>NC_061862.1:131483375-131815731 GCF_907164915.1 Impatiens glandulifera
TAAGAAGGACCCCGACAAGCCCTAGAATCAAGCTCATCAGACATGTTAGAACCAACCTTCATTGCAGACAGGTCCATGGTCAGACAAACGACATTAGTGTTAAAGTCATCCTCAGAATCAAACAACTGGTTATCCATTATCCTCATGATGTTCAGCATGAACAGTATTCAACATAATAGACCGGTCCAGACCAAGGACATGACTTGAAAGCAGATTCTCATTGGACCCAGAGCTGGGACCGCAAGCATTACAAACTGAGTTAGGAATCTCATCCTTAACCAGCAATCCACAGCATCCGGACAACAAACAAACAGAACCATCAGACCCGATAACATCAATAACACCAGAACTAAGCTGATCAACAATATCAAGCAAACCATCACCCCCACCAGTTCCAGATGAATCAGAAAGACTTGAAACCTCAGAACATCGACCCAACTTAACACCTAAAACAACAAGCCTTCGCACACTACCAAGACCAACGCTAATATGACCAGAGTTGCCATCACTTAAACCCGGATTATACCCAGACCCTGCTATCAACACAGCATCAGACTTGATATAATCTGCACCCAAACTGCATCCAGCAGAACCAGACCCAACAACATCAGCAGAACTTGAAACCTTAGCACTTGAACCCTGCTCAACACTAACCCTCAACCCCAGATTACATCTAGACCTAGCCAACAAGACATCATCCAAGTTTATATTACCCGATATGAAACTACAACCAGAACTTGCATTCAAAACAGCACCACACCCGATCCGGTTGCACGACAACCCAACGGAGCAACCACCCCACAGACCCAGAAGCATCAAAACTACAAGTTGTTTCAGACCCAGTCGCGACATAACCCATAAGAGCACCAAAAAAGGACCTGATAGGACCCACTCCACCTGTTTCAGACCCAGCCGCAACAAAGCCCACAAGAGCACCCAAAGAGGACCCGATAGGTTCGAGACCCACAGGGCAGACCGGAATAACCCCAGACTTCGAAACAACATACAGTTTAGGCCCAGATGAACATAACACCTCAATAAGAACCGAAGGCTCAACATGAGAGATTACAAGGGGAAGTGCATGAAGGATTTTAGAGGGTGTATCAAAGGTGCAGAAACTAGAACTATGATCAAATAAATCAACCTGTGCAGCAGTAACTTCCAATGCATTTAGAGATAGAAATTCATCAACATAAAAGGGGTTACTATCATTCCTAATTCCGCAATCCTACACTGCAGAATCCTATTAGAACCCAAACAATTATCAAGCACACCATCACACAATTTCCTAGCAGGACCTAAACAATTATCAACACATGGGTCCCCGGTAGGACTCAAAGCATAACATGCTTCAGAATGCGGGTCAAGGGGTAAAGGAGACTTACCTGGAGCCTATTTAACATTGAGTTTAGAAGAGCCTAAGCTTCCATCACCCACGGAACTGCTCTTGATTGACCTGTGTTGTTTACCCTGAGATTTCAGTGACACTCTAGCCCTCCTCGAACTGCTGCTTGTTAAAGGACCGGGGAGCACCTTCTCCAAGCTAGATGGGTGATTGAGGACAACACCTCTTGCTACAGCGTGAGCCGGTCATGAGATAGACTATCCTTTAGAGAGGATAGCCTACAATGGAACCACAACACAATGAGTGCTACAACAGTTATGCGAAGTGGATGAATGAATCAAAAGGCGAAGTGCAAGTGCACTAGGGTCCGACCCGCGACCTCCGCGGTGAGGACTGAAGCCAAGGCCTAGACCTCAACAAAATATGTAAACGATACACGAGAGGAGAAGCTGAACTAGTCCACAACGAGCAAAAGGTCCCGACAGAGGTTGACAACGCTATACTTCTGACAGCCCGGCAAAGTGACAACCGGCGTCAGTCCGCTACATGCTTCAGCGAGCCATAAGATGCGCGGAAATCGATCAGAAGGCGAAGGAGGGAGGCGGTCGGCTTCCAAGGAGGACGCTCAGTCGCGGTAGGAGTCCGATGAAGATTTCCGATCCAAATAGTAAAAACGGGATTTCTCCCGATTCCTCCAACGAAATTGAAATCCCTTTGGTCAAATTGCAGGGGGATAGAACCGCACCAGCAGGAGAATTTTGAAACTATTCTGACGTCGGAGGCACCGCCGACGATGATTTTTCCGATCGTGTGCGAAGTGAGAAAAAAATCTCCAAAGTAAATTCTCTCTCTAGGCGCGTTATCATAGAGTTTTTGGCTTAGACACACGAGAGAAAAACCGAGAGTGAATTCGAAAACTTTCGGTTTTTCTCCAAAGAGAAAAATCGAAAGTTTCCAATAAATTTTCGTTTTTTCTTCTAAGGAAAAACCCGAAAGTTTTCCAATTAACTTTCGGTTTTTCTTCAGATGAAAAAACTGAAAGTTTTCCAATTAACTTTCAGTTTTTCTTCAGATGGAAAAATCAAAAGTTTTCCAATTAACTTTTGGTTTTTCTTCAAAGTGACAAACCGAAAGTTTTCCAATTAACTCTCGTTTTTTTTAAATGAAATACCAAAAGTTTTCCAATTAACTCTCAGTTTTTCCTTTGAAACAAAACCGAGAGGTGTATGAAGAACTTTCGGTTTTTCTTCAAAGGAAAAACCGAAAGGTTTCCATATAACTCTCGATTTTTCTTTTGAAGAAAAACCGAAATATTTTCATTTAACTTCCAGTTTTTCCCTACAAAATGTACAAAATAGGCCGATTGTTTTGTACGCAACCAAAACTTGTTCAGCCAAACAAATATACAAATAACCATTATCATTCCAAAATTCTAAACCAAACTAATTATCCAAACAACTTGTTATCATTCGAATTAAAACGTAGAAATAACCAATGAGAAACGTACTATAATTAGCTGGTGGGGGAGGGGTAGATGGTCGATATTGTCTCATAAACATTTTAAATTCCTCCATTCTTGTCCTCATTTCTAACTTCTTCGCTTGTAGTTCTTGAATCATTCTAGTAGTTTCTTCATCCTTCTTTTCCAATTCCTCCACTTTCATCGACAATCTTTGATTCTCCTCAAACAACCGATCAGTCGATCGTTGTAAATTGTTGTCACTTCGACGATTCTCTCGAAAGTGTGTGAGTCGGACGTCGGATCCCATATCGATCACTCCCCCATGCTTTTGGTGTCGGAACACCCTCTCCGTCAACTCAAAGTCAGATATTTCTAGTTCGTTACTTCTTACTTCCTCCATCTCAACCTGCACATTTGAAATAAAATTTCATTTCTATAATAAATAAACTAGCTATAAGTAATTTATTTAAATTCAATTCACTTACAATTTTCTCTTGTGCTAGTTCGTCCGGGATTGGGGTTGGGTTTTCTTTGGTAGATTTTGGGGTACGGGTCATCTTGAATACTTCAACGACAGAGGGTGTCCGTCCCATTTCAAACGTCTGTTGAAATAAATGATTTATATAATTAATAACTATCTTTATATTGAGTTATTAGAAATAATGTACTTACCAACTCTTCTTCCACTTGAGTAAACAGTCTACTTCCCGTATGATGTGAGAATTTTAGCTTATTTCTGTTAACAATATTTGTACGACTATTTTATGAATTTTAAATAAAAAATGAAGTTAGAATAATTAATATCAGATTTTATTTGAATTATGAAACCATACCTTAAATTTTTCCGTGAATTAATAGTTTCGACACACAAACTCCCAATCATCTCGGTTGTAGTCTCGTGGAGGATTGACAAATACCGCCGCCTCGTCTCCTTGATGAATTCAGATATAATCTCTATTCAAATCTGAGTGCCATCTATCTCATATTTGTTTGGCGTGTGCCAATCCAGATCTTCGATAATCATCAATAGAACCATCAGTACACTCAAATGGATCCTGAAAAACAAATCATTCAAATGTTATAAATAAGTATTGAATTATTAATTTATAATAAGTAATGATTACCGTCATAGCAATCCAAATCGAATCCAATTGATCAACAATTAATGCCTTCTACTTCAGGAGGCGGTGTGAGACGGCTGAGGGGTCCCGCACAACCGACCCCAAATGTCTAGATCACATTATTCTTACCTCGCCGACACCGTTGGGCTTCCCATCTATCACTCTAAAAGTCTGAGCAATCTTTGTCCCCAGTGGCCTCCTCGATAGCGCGATATTCTTGTTCTTCCCTCGTCTCTTGCGGGCAGAAGATTCTTCAAAATTATAAAATTCATAATTAGATGTAAATCAATACAAACAATCATTAAGTGTAAACATGTTACCTATCGATGATGGGTCGGGAGTGGAACTGTGCTCCTCCTCGTCATCCTTCTCGGGAGCATCGTCGTCAGCCTCTTTTTCATCCCTATATCAGCGAACGTACTCTTAACAAACTCTTCAACCTCAACCCCAATATCCTCGTCATGTGTATCTGCTGGGGAGTAGTAGCTATCGGGTTCACAACAATAGGTACTTCATCTCTAGAATACTCTTCTCAGAGCCTTAGGTTTTCTGACTGTACTAGTAGGTTTTGGAATGGCTTAGACAGTTTGCTGGGTATTTTCCTCATACTCTTCCAAGTTTCTTTATGACCTTCAGACATTCTTAATGAACCATTAATAAATGAGCAAATAATTGAAATAAAGTAGTAATAAGAATGAATATAAATTAAAAAAACATAAATATACCTAATTAATTAATCTGAACTATATATTTGTAAACCGCGGTTTTATTTTTGTCACAATCTTCCAACCGGGTTGGGCTGACATATCAGGGGCGTAGAATACTTGTTTTGCTTGACTCGCCAATATATACGAGTCCTGACTTTGGGTTTTTAAAATTCGGTTTACATTTATACTTACGAAGCCATATTTATCCACTTTCACTCCTAGTTCCCCCGAGTGTGTATCAAACCACTTACACTTGAATAAGATAACTCGTTTGTGAGAAAAGTATTGTACTTCGATTATATCCGTTAAAATTTCGTAGTATGACATAGTATCTGACATGTTGTACCCTTCAACAATCACCCCACTATTTTGAGTTGTCAAACCTTCGTCGTGTTTTTTTGTATGTAATTTGTATCTGTTTACTTTACATCAAAATACAAAGACGAGTACAACTTGGACCTTTTCTTAAGATCTTGAGGTCTCTTGATATGTCGTTATGTTCTTCTAATTGAGCGACCTATATATATATATATACATTCTCGAAATTTAGTCGTTAAAATAAATTTAAAATTATTAGATATGCTTTTGAATTTACTCACTCTATGCTTGAAATAGGTGGCATACGTTTCTCCACAGGACTCATTGTTATTACAATACTGCATATAATCACTGTAAATAGATCGAATATTAAATAGCATACTCTTTAATGCTAATTAATAAGACGTACCATAACTGCAAAATATTGAATCTTACATATAAAAAGGTTCTGCTTCGGGGCAATTTTTCAAAATGTATGAATGCGATGTCACTCGATCGCTATAATCCAAGTTGTATATTTTTCCGTTGGATAGGTCTTCCAATGATGAAAATATTGAAATGTCCGAGATTTCAATTTATGCATTTTCTTGGTCTTCATCCTCCATATACCTGGAACATAAACTAGTAATCTCATTTACAAGATATCTCTCGCTTATTGAGGCTTCTAGGTTGTTTTTATTCCGCAAATATTTTTTCATTGTACCCATGTAATGTTCAAACGGATACATCCATCGATACTGGACAGGTCTCCCAAGTAAAGCATCAAATTACAAGTGAACCGAGAGATGCATCATGACGGTGGAAATATCATTTCAAATTTGCAAAGTGTCAATATAATATCCATGTACAATTGTTCGAGGTCCACTGCAATCAACTCTTTAGAGCACAACAACCGAAAGAACCGAGACAAAATTGCTAACGCATCATACACATGATCTGACAGTAATCCACGGGTTGCTAAAGCAATAAATTATTCCAATAAAATGTGACAATCATGACTCTTTAATCCGGTAATTTTTTTTCTCTTCCAAATTCACACAACTGCCGTTATTTGAGCAAAAACAATCAGGCAACATCAGATCTTTCAAGAATTTACAAAGACGTTTTTTATGATCGGATGTCAAAGTGAAAGGCGCTTCTGGATAATGAACCACTCCTTCATCATTTATAGGATGTAACCATTGTTTTATTCCAAGAGTTGTAAGTCTTTACGGGCTTTAGGATCGTCCTTAGTCTTCTCTTTCACATTCATTATTGTTCCCAACACGCTATCACAAATATTTTTCTCAATATGCATCACATTCAAATTATGTCTCAATAATAGTGATTTCCAATAAGGAAAACAAAAGAAAATGCTAAGTTTGTTCCAATTGTCTCCCCGTGTTTCATGATATATCTTGGTTTTCTTGTTCAGATCCGTACTAAGAATTATGTTTTCTAGGTCTCGTGCTTGCTCGTAACTTTCTTGACCCGTTAACAATTTAGAGGGCTCTCTATAACCTGTTCGACCATCAAACGACTCTTTATCCCTTCTGTATTTGTGCTTTGGTGGGAGGAAGTGTTTGTGACCCATGTAACATTGTTTGGAATAATGAACTAATCGAAGAGATACCGTGTCGTTGTTACAATAGGGACAAACGAATTTCCTTTTCGTACTCTAGCCTGACAAATTCGCGTACTCGGGAAAGTCGTTAATGATCCATAACAATGTCGCTCGCATTTAAAGTATTGCGAGGTGTGTGCATCAAACGTTCTCACACCCATTTGCCACAATTTAGTCAACTCGTCGATCAATGGCTAGAGAAATATGTCAATTGCATCTCCCGGACTCTTAGGACCTGGAATTAACATAGATAAAATGAAATTGCTAGAATCCATGCAAGTAGTGGGTGACACATTATAAGGAACGAGAATAACCGGCCATACACTATATGACTTTTTCCCATTAATAAATGGTTGAAACCCATCGCTTGATAAACCCAGTCTCACGTTTTGTGAATCCGACGCAAAATCCGTATAATTTTCATCAAAAGTTTTCCAAGTTAATGAATCAGCCGGATGTCTCAACAAATCACTATCAACTCTTTCTTCCTTATGTCATCTCATCATTGGAGCAGTTTTTTAGGACATCTATAGTCTTTGTAGTCTTGGTATTAGAGGGAAATATCTTAACACCTTAGTTGGCATGAATTTCCCATTTTGCTTCTTTCGAACTGCCCCACTTGCTTGGTCGTCTTTCCATCTAGATATTCCGCAATTACCATATTTCCCCATTTTTTGACAACAGTGTAATCGAAAATGTTAAATAAATTTCTCAAATAAAGGCAAACCAATACATATAGAAAAAACATTCTTAAACCACATTAATAAACCAAAAGATACATAAGTCGATCGAAACAAAGGTCAAAACGTACCAAATTATCGAAAACATGTTATCAGTCAACGAAAACGATTACAAATAATTATTCAAATTCTGTAATCTAGTTAGTAGGTGGGGGAGGAGGTGGTGGTGGTTGATTCTGCCTCATGAAAAATTCAATTTGTTGTTCAAGATTCTCCAATTTTTGAGTCATTTCATCCCTGTCCGCTTTAATTTTAGTAAGCATTGAGCTTTTTCCGTATCCCTCAATTGAATTTGCTCCAATGCCGACGTTAGGTGCCTCGCATCCTCCTCGGGTTTAAAATTTGCAGTAGTCATTGGGTCAGCCGCGACAGACTCTGGGTCAGAACTTGATTGTACTAGCAAGTTCTGGAATGATCGGGACAGTTTCTCTAGTGTTTTCCGAATACGCTTTCAACTACTCATCCTGAATATAAATCTAACATATAATTACCAAACAAATAATCTAACACAACCAAATTATAACTTAATCCAAATATATATCAAACAAAGTTATACTTACATTTAACCTAATATATAACATATATCAAATAAAAAACAATCTAAACTAGCCTAAATCTAGCTAACCTAAAACTAACAAATAAAAAATCTAAATCTAATTAACATAACCACATAATTTAAATCTAATCTGAAAATGGCGGCGGCGGCGAAGACGAGAATGGGTGACGGCAAAGGCGAGAAAGGAGAAGAGAGGAAGAAAAAGAGTAGGCGGTGCGGGAGGAAGAGAGAGAGAGAGAGGGGGAAAAGAGAGAGGCGGAAATAAGAAGAGAAGGGGTAGGGTTTTGTTCTTATAAAGGTCATTACCGAAAGTTCTTTGTATAACTTTCGGTTTTGACCCTCATTAAAACTAAAGGTTTTCCAATAAATCTTCGGAAATAAGTATCACAAAAATTAATTTTTTTTCATTATTTTGGGATGAGTCAAAACCGAAGGTTTATTGGAAAACCTTTGTAATTAACAATTTCAGAAAAGGTAAAAATCGAAGGTTCTTTGAATAACCTTCGCAATTAATCATTCTCAAACTTAGAATATTTTTCATTTTTTTGGGATGAGTCATAACCGAAGATTTATTGTAAAACTTTCGCAATTAAAAATTTCATGAAAGGTAAAACCGAAAGTTTTTTGAATAATCTTCGCAATTACCCCACTTCCAACACTTAGAATTATTTTGGTTTTTTTGGGAAGGTCAAAATCGAAAGTTCTTTGTAGAACTTTCGGTACTAATTATTAAACCTGAAAGTTTTACACAACTCTCGGAATCTATTTTTATTAACGAAAGTTTTCTTCCTCTCGGGACCATTAACGAGAGTTCTATAAAACCCTCGGTAAAATCTTTCGGTAAAGATCCATTTTTTACCAGTGTGTAGGAATGACAATGGGGCGGTTCGTGGCGGGGAATGCATTTACTATCCTCATCTCATTTTTATTTTGGGGATTTTCTTAATACCATTCCCGCCTCGTTTGGTTTTGTTCGGTTTCAGGGAATCCCCGCGGGGAATTGTTAATAAAATAATTTGGACACAGTACTGGAGCGAGCAACAGCATGTTTTTTCGAGTTCCAATAAATTTATTTGTCACTAAAGAATATACAATATCCAGTTGTGGATAGTTGATCATTAGGAAAATCAACATCTAAATAGGCAATGAGGGAGAGATGATGATGGACGAATTAGGAGACCATAATATGGAGTATGTTAAAGATATATCTTAGAATGTGCTTGATTGTTGCCAAATGAGTAGTGGTGGGAATGCATAAACTAACCTTTACTATTAACAACAAATATAGATTCAGGACGAATGTATGTGATATTTTAAAGCATTAACCGTGTTGCGGTATATGTGAGATCATGATTGTATATGAGGGATCATGAAGATGATCCCCATCATGTTTGGAGAGAGAAGAACCATCAACAATTGGAGTATGAAGTGGTTTGACATAATATATATCCACACATTTCAAAATGTTGGTGATGTAGCCTAGAAAATAGTTAAGTGATCCCATGTCTCGGATGGAAATAATTAAGTGATACAAGATGAGATATGAGAAGGAGAGCTACCAATAAATACGATGTCATCCATATAGACAATTATGAATATATTGCTAGTGTTATACAAGAATAATGACGTATCCTACTTGGATTCAACAATTCCAATGATTGACAAGGCATTGCGGAGTGTGGAGTTTAATGTACGAGGAGTTGATTGAGTTCATACATTGCTTTTTTGAGATGAAAAACATGATTCAGAGTTCTTGATAATAAACCCAGAGGTTATTCCATACACTTCTTCAAGTAAAGCGCAATAAAAAATATACTACTCACGTCAAGTTGATTAATAGACTATTGACGAGTGATAGTAAGAGAAAGAACTGTTTTAAATGTCGTTGGCTTGAAAATAGGACTAAAAGTCCCTTCATATATAATAAATGTTTGATGGTTGATTAGCAACCATTGTAATATTTAATAGTGTCAACAAATTTGTGTTTGAGTTTGAATACTCATTTGCAACCAATAACATTTTAAGTAGGAGAGTGGAGGACAAGATCTCATGTTTAATTTTGTAGTAGAGCATTATACTCTGAAGTCAGAATATTCTCCAACTTGATTTTTAATGGCGGTAGAGACACAAGTTGGTTCAAGTGTAGAGGCTTTAGTAATGTTAGCAGATGAGAAAAATGTTAATATTATAAGTCTTCAAAATTACATAAATATATATATATATAATAATAATAATAATGTTACAAAGAAATCAATTAAATACAATGTATAGAGAACGAAATCACTGGAATACAATGTTGATTTGAGATATGTATTAGACACATTTATCTTAAAACAGTTTATTCGTCTCCCTTATGGTAGAGTTTATCGCAGATTGATGTCTCACAAGGTACAAAAAATTTAGTAGTGATTCAACACTGAAATCACTACACAACGAACTAGACAAAGTACCTAAATCGGTCGCTGGATTTTAATAGAAATAGTTAAGTCAAGAACTCAAAGAACACTAAAAACATAAGGAAAGAATTCTTGGAATTCTAGAGTGAGAAATAATAGTTAAGTCAAGAACTCGAAGAACACTAAATCGCTATTGTTTGAATAATAGTGATTGGTCTTTAGACCTATCGGAGAATTCGCTCGCGATTAACACTTTTTTTTACTAGGGCCACATGATTTATACAAAAGAAATAATAATAATGTTTGAAGTATTTTTGGCCGAAGCCGTTTGAACATTTATATTTTGATTGTGATGCAAACGTTTGCATCCGATGTTGTAGCACTTTTATCACATGCTTAATTAATTTATTTATAATAGGTAGTAATTGATCTTGCTAGGATTAAATAATGTCAATATTTTCTTTGGATAATATGTTTTATTCCTCTTTAAATCCCCAAAGTAGTTGCTTTCAAACAAGAAACATAGCAGTCAACCATTCATTTTTTTTCTTGATTCAACCTAAAATCAGCAAAAGATATCAAGCAACCACTCAATATATATATATATATATATATATATATATATATATATATATATATATATATATATATATATATATATATATATATATATATATATATATATATGATTTTAACTCACATGGTTAATTTTAATTAAAATGAACACTATTTATTTTAGTCATATTTAATTAAATTACTATACAAATTAATTATCATAAATGACTATTAATTCGTTAGAAATCAAAACTGATTTTTTCAGCTTATTTTCTGAAAATTAGTCTTTTTATTAGTTACATGTATATATATTATCTTTAGTAATATATATAAAGGAAATATTAACGATACTGTCATTTTTCATCATTAACGTTATTTAACAATAACTATTAACCACTCATTTTGAAGGATTCAAAATCGGCTATATCCTTCAAGTAACATTCATATCTTTTTTTGTAACATTACAATTCGTATTTTTGAAACATCAAAGACAAAGATTTTTAATAGCTTAAGCTACTAAATAACTTAGCACACACAACTATTTTAAGATGGTTAGTAACTTAGTATTCTTCTTCAAAATTACAGAAAATATATATTAAATAATATTACAAAGAAATTAATAAAAGACAATGTATGATGAACAAAATTACTGGAATACAATGTTGATTCGAGACATGTGTTAGACACATTTCTCATAAAATAGTTCATTCGTCTCCCCTTATGCTGGAAATTATCACAGATAGTTGTCTCTTAAGGTGCAACGAATATAGTAGTGATTTAGCACTTGAATCACTAAGAAGTGAATAAGACAAAGTACTTGAATCGATTACCAAGTTTCAACAGAAATAGTTCATTCAAGAACTCGAAGATCCTTCACAAATATAAGAAAAGAACTCTTAGAATTCTAGAGTGAAAAATGATAAGATGATGTAGTGGTTTGATATTAGAGTGAATGGATATATATAGCTGGAAATTAAACATAAAATCATTCATCAATTCTTTAATCCAACTACCACTAATTCATTCATCAAATGGTTAGTCTTGATGACCTCTTAATTAAATTGTCAATTTGCTAGCACTTAATAGCAATTGATATAAATAAGTATTTATAGTTACAATAATAATTAACTTCATTTGTTAATTTTCTCATTCAATACGTTAATGTTAATTGTAACAATTAACAAATTAATTTTCATTTAAATTAAATTTCACTTTAATTTACATTTGAATTGGTGTGAATTTCATTTGGATTAAATTTATTATTAATTTTCATTTGAGTTTGGTATGAAATTTATTTTGATTAAATTTTTATTTCTATTTAATTAATGAAAATAGTTTAATTCATATTAAATATGTATGAGCTTTCGCTCGTGTGGTCATTAGATGTATAGAGTAGGACTGAGCACAACAAATTGGAGAATGACAAGTGGAAAAGGAGATAATATTTATATTTGCATGAAAAGTAGGGATGATAGGGGAAGATTGAGTAAATTTAGTATGCATAGGTAAGGTGGTTGTAAAAGTGGAATATGTGATTGTGTAGAAGGTGTTAAATGAGTAGGATTTGGAGAGACGATGGTAGTTTGGAGGATAAATGGGGGTGAAGGTGAGGATTGTGATGATGATAGGGGTCTGAGATATGAGGAGACAGAGAAATAATATAATATTTCGTTAAAGATAACATGACATAAGATATAAAGGCGACCAATATTAATATGAATATTAATATGAAGACATAGTTAACCTTTATGATTAGGACTGTTACGAATAAAAATGCAACGGATTTATCTAAAATCAAGTTTGTGTTGATTGTAAGGATGAGTGAAGAGATAACAAGCACACCCAAAAGCTCTCAAAGTTGCATAATTAGGTAAGCGCTCAAACAAAAATTAAACGAGAATCGATTATGCAGAACTGGCATAGGAAGCCGATTAAGATATGTTGTAGTAAGAAAACATCATTCTAATATTCTTGCAACATGTAGACATTAAGAAGGCACGATTAGTTTATGTAATGTGTCACATTTCTCGTTCAACAATACCATTTTTTCACTTGTACGTAGACATGATAGTCGATGTTGAATCCCACAACTATCCGTTAGAGCAACAAGATTGCAAAATTCATCAACACAATTACTTTGAATATGTTTGATTTTTTTGTTAAACTGATTTTCAACCAATGCTTGAACTTTGAATCGCTAACTATATTTCTGAATGAAGCAGACAATTCCCATTAGTGACTTTTATCTTTTCATTACAAATTTTAAAACAAAAGTAGGTAAATATAATTCGTATTGGAAAATTATTCATTTTAATTTTTATCGTTAGAAATTATTATAAATTCTCATATTTATAAATTATAGTCGAAAAAATTATTCTACTTAGTAATGCTAAATTCTATATTCGAAACTCATTTTTATTACAAAATCAATGGGTATTCTTAACAAAAAGTTATCTCTTAAAATAAAAAAAAATTACAATAAATAATATATATAACAAATTTATTGTTATATCAATAGAAATTGTTTCACTACTATTTTAAAATATTCAGATAAATAAATAACAACTGGCAACTTTTATTGATAATAAATTATGCCAAAGTCTATCGCATATTAAATTATAACTTGAGTTGTAGAGTTAGACACATCTATTATACGACTGATTTGTGAAATGTCATAAATATTATGGGTAAGGTTACTTCTATAGTTGAACAAGTGGTAAAGTGTCATTTTAAATAAAAATTCAGTCGTAAATACTAGTGTCACATTTCAGACTTATTTTTGTTGTGGTAGTTCAGACGCGGTGATATGTTTCATTTGCATCTTCAATGATTTGAAGAAGAATATGTTAGAGTTGATTGTAACCAACTTATAATCTTATAATTCTTTAATCTTGTTCTTCCCATGCTTCAAATGCGTGATTGATATTGATGGTGGGTTTTATCTCGTCATCAGTGACATCATATTTAGTTGTGGCGTCTTGGGCAGGATTCGTGCGGGAGACAAAACTGAATAGTCGACTTCCTATTAGAACTGGTATTATTTGCGATTTTTATATAACAAAATTGTGTTGATCTAATCTCATAGAGATAGAGGGTAGGAATGAAGAAAATGGATGATATTTAGAACAATTTTACAGGATCGTGTCCAAATGAGCTCTATTATCAAATTGAAAGAGATAGTAGAGATACTAATTTTTTATATTTACAATGAATATTTTTTAGGTAGTTATATACATTTAGGTTTCCAATAGTATTTCAGTAAATAAAAAAAAAAAAAAAAAAAAGACTATCTGACTATTTGATTTCTGATAAGTGTCTTGAGTTTATAGTATTTTTAAACATTCATACTTTCTCAAAATCATTACTTTTTAAATAATTTATTTTATTTAAAAAAAAAAACAAATTCCAAGAAACCTATAATATTGTTAAGGAAAAATTAACTATAAATGTTGAGACTGATCACTTCACACAACATAGTTGTTACTCAATGAATTGACCAAATCGTAAGTTCAACTATCTATAGTGCATTATCTCTATTTAAAAAATAAATTAATAAATTAAATTTGCTTATACTTCTCAGTTTAGGTTTTAAAAAGTAAAATTAACGGATGATCTCCATATTTATTTTACCATTTAAGTTTCTTTCATTAAAAATTAAAAGTGAGTGGGACGAGTAAATTTTAACTTCACATAATAGTTTAATTTCATTTTATTCAAGAGAACAAACTATATAATTGTCGCAACATTCAAATTATTTAAATTCAATACAAATACGCTAATAAACCATAATCATTTTTCTAGTAAAAGAATGAATCAATAGTTATTAGATTTTGTTTTATTTTTATTTTATTGTACTTTTAATTGGTTTTTAGTAAGAATATTTTAATTTTGTTGTTAATTACAGTGTTTATACTGAATGAACAAGTAAACAACTGAATGAACAAGTAAACAATTGTTCCTCCCATTTAATTTCTATATATGTAGAATAGTAATTGTTTAACTTATCTCTCTTCATAATTTTAATATATTATTAACTAATTTAATACATTTATGATCTTTTTTGACTTAAGTAATAAGTTTTCAATCCATTTAAAATATTTTATTACTTTAACACATTTTTGACCAGTAAAATATATACTCATATCCATATTTCAGGGACCATAGAGGAATTAAAATTTTGGGAATGAACTCGAAAAAAGTTTGAGATAAACTTAATTTTTTTTAAAAAAAAATTACAAATACAACAAGTATACAACCTAAGTTTTTTCATATTTTTGAGAATTAGATAATAAATAGTGAAATAAATTAAGAAATTAAGTGTTTATATCACATTCATAGCGTAACAAATTAAAAAATTCGGAATAGGCTTGAACTCACCTTAGCTTTAACGTAGATATATTTTTCTTAGTGTGGACTTATGATTTAAAGTTTGGGTGGACTTGAAAAAATTTAAGGTGATTTTAAAATAATAACTAAAAGATTTTAGAAAAAATGAGTAAATAAAAATAAATTTTATTTATTTTTAATAATTAAATAAACAAATAATTAATTATATTAAAAAAATTTAAGAAATTAAAAATAATATCATCATTATATATATATATTTTTTTTCAGGCTCACCTATTTTCGTACCTGATTTCTCTCTGTGCAATGAGTTTAAGCCTTCACACCATACCATTTATAAAAACACATATTTTTGACCCATTTATAAATATTAGTTTTTTAAAAATGTTTTAGTCCAATTTACACTGATTTTAATTAAATGGAATTTCCTTTTCAAATAAAAAATATAATTTTTTTTTGTTTCCTTTAAATCAGTGAATGCATAGAATGAATTATGGAGAGTTAACTGACTTTCAAAGTTTAAAGATTAAGATTTTTTTTAAATGTCAAAAGATTATTCTATTGTAGATTGAAGTATTTGTTATGCTTTTCTGCCCATTTATAAAAATTTTGGGTAAAAAAAATATAATGAAAATTAATAATCAAACGAAGATATATTTATCTCATTCTTCCATCTCCTTCTTCCCAAAACCCTATTATCAGAGATCAGAATATATTAGAGAGAGAAATCATTTTAATGGATGTAATCTCCCTCTAGAATTCAAATTATCACAGACCGGATACAATCTACCGGTCCAAAACCCGGCCGTGAATCGCCGCAGAAAACCCTCTGGTCTTTCCCAATAAAGGCAAGCGAAATTCCCGGTTTTCCACTCTTCCTCAAGCCCGGCCCAATTCGGCCCACAAATGAACCCGGATCATTGTAACCGGATTATCCGGTAAGCCCGAGCTAATCTTGGTTACCCTAACCGGTTCATCCGGTTATCATCGATTCTCATCCTTCATATATATTCCCCTTCCCGATTCTTTCCCTTGACTCGGCTGCTTCTCTCTCCTTAATCCGGTACGTTAAAAATTCTGTAATATCCTTTCTGTCTTCTTGTTCCTGTTCTTTGTTCTTTTCATGTATTGAAAAATGAATCCGTTCGTTTTATTTTAATAGGTTTTGATTCAAGCTTCGTGTTTTTTGCTCCTCAATTTCATGTTTAGAGGAAAGGAATTGTGGGTAGATTAGGTTTTAGATAAACATTTTTTGTGAGATAGAAGAAAATGGCTTCTGGGTTGGAACCTATACCCGTTACTTCTCAGAAACATGACCCGGCATGGAAACATTGTCAGATGTTCAAACATGGTGATAAAGTTCAGCTTAAATGTATGTATTGTGGGAAAATTTTTAAGGGTGGAGGGATTCATAGGATTAAGGAACATCTTGCCGGTCAGAAAGGAAATGCATCTACCTGCTTGAGAGTTCAGCCTGATGTTCGCCTCTTAATGCAGGAGAGTTTGAATGGGGTTGTAGCGAAAAAGAGGAAGAAGCAAAAACTTTCTGAGGAGATGACCAATTATATTCCTCCGCAGCCAATTGAGGCTGAGGCTTTAGTAGTTGATAATAATGATCATAATGATAATAACAATAATCAGTGTGCATTGAACTCTGAAGTGTCATTGGCTATGGTTCAGATAGAAGATGAATCGAATTCTTTGATTTTGGTGAGAGAGGATGATAATGGTGTTAAAGATGGAGGAAGAAGGAAAAAAGGGAGAGTAAGGAAAGCATCTCGTTCTTCGGCTGCTAACAATGTTGTTTTGAATGGGGTAAATATGGTTAAGAGGATAAATAGTGATGTTAGTACAGCTGTAGGTAGATTCTTTTACGAAGTGGGGATTCCTTTAGATGCTTTAAATTCAACTTCTTTTCAGCAAATGGTTGATTCAATTGCTGCACAGGGGGTGGGAATGACTGTTCCACCTTCTTATCACGATCTTCGTGGTATTGTATTGAAGAATTCACTTCAAGAAGTCAGGAACGATGTTGATCAGTGCATGGGTACATGGGGAAAGAACGGATGCACTCTTTTGGTGGACGAATGGGTCTCTCAGAAAGGAAAGATATTCGTCGATTTTCTAGTGTATTGTCCTCAAGGGACGACGTTTTTGAGGTCTGTTGATTTATCAGTATCAATTGATTCCCCAGACTTTCTTTATCTCTTGCTTAAAGAAGTAGTGGAAGAGATTGGCGAAAGGAATGTCTTGCAAGTGGTTACGTTTAACCAAGAAAGATACTCTGTAGCAGCAAAGAAGCTAACCGACGATTTACCAACAATTTTTTGGACTCCGTGTGCAGCTCATAGTGTTGATTTAATTCTTCAAGATTTCAGCAAGCTTGATTGGATAAACACGATAACTGAGCAATCCAAGTCTTTATCTAGATTTATCCACAATCACAGTGTTGTTTTGAATATGATGAGAAGGTACACTTACGGTGTTGATTTGATTGACATAGGATGTACCCGTTACTCAACAGACTTTATGACATTGAAAAGAATGTTGGCAATTAAACATAATTTGCAATCAATGGTTACATCTGAGGAATGGATGGAATCTCCGTTTTCAAAGACTCAAGGTGGCCTTGCCATGTTAGATTGTATTAGCAGTTCGTCGTTCTGGTCTTCATGCGCCTTAATAGTCCAGTTAACCGAGCCAGTTTTAAGGCTGATCAGAATTGTTAGTAGTGAAAAGAGGCCTGCTATGGGATATTCTTATGCAGCGATTTATCGGTTGAAAGAGTTGATTAAGAAGTTGCTTGTTGATAAAAAGGATTATATGGTGTATTGGAATATTATAGACGATAGATTAGGTCAACTTCAGTATCATCCTCTTCTTGCAGCTGGTTTTTACCTTAATCCTAAGTATTTCTACAGTGTAGAAGGTGACGTACACCATCAGATCAGATCGTCTGTGTATGATTGCATTGAGAAACTTGTTTCAGACCCTAAAATTCAGGACAAAATTGTGAAAGAGACAACGTCTTATCTGAATGCTGTTGGAGATTTTGGGCGGAAAATGGCTGTCAGAGCTAGAGATACTTTACTTCCAGGTGATACTCTAATCCTTGTTGGTAGTTTCTCTGTAATTTTCAAACATGTTTTTGAAGTCTTTTAAGATGTTCATCTAATATAAGCCTATATCATAAATATAGTATTGACTAATTTGATCTATCTGAAACCTTATAAAAGTATAAAAAAGGATTAGACCAAATTGAATGAAGGTGATTATTCGTTTCCAGATACAAAATCAATAATAAATTTCCGAATTTGATTTGTCTTGAAATGAATCCAGAAACAGGTGTTTTCAAATGAGGCAGCTAGAATTGTTCTTTTTTTTATCTGGATCTAAATCTAGATGTAGGAGGGTTAAATTTCAAATACACCTAAGAATCTCATCTGGATCCACACCCATATAAGAAAACCGGATTCAATAATGTTTCCTATAATAACAAAAATTCTATTTTTTCCTTTTACTCAATCAATTCAACTAAATTCAACCTAGAAAAGCCTCATAACTGACTTACATGAAAAGGAAACTGAAGGAAACTTTATTTATTTCACCATTAACCTACTATAATTCCATGGAATGCCATCAGCTAACCCATAAAATGGGATGCAGAGTTTAATCAGAAGATCAATCATAGGAATAATCTATCCAGATCTGTAAGCAGAAACAATATTGGCTGTTACTCGGCCACATTATACAAAAGTGTTTTATGTAGAGCAGTAAGCTGAATTTCTTATACTAATACTTGGCTGTGTTAGATGAGTGGTGGTCAACATATGGAGGGGGGTGTCCAAATCTGGCTCGTTTGGCAATCCGCATACTCAGTCAAACTTGCAGTTTGAACATGTGTAAGCCGAAAAGGACTTCCATTGAGCAAATGAGTGAAACAAAGAACTGCCTTGAGCATCAGAGGCTTGGCGATCTTGCTTTCATCCAATACAACTTGCAACTCAGGCAAATGTAAGTTGAAACAAAAACAAAACAAAACATAATACTGGTTGGTCTGTCTACAAATTGCAAAAAACTAATTAAGATGAAATTAAAATATGCAGGAGTAGTAGGAAGAACAGAGAACAACAGGAGGCAGTTGACCCCACTTCATATGAGAATATCGGTGTTTCAGAAGACTGGGTTATGGTGAAGGAAGAATGCTTGGATGATTATGCCAGCTCCGATTGGATGGCAGTTGACCCACCCATTGGAAACCCAACACTTTTAGGTCCAGCAACTGATGACGTGGAAGAACTGGGTACTGGTAATTCAAACTCTCTTGATTTATTTATTCTCATATATAATGATGTTCATATTCTTTTTATAATCTTCAATTTCAATATTACAGGATTCGAGGATTATGAGATTTTTGAAGGGGTTAAGGAATGTAGAGAGGATAATGATGAAAGATAGCAAAGATAAGGTATCCCCATCAGCTTGCTTGAGTAATTTTGGTTAGAAATTTTGTTTACTTCCTCAATCTCCTGTTAGTTTTCTTACTATTTTTGGGGCCAACTTTTTGGGTGGGGTGGTGAGTGTATTTAGTTGATGGGTGATATGGCATTATTGTAATTATGTAGAGGATTTTGTTTTTGCTTAGAATTAAGTAGAGTAATTTCATGTTGTATGGCATAGAAGGGTTGTAGCCTTATGTTATTGAATCCATTTATTCATTATAGGTGCACCATAAATTGATTTTTCTCAACTCCATAATGTGATCATGATCATGGTTTTCAATTGGAAATGTCATTTATGTTAAATTTTTTGGTCATATTTTAAAACTAAGTATATAATCTTAATCTAGCATATCTTTCCGATACAAAGGATGGTTAAACTCTATACAAGGGAATCTCGACTCAAAGCATTCCCTAATATGCTTGATCTAAGCCAATAATTAAAAATATTGAATTTGTGTATTGAATTAATGTCAAATTTGTGTACTACTAACTAGACTTTTATAGATTAAATTTGAGTTTCTCACTTTTTTTTTTGATAAAAAATAAACAAAACAGTTAGATGGTGTTATCCTTTTTTAACAGGAGCTAAATACATAAACTTAAAATAATATATAACAAAATAAAAGGTTGTAACCTTCCTTTTATTTAATACCATTGGTGTAGATTAACAAAATTGTCTCTCTCAATACTTTCATAACATTCTTTTTTTAAGTCGACACAACTTTAATTTTATTAAATGTTTGTCTTATTTACATTAATGTTCTTCTGCAAAAATATTATCATTAAAATTAATAATTCAAATTCAAAAGATCAAGAATTTTGAAAAATAGTTTAGAATTGAGTTTGCAGGTTTTTTTAGAATTAAACTATTTTGTGATATATTGGATAAATGTTTTGAACAAATATGTTAGAATGATGATGAGAATATGGATTTGAGATTTGAATCGCTAAGTCTGGATTTTTTGGCAAGTCATCGACAACTAGGAACAATGGAGGAGTAGGTTGAGGTGAGACTCAGTCGCTTGGTCAACTCGATCGGGCTCACTGAATTAAACGGAGGCTCGTTGACTCGTCCAAAACTTGGCGCGCAATGGGCGAAAAAGACGGGACACGCAATGGATCGTGATGCGTGGTGCGACCGATATAAAGATGCACCATGCAATCCAAATGAGGACGTGATCGGATGATTGAGTCCAGTCAGATCTTCTATTGCAGAAGATCCTTGTGTCCCTATTGCTAACCAATCAAAATGCTTCTAATTTTTTTATTATTTAAAATGAGTCGAGTTAAAAAAATCCAAAATAATGTTTGATCATTCCGTTTTAGTCCCAAATATTTTCCCGCTGTCAATTTATCTCCATAATTGTTTCACATCAGATCTGATCTCTTCCAATTTTATTATTTTATCACGATTATGATTTCACTATATAGATGATTTACAATTTTTTTGTCGGAGACCTATTTCACGAATCTATGTCGGAAACAAGCTCCGTAGCTCGCAAAAATAGTACGTTTTAACATATTTTGTACGAAATAAAATATTTTGTTTTGTTTGGAGAACTAACAAGGTCATGTTTTGTTAATATTCAGGAAACAAACAATAACAATGATAATAATGGGAAGTAACATATCTATATATATATCTAATAACGCTTAATTTGAAATGTTGAGGGTGTACATCACGCTCTCTTCAAAATGATTCTCATATCACCTCATATCACAAGGTATTTTTTTATATTTTTCTCTCTTCATTTATGAATTGTTTTTCATGAATTCTATGAATCATTAATTATTTTAGATCGGTTACTCCTTTATATATATACTTATATATATATATATTTTTTTTATTTTTTTATTTTAGAGAGATTTGAACTTTTATCTTTATTATAAAATATGAATGTTGAATTATTATATAAATTTAAATTATAGAGACTTCGTCCCGTAATAAAGTTTATCTTTGGTAGGATGTAAACAAATGTTCTCGTCTCGTTATGCGTTGGCATTTGGAAATATATAGATAGTTTTCATTTGAGGCATTGTTACAAATTGTTCATTTGGATAATTTCATATAATTTTTGTTAAAAAAACTTTCGGAGTCACATATTATGTCCAAAATAACGCTTAATTTGAAATGTTGAGGGTGTACATCACGCTCTCTCCAAAATGATTCTCATATCACCTCATATCACAAGGTATTTTTTTATATTTCTCTCTCTTCATTTATGAATTGTTTTCATGAATTCTATGAATCATTAATTATTTTAGGTCGGTTACTCCTTTATATATATACTTATATATATATATTAATATTTTTTTATTAATTATTTTAAAAGTAAATTTAAAAATTCTCCTTTAAAATATTATATATATTAATTGATTTTTTATAAAAAAACTGCAAGAAGATTAAGAGTTTTAATTAATATATTATATTAATAATAAAAAAATATTTATATTAATTCAATTTAACATTAAATATTAAATATAAAAATATACAAGATTAAAAAAACTTTCAGTTATCATATTATAATTATCTATTAATTTATTGAAATGTTGAGGGTGTACATCACGCTCTCTCCAAAATGATTCTCATATCACAAGATATTTTTTTCATATTTCTCTATCTTCATTTATGAATTGTTTTTCATGAATTCTATTAATCATTGATTATTTTAGATCCGTTACTCCTTTATATATATACTTTTATATATATATATATATATATATATATATATATATATATATATTTTATTAATTATTTTTAAAATAAATTTAATAATTCTTCTCTAAAATATTATATATATATTAAGAATAAGAGTTTTAGTTAATATATTATATTAATTATAAAAAAAATATTTATATTAATTTAATTTAACATTAAATATTAAATATAAAAATATACAAGAATAAAAAAAACTTTCAGTTATCATATTATAATTATCTATTAATTTAATTTAACATTAAATAATGATTATATCAACGTATATAACTACAATTAAACTTAAATCAACTTTTCATCTTCCTCTCCACCCAAATATTTTCTCCTGTAAGTAATCTTAGATCAACAAGGTTCAATTGAATAGAGAATAGTCATATCGACTCGTAATATTCTCAATTTCTCTATCAATATCATGCTTTCAATAATTGAATTTGCATTATGTTATGTTTCAACAATTCGTTGTTCACTGTTTTGCATTTTTTTTCCAAAATTTGATCATTTCAGGCAGCTACAACCACATCATCGGTCTCCAAGCGTGTTATCTTTGTATTGACTCGTAATCTTATCAATTTCTCTATTAATATAATGTTTTCAATAATTGAATTTGTATTAGGTTATGTTTTATCGATCTTCTTTTGAATCCGATATACTCAAAGTATGAGTAATGAATAAAATTTATGACTAATTAATAAAATAAAATAAAATAAAAAATTAAATGCATATGATCTATATTCTTAGCCTAATATTTTTTACTATTTTTCAATTCTTTTTGAAATATTATTATTATTTATTATAACATTTAATTAATTTATTTATTATTCACATTATTTTATAATATTTGTTTAATTAATTAATTTATTATTCACATTATTGTATAATATTTGTCTTGATTATCCTAGTTAATATATTCCTATTATATTAATAATAATGTGATTTAGTCTGAATTTAATCATAGCAGGTTGTTAATTCTATCATCATTTATTATTTGGTCATGCGGTGTTATCCTATTTGTTCTTATAACTAGATACCTACTGTTTTAAGATGCGGTGTTATCCTATTTGTTCTTATAACTAGATACCTACTGTTTTAAGATGATAACGTGATGACTATATATAGGAAAATCTGTAAAAGGGATTTCAAATGCCCGCAAGAAAAATGAGAAGCTAAAGAAGACAAGAATTTGAAATCAAGAGATAGCCAAAAAAAAAATTTGCCTCCGTGAATTTAGAAAAAAAAAATTAAAAATTATTATTTTTTATTTAATTAATTATTTATATTATTTCATAACACAGTCTAATAATAAGATATTTTATAATAAATTATAAGTAAAATTATATTTTAATAAATAATATTAATATTTTAATTATATGTATATAAATGTTGGAAATGTACATCAAGCTCTCTCCAAAATAATCTTAATCATCATATATATTTTCTCTTTCTTTTATATTTATATATATATATATATATATCATTAATTATTCTATGTCGGTTACTTTATTTATATATATATATATATATATATATATATATATATTATATATATATATATATTAATATATTTTTATTAATTATTTTAATAGTAAACCTAATAATTCTCATCTAAAATATTATATATATTAATTATAAAAAACTGCAAGAATAATAAGAGTTTTAGTTATCATATATATTAATATGGCTTTGTATAGGAAAATCTGTAAAGAGGATTTCAAATGCCCGTAAGAAAAATGGAAGACAAGGATTTAAAATCAAGAGAAAGCGAAGATTCTTTGTCTATGTGAATTTAGAAAAAAAATTTAAAAATTATTATTTTTTATTAAATTATTTAATTTTATTATTTGATAACACAGTCTAATAAGATATTTTGTAATAAAATTATAAATAAAATTATATTTTAATAAATCTCTCCAAAATGATCTTCATATATATATATATAATTACTTTTATATATATATATATATATATATATATATATATATATATATACTTTTATATATATATATATAAATATTTTTTATTAATTATTTTAAAATTAAACCTAATAATTCTTATCTAAAATATTATATATATTAATTATAAAAAATTGAAAGAATAATAAGAGTTTCAGTTATCATATATATTAATTATAAAAAAAAATTATTATTCAGTGAAATTTTGATCATTTTATCATAAAATTTGTTTATAAAAAGATTTTTTTTTTTCTTATTGCATTATTTCTAATTTTGTTTGGTTTGTTTTAGGTACTTTAAGTTAGGCCATTATACTTTTGGATGCAAGCTATTGTACTTCTAAATGTTTGTTCACTTAAAATACTTTAATTTTAAGATAATTGTGTTTAGCTCTAGATTTATATATTCATATGTATAAACTAACTTGGAATAATTAAAATCAAGTATTTTGTTTAATACTCCTATTTTTATTGAAATAATAATGTGTTATAAATTTAATTTTATTGTGCAACTTTTATTTTTATGGTAATACTTTTGTTTTTTATACTCCTATTTTTAAAGAAAAAATGTTAGTAAAAATAAACTCAATAAATATAACATACCATCCATATATATTAATATTTTTTTATTAAATATTTCATTTAAATAATTTGATTATTTATAAATAAATTCAACTAAAATAAACCCTTCTCATCTAAAAAGTCATCTATAATTATTGAGATTTGTATTAAATATTAATATTAATTATGAAAATTATTTAAGAAATTTAAATTATAAAAAAATATACTTTACTAATAATAAATATTATTATAACCTCACATCCATAAAATAAATTATTTAGTATGAAAATAAAATTAACGGATAATAAATATTATTATAACATTCCATTCATATATATTAATAATTTATCCAAATAATTAACATCAAAAAAACAAACCCCTTCAGTTTATTTCAGCCATAATTCATAACTAATTAATGTAAATATTGTGGAAATTGAATTATAAGAATTTCAACACACACAAAATGAGTTTCATTTTACAAAATTTTAGACAAATTATTTAGGTGGTACAAATAAATTCATAAACAATGGATACTTTATTTTTTTTATTATTATTAACTTTATTATTATTATTTTTTGTCATATTTTAACTTTAATGTTATATTACTGGATGTTCAATATCTACTTTATTTTGGTATTTATATATGTATTTGTCTTTCCATTTGGTAATAAATTTGTTTATTTTTCTTGTCACTATTCTATATTTTGGTGATTTGAAATTGAAATAATAAGATGTTTATTGAGAAGGTTACTAAACTCTTAACCTTTTGATATTATACTTTTCATTCTTTACTACTTTTTCATCTATTTCATTTAAAATGAAATTATCTACAAGAACATAAAAAGAGAAATTTCGAACATTAATTTTATTGTTTGAATGTGTAAAACCACTAAATCCTTATCAGATGGATGATGAATTCAATCGTATTTATTGATCTTTGTAATTTAATTTGGATAAATTTTGATTGAATCGACACTATGAATAAGAGTTTTGTTTGATATTTATAGTCTCAAATTGGTAGGACTTTTAATTGATATTTATAGTCATAAATTTTGAGAAATTAAAACTTTTTATTTCTCGTGTTGTGTCTAATTACGATCCTTACAACCTTAAAAAATGTAGTAATAATTGTCCAATTATCGATATTCATTCCACTTATTATTTCATCTTATATTTTTTTATGTTACAACTTAGACTAACTATTATAATATCTATTGATATTAGAATCTCAAAAAATAACACAAAGGAATCCATTTGAATGCTAGATTTAATTAGTGTGGACAACTACAAGCATTTAGTGGTCGTTCGACGAACACGATGATTTATTAAGACGGAAAAAAACAAAAATTGTAATTTTTTTTTTAATTTTCATTTTTTTACATATTTTTTTAATTAATATATGTGTTAACTTAGCTCCGTGCAATCGCACGGACTTTTTTCTAGTTTAATTAATAATGTAAATTGACTATGTTCTAGTATTTCATGTGAAATGCACTTTAATGAGAGTACGCTTCGCCGCCTAAAACATCAATGTAAATCGCATTTCATACAAGAACTGTTATACACTTTTTTTTATATATATTTAACAATTATTTATTTTTCAAAAATAATATAATTATTATTTTTAAATAATAATATTAATTATTTTTTATTTAACAATAATAACATAATCTTCATTTTTAATTTTCATTAATTTGTAGTAAATTTTCACATGATTTGTAGTAAAATTGTAACATATCGTATTAATTTTCATTTAATTTGTAGTAAATGTATTTGACACATTAATCAAAATATAGTCATTCATTTAAGCGGAGTCTTCAATGAGTTTAGAGATCAGTTTTTTAAGGATTTTTGCTTCGTGTATATAAGATTTTAATGAAAAGGAAGATTTTATTGAAGTTGGAATCTAATGTCGACAAAGTATGCATTTTTTAAGACAATGATGGTTGATGCGTATGTGTTGCATAAAGGAAAGTGAGCTTTAGAATATGGACAAAATATGTGTTGTGTATATGACTACAACCAAAATTAGTGAGAGCATGAATAGTGTTATGAAAATGTATGTCTCCTATAAACACAAGTTCTTAGAATTTTTCAATCACTTCCAAATATTCTTTGATGATTGTATATATGAGGAGTTAAAAATTGATTTTAAATCAACTATTAGTGTGCCATATTTGTCCTACCCGATTGAGGTCATTAAACATTAATTATTCAATTTTATTATTTCATTTCAGACTAATTTAATTCAACTTATTTATATTAGTCATGATTGTATGTAATACTTTAATTTATACATAAAATTATTAATTTTATTTATATTAGCTGAAAGTAGTATAATAGCTAATGTTTATGGGCGGGCCTAATCTAATATAACAAAAACATGTGTATCGCGTTTCACCTCATAGTGTAAAGCATCGTCATTAAAGTGCGCTTCACCTAAGAGCGTAAAGTAGTGACATGTGAAACGTGCTTCACATTAGAGAGGGCGCTTCACAGTAGCAACATGTCAAACACGCTTCATTTGAGAGTTCTCTTCACCGCATCGATATGTGAATTGCGTTTCACATGAGAGTAATAGTGGCGAAATCTATCAACAATATTACTTCAAAAATAATCACCAAAGTAATAGTGACGAAGTCATACAACAAATTTCTATAAGTGAAAAATCATATTTATAGACTTATTTATCCATACAATTTAATGCATAAATTTAGTTACAATACATTGAATATATGGAAGTGTTTTGAGTTAAAACAGGAGAGCATTAAAGTGGTTTATCATTTTAATTCTCTTTAATTAAAAAAATACATTAAATATCTTAATGAAGAATAATCTCCTAGAGTTGAATGTATAATTCTAAAGGTGTTTATTAATTTGTACACATTATTAAATAAATTAATTTACACGTTAATAATTTTTTTGATTTATGAATAACTAGAATGACACCCGCCCCTCATTTCTATTCAAAGCTGTTTCAACCTGATAACATTTTGATCTCTTAGGTAGACTCCTATGGTGTGTAGTTAATTTACACCTTAATGTATTTAAATTTAATTTGTTAAATGAAATTAATATATATATATATATATATATATATATTTATTTATTTATTTATGGGAAAAAATATGGATATAGTAAATGTTAATGACAATATAGGTGAGTATTGAGGAGGATATGTTATATGTAAATTTAAAAAATAACATGGTAATTACTAATTAATAGGAATAAAATAAAATTTTGAATTAATAACATTAAAATATAAAATATATTTTAAATTAATAAAAATATATATAATGAACTCATTCATAGGAAATAAAAAACCTAATTAATAGGAATAAATTTAAATTCAATAACCTTAACTAACTATTAGGAGAAAATAAAGCAGACATCCAAACTTTGCTTCCATGAAATTTTAATATAATCTGGGGAGACACTGCTACCAAACAAAATCATAACAACAGATTGAAGAAAAAGTTTGGAACTATCCGAGAATAGAGGCTACAAAACTCAGCTGTGACCAGCTATTTGTTGAATGCCATCTGATATAAGGCTTAAAATTTTAGGAGTTCACTTATTTTAAGTAAACTATTACGATTTTAAATTTATGATAATTAAATTTTACGATTTTACGAGTTTATAAATAATTTCGATAATACATTTTACTTTTACGTTTAAAAAAATAAATTTATATTTAAAAATTAAAAAATAAAGTTATTTTTTATTCAAATAAATAAATTAATATAATTAATCTTTTAGTAGTATTATTTACTTATTAATATTTTTTAATTAATTTTATATTTAAATATATAAATTTTTAAAATTAATCAAGTATAAAATACTTAATTATATACAAATAATAATATATATATATATATATATATATATATATATATATATATATATTATTTTTTAAAATTAAACTCTTTCTATTTCAAGTAAATTCTAGATTTTACGAATTTACAACTCATGTAAACTCTCGATTTTAACAACTTTGATCTGAACATGTTATTATATAATTTGATAATAATTTACTTGATCTAATAAGTGAATGTTCACAAATATAAGTAATGAGTTATTGATAATGTTTTGGTTGAATCAACTAAAATGTAAATTCGCTGAATGTTCGGTCGACTTCTAGACATACATTTAGATAGGAATCGTGTATTGAGACCTAATCTGAATTCTGTTTGGAATATTGCAAGGAGATAAGTGGAAGTTCTATGCATTGAGATAAGTGGAAGTTCTATGCATGACATTTAAACTCAGTCCTATACTGTGGCTTGAAAGTATTTAATTATGAAGTTAATTTTAATGATATAATGTTTCTGTCACTTTTTGGTCAACAACATGCATATAATAAACTAATTAAAAACAATAAAAGTTAAATTGTAAAAGAATTATATTATATATTACACCATTATTATAGTTTTACACCCACAAGAGTAATTTTTCAATAAATTAGTTCAAAATTCAAATTATGAGTTGAGTTCTTTATCCTTTCTCATTACGAACGGATGAATGAGAAGTGATTCAACGTTCCATCTACTCCAAAAATCCCTCACAAGACACCTTTGTAAGAAATCTGTGGCCTCAAAAGACAATCCATCAGGAATTATTGGTACGACATCGTGTATTGCCACAAAATTCTTTATATCTTTATTAATCGGGAATCCTTCCCATACTTTCTTCTGTCCGGTCAGCATCTTTAATACAGTACAACCCAATGCCCAAATATCACACGGCCAGTTATATACTCCGTGTGTTATCACTTCCGGCGCCATATATTCTGGCGTACCTCGCCTTCCGTCAGTTCCGTTAACAACTCCTGCTCTCATGGCCAATCCAAAATCTGCAATCTTGGGAACTCCATCGCCCGTCAATAATATATTCTCCGGCTTAATATCGCAATGAACCAAACCCAATTGATGAATGTCTTTCAAACCCAACAAAATTCCTTTAACATATTTGCTCACCTCCATCTCCGATAATCCTCCACAGGTTTTCTTTAAGTCGCCGCCGGAGGCGTACTCCAAAAATATATTGAAATCCGAACAACCATAATAACCAATGATGTTTGGATGATCATCTTTAAATATCGACAAAAACTGCTTCTCACGGTCAAGAGAATCCTTACTGATGAATGATTTAACGGCCATAAGTGGCGGAAGAATAAGAGATATAGGATCATCAGGCAAAGGACGAGCTTCATAGACAACCCCATAACTACCGACACCAAGAACTCTCCCCCTTTCCCACCATTGATCGCTATCATTCAACTTTGCCATTGTCAATTGATATTTTGTATAAATTTGTGTTGAGAGAAAATAACATAGAATGAAATTACATATCATTATGATTTTGGTCTTATTAATATCATAAGAATTTTAAACAATATTTCTAAATTTTAGGAAGATATTTCTAAATTTTAGGAAGATGGGCAACCGAGTCTCTTTTTCCTGAAAAAAAAAAATCCTTTATTTTTTAAATTGTTTTTTTTGAATACTTATATTATTATTATTATTATTGTTTATACATTAGTTTAACCAATAATATAAGTCTATTAGATCTTATATTTAAGAATTATATTTTTATTATTTGATATATTTTTTCTTAAATATTTAAATTTGTATATAATAAATCATATAATCTTATTTGAGATTCAAATATGAATGGATTTTTATTAAATAAAATTTAAATCACATATTCTAATTTGCTTATATTAATATCGAATAATAATAAAAATGTAAATTATTTTTTATTAATGTCAAAATATTAATTAGCATAAACATCCCTAATAAGTGTGATTAAACACTAACAAGAAGAAAGAGAAAAAAAAACTTGTAATTAAGAAAGAATATGATTTCTTGTGAAATAAAATTCAAAAAATCTATAAACCAATTATATTGTAATTTTGAACCGATATATAATGCATCACTTACAATAATTTATACTAATAAAAAAATAATTAAAAAGACTAATTAATAGGAAATAACAATATACCTAATAATAGGAATAAAATAGAATTTAAATTTATAACCTCTTAACTAACTAATAAAAGAATAAAAAAAATAAAAAGATAATTAATGTAAATTGACATGCCTAATTAATAGGAAGAAAATAAAATTTTAATTTAATAACCTCTTAGTAAACTAATAAAATAATAAAATTTTAATTTAATAACCTCTTAGTAAACTAATAAAATAATAAAAAATATTTTAAAAGCTAATTATTAAAAAATAACTGGGTAATTAATAGAAATAAAATAAAATTTAAATTTAATAACCTTTTAACTAACTAATTGAAGAATTTAAAATAGATTAAAATGCCTATTTAATTAATAAGAATAAATTTAAATTTAATAACCTTACCAAACTATTAAAAGAATAAATAGATTTTAAATAATATTTTTAATAAAACAAGTAAGATCCTCGTGTGCTTGACACGGATAAATATATATTGATTAAATTTGTCGTTAAATTTAAAATATAAAGTATTATTAGGTTAGTTGTTAAAAAATTGTACTTGTTTTTGTTAGGTTACGAAACACACCTTTAGTATATTTAATTTTATTTTTAATCATTTTAAGTTTATAGGTGGGTTAATCTAGAATCCGACTCAAATATCTATTTATTCTCACATATGTATCCAAATTAATAGATAAATGGTATTTTTATTTATTTTATTTATTTATTTATTTATTTTTGTAAGAGTGCGTAGTTATTTAAATAAGAGAAATAAGAAAAAAAATAATAATAATAATTTTTCTCTCTTCTTTTACCTCTTTCATTTTTTCAAAAAATGAATTCCTTCTCTTCAAATAACAATATATATATATATATATATATATATATATATTAAAATTGTTAAAATTTTATTATTATTTTAAAATATTTTATTAAAATGATCTTAATTCAAAAAATATTTTTTCTATAACTTTCAAATTTATATTTAAAACATTTATTTATAAATTTAAGAGAAATGATTAGGTGAGGGAATTTGATGAGGGAATGACGTGGCATAATCATCTTATTCGCTGAAAAAATCAAATAATTTCTCTCTTTTCTCTCTTTCCTTCGACTTTTACATTTTCCAACTAATCGACTTTTACATTTTCCAACTAATGAAGGTGATGCCACGTCATTCTCTCACCAAATTCCCTCACTAAATTCCCTCACTAAATTCCCTCCCTCTATCACTCCTCTAAATTTAAATAGATAAATAAATTATTTTTAAGTTAATAACCAATTATTTGAAAATTTATAATATAAAATAATATATTTATTAAATATTTTAGTAATTATGCGTTGTTGCTACAAGTTAATTTTTGAGTATTTGAATTTAATTATCATATGAGAGAGTCTAATAAAAAAAACCTAATTTGATATAATTTTGGATTTTATCTATATATTACTTAAACACTTTTATCTTTAACAAATAATAAAATATTTAAATAAGGATAATTTGATATTTTAATTAATAAATTAATTGATTTAAGATCCGATAAAATTCGAATAACCCATTTGAGACAAGCTCGCAGTGTCTGTCATAGTCGAACCACATGATAAGACCAAACTGTAAACTCGTATAATAGGCATAAATCAAGCCACAAATACTAACCCTACAAAATAATTCAATTTTTCGAGTTAGTTCTGTAACTTCTAGTCCTGCCACTATTTGTTGCTGGTTTGGTTTGATTTAGACTCACCATATAATTTTACACGCTAAAGAAATAATTTCAAATAACCAAACAAGGCCGCACCGCACGGTCTCTTTTTTCTCATATAAAATAAAAAATTACCGGTCAAATGTTTTAGACCGGGATTTTGGTCTTTCTACTGAGTTAAAACAAAAGTTTAGGCACCATTATAGCGTTTACAAGAATTTAAACATTATCCGATCCAATATTATATCTTTCAAATATCATCCACCTAATGTACAATTTATATAATATTTATTTTTTACTTTCAAAATTAATTATATTATTTTTTTATCATCCAAAATAAGATCTAACGTTACTAATTTATTATCTCATTTCAAATATTTTACACCAAATATCTCATCATTACTCACATTTATCAATTTGATGAGTTATATATATATATATATATATATATATATATATATATATATAAAATAATAATAATGATGATTAATTTTCAATGTGTCCGAAATTGTCGTGTTAAGAGTTGTGATTAATTTGGATATATATGTGAGAGTAAATGGATATTTGGGTCGAATTGTGAGTTGACCCACTCATTAACTTAAAACGGTTAAAAATAAAATTAAAAATACTATAAGTATCTTTCGAACTTACAACGTAATAAAACAAGTAAAATTCTTTAACCAATTAAGCTAATAAGACTTTATATTTTAACCTTTAACCAATTAGGCTAATAAGACTTTATATTTTAAATTTAACATTAAATTTGATGAAAACATGACGTTATGACAATATAAATTCAATTTTTTTAACTAACTAATATATATATATATATATATATATATATATATATATAAATAAATAATGCTTAATTTTCAAAGTGTTAGGATTGTCGGGTTAAGAGCTGTGCTTAATTTAGATATATTTGTGAGAGTATATTAAAAATGCTATTACATTTTAACCGTAATTTTTTTCTTGATTTTTATATCATTATTTGTTCGGATTACATGTTAGTTTAACTAATATTATAATTTATTCTCCCATGGAACTTATTATTAATTTTTGTAATCTCACTTAAATATTTTATATTCAACTATCTCATCATTACCATATCTTCTTATCATTACAGATATCTTCTTATCATTTTCGATTTTTTACTTTCACATATTCCTCGTGACTTCACTTCCAACACTTTGCACTCAATTAATTAATTACTAAATATTTTGTATATTTATTCTGTACTATAAATACTTTAACAATTAGATTATTTAAGATTGTTAATTTATTTTTATAATTTTATATATTAATAAATAATTGATATAACTAACCCTTCAAAATAAACTAAAAAAATCACATTAAAGAAACTTCATCCTTTACCATTTAAAAAAAAAACTTATAAGAAATTATTAAAAGAAATGTCGAGGTTCATTGTTATATGTTTATAAACTCATTTGGTTGAATTTATAATATGAATGTTAAATAACTTTGTTATATATATAATAGAAGATTTCAAGTTCAATATATATATATATATATATATATATATATATATATATATATATATATATATATATATATATATATATATCATTTTTAATTTTTAATATTCTTTTAATTAACCACTCAAAATTTCAAGGGCGGGTCAACTTGCGAACCAACAACCCCGACACATTGACTCTCATAAAATAGAGTAAAACAACAGGGTAATTGTAAAAACCCTAAGAGATGATCATATATAAATTGCAATCGAGGGAAAATCAGCGGCGTTTGAAAATACACAATAAATCTTAGACTAGCAACACTTAATGGTTGACTTATGATGTAAGACTATATTGTGCCGCTAGTGCCGATCGTGTTGTGTAGTACGTACCTATCGTGTAGCTCTTGCCGATCGTGTTGTGTCGCCTGTGCCGATCGCGCTTCCTTTAATCAATGGTGATTTCGACGTTGATTTGATGACTTACGGCGCAAGAAAAAATATGTCGTTTGTGTCGATTGTGTCATGCCACTTATGCCTAAACGACCGATGAGTTTATACACTCAGACCGGTAATCTCAACAAAGAACCTAAAATACTTAACATCTAGACCGAGTGTCTAGGAATCCGGTCCAGGTCTGTTTGGTTTCACTTTTCAAAACCAAAAATTGTTTTTTTAATTTTGGGACCTCAAACTATTTTTTAAATATCCCGAAAAATTAGAAAATGATTTAAAAATATTTTTGGGATATTTCCACAAAAATATATCGTGACTAAGGCATGTTTGGTATTTATTTATAAACCCTAACATCCATAAAAATAACTGATGTTCTTTATGTATTTCTCTCCCTAGTCAACGTCATAAACAATAGGTACCAATATTTAAATATTGTTGTTTCAATATTTTAAAAAATGCTAAAACCTAGAAGCATGACTAAGACTGGAAAAATAATCGGTAACTTAAAACGTTATACAAAACTGATTTTCAAAAACCAACTTGATAAATAGAGACCATTCTTTAAACGAGTATGAAGGATAAATCACGAAAACATTTTTCGAGTATCACCAAACTACGAACTGAAAGAAACTATGGCCAATACGATTGTATACGTATATCACTTTTATTGATTTTCAAAAAAACAATTGGCGACTTTGTTTCAAATTAAATAATCTTTTAAATTAATTATGTTTAATTAATGAATTTCTAAAGAATCAAATTGTAATTTTATTATTGTAAATCCCCGAATTTTTAAAAATTGAATCCGAAATTAATTATGTTTTAATTAATTTTTAAAAGATGTCAAATTTAGTGAAATCTTCTAAAATTAATATTTTATTTAAAAATAAAATTCTTGACATGCAAACGAGGTTTAAATTCTCAAACCTTGAGCTTTTCACGAGAATACTAAAGTGTTTTTCCAGTGTTACAATTGATTACAATTGAATGAATAACCATCTCCAAGAATTTAATATATAATTCCAAAGAATTTAATTAAATTGTACATATTATTAAATAAAATTATTTGCATCTTAATTTTTTTTTTGAATGGTGGAGAACTAATTTTACACCCACAACAATTTTCCTTATTTCTATAAAATTGTTTTCAGTGAGAATTAAACTCGTGAAATTTTGTTTCCTTAAGTCGACTTTTTACACTAAACCACTCTCGTGAAGTTAATTTACCCCTCTAATAAAATTTTATTTGTTAAATGAAATTAATATATATATATATATATGATAAAAAAATATGGATAAAGTAAATGTTAATGACAATATAGGTGAGTATTAAGGATATACTATATGTAGATTTTAAAAATAACATGTTAATTAATAGGAGTAAAATAAAATTTAAATTAATAACACATGAGAATATAAAATATATTTTAAACTAATAAAATAATATTTAATGAACTCATTAATAGGAAATAAAACGAGTTCTTGACGGCCTTAGGGAAAGAAGGGAGCATCCGATGATGTTGATGATGAGTTACTTTTTATCATATGATCATGAGTTATTGATGATGTTTCGGTTGAATCAACTGATGATGGAACGTATAATGGAAATTCGCCAACGAGCTTCTAGACATACATTTATTTAGGGCTTGTTAGGATTGGAGTTTTCTAAAAAACCTAAAAGGAGAAAAAAATAATGATTTATGATGATTTTGAGGAGGTAATGATTATTTTTGGTAAAAAGACTTAAAGTGAATTGATATATATGAATAAAATAAAAATAATAATTTAAAATAGAGAGTATTTTAGTTAATGAAATTAGTGATATGATTGTTGAGAAGTGATTGATTGAAAAATGATTTTTTGTTGGATTTTTTAAAACCCAAAAAGAACCCGACCTTATATATGAATAGTGTAATAAGATCTAATCTCACTTCTAGACATACATTTAAGTTTGTTGGATTTTTTAAACCCTAAACCCCTTTCCCACTATTCATCGCTACCATTCAACTTCCCCATTGTCAATTTAAGTTTGTTTAAGAGAGAAAATAAAATAGAATGAAATTACTTTTATTATTATTGTTTTAATGTATTAATATCCTATTGATTTTAAAAAATATTCCTAATTTTTAGTAAGATTGGTCACCAAGTCTCTCCTTTCTTAACAAAATAGAATTTCTTTATTATTATTTTTTTTAATACTTTTAGTTTCAAATTCTTTTATTATTATTGATTAATTGAAATTTTTACATTGATTTAACCATTAGTATTAGATCTTATATTTTTATATTGTATATAAATATATTAGTTGAGAATTTTTATTAATATTAAAATTTGTATATAATAAATCACATAATCCTATTTCAGATTTTAATATGGATAGGTTTTTCTTAATTTAAATTGAAATCACATAATTCTAATTTGTATATATTAAAATCAAATAATAAAAAAAATATAAATTCTTTTTAATTTATTAATTTCAAAATATTAAGGGATATTAAACACTAACAAGAAAAAAGAGAAAAGACATGTAATTAAGAATTATAATTTGATTTCTTGGGGAATGAAATTCAAAGAATCTATAACCGTGTGATCTTGTAATTTTGAATAGTTATATAATTCATCCCAATAATTTAAACTAATAGATTATAACATACTCTCTTAACTAAAAAGAATATAAACAAATTAAAAATCTAATTAATATAAAATAACATGCCTAATTAATAGGAAGAAAATAAAATTAATTTAATAACCAACGAACTAATAAAAGAATAAAAATTAATTTTTAAACTAATAAAAAATTATTTAAAAGCTAATTATTAAAAAATAACAGGGTAATTAATAGGAATAAAATTTTAATTTAAAACATCTTAACTAACTAACTAACATAAAAATCTAAAATAGATTTAAAACTAATTAATAAAAAATAAATTAAAAACATTGTACATTTTAACAATATTTAAAATAAGGAGAATTGCGTTGGAATCACGATTGTCGGCACGTCTAATATAATTGACACGATGAGCACGGTCGTCACGTTTGGCACAGTTAGAACGGTCGCGCGAAATTCAGTTGTTTGATTTGGTCGTAGGTTACGATAAACGTGACCGGAGTCACGATCGTCGGCACATTCGGCACGATCGGCATAATCGACACGTCTGACACGTTTGTCTGGAATATGTTTACTTGTGTCGCGAATCTTGGGTTGGGAAATCAGAAATACGGTCGCTAGGGTTGTTTGAGAACATGTCGCTTGGGTCGTGATTGCTTTTGGTCATCGATTCTTTTCGGTTCTTATGTCGTTGAGTTGTGCAATATGGTCACTAGTTCTCTAGTCTACGGTCATTCCTGGTCGTAGATTTTTCTCTGTTAAATTGGGTTTGATTGAATTGTTTGCATTCTTACTTTCTTGTATTATCCATTTTTTCTGTTAAGATGGGGAGAAAAAATAGGAATAAGGCAAAAGTAGTGCATGACTTTTTGGAAATCGATTCAGCAAGAAAACGATAGTTCTTAGGTCGTTGAGTTGTGAAATATGGTCACTAGTTCTCTACTCTATGGTCATTCCTGGTCGTAGTTTTTTCTCGGTTAAATTGAGTTTGATTGAATTGTTTGCATTCTTACTTTCCTGTATTATCCAATTCATCTGCTAAGACGGGGAGAAAAAATAAGAATAAGGCAAAAGTAGTGCATGATTTCGTGGAAATCGATTCAAGCAAGAAAATGATAGATGAAACAGAATAGAAATAGAGCTCTGAGAAACCGTAAATGCAAAAACAGAGCTCTTAGAAGATTGAGGAAAAAGTGCAGAATGAAACGAAAAATTTGAAACTTGAAAAATGATGAAATATGGAAGGTTGAATATAACGAAAAGGAAAATCTCTACGGACTCAAGAATCAAATTACGAAATTGTTGTTCCATGAAAATGAATGAGAGATTGTGCTTAGTAAGGAAAAAACATAATAAATTATTGTCCAACTCAATATGCACTATCTTCAGGATTGAAACTTACTAAAATATGAGGAATATAAGAGGATAGTTAGCTGGTCTGTGAAAACAATGGGGGGCTTATGAAGTGCCCAAAAACTAAGATTACACTATCAGAAGTAATTTCAACTAGAAAGTTAATGATATATGGAAGAAAAATGCATGACAAAAAGATGAAGATGGGGAGAAATATAAAGGCAAAACTTACTTAAGACATTTTAAACCAAAAGTTAATCTTCTTAAATCCCTTTTGAGTTGAAGTTAACTGCTGAAGTGGAGGAAAAAATGCATTAAGAATGGGAAAATGCAGTCATTGGGAACTACATATGTATGAATCGTGTATATTTCCTAGTCACTAAGGATGTTTTGCTAAAGCATTGAGAGAATATAGGATTGTAAAATGTATCAGCAAATATCTATGATCTCTATTTCTTAAAATTCAAACAGGAATAAATCTGGAAATATTCTGAAGCTATTACATATGTTGGGTCAAACTGTATGAAGCTGGAAAAATAGTCCGAAGGTATGGACCTACTCAACAAACCGAAGGAAACAACCTAAATTTGGTTCAAACTAAGGAACATTCCAGCTCATATGTATAATGCACAAGCACTTAACCATTTTATTAGTCTCTTGGAGAAACTATTATATATTGACCCAATAACGGAAGTAAACAAACACATCACATATGTTAGGATAAGCATTGAAGTGCATTCTAGAAGCACTTTACCAGCAAAGATGACAATAGTTGACAAAAGAGGCAAACTCACAGACATGAATATTACGTATGAATGGAGGTCAAACAGATGTGCGTTTTGAAAAATACTTTTGAATATCCCAATAATAAATGTGAAAAATTAATTGAAGAACAGAAGGAAAACTAAAAGGTCAGGAGCAAAATGAGAAAGTTGAAACTGAAGAATCAGACAATTAGAATGAGAAAGCTAAAGATGGAGATGCATATGATGGAAATGATGAAGAATCGAAGAAATGAAAGATGATGAATTAAAGAAATACAAAGAAGAAGAAGAATCAAAGGATGAAAAAGAAGAAGAATTAGAAGAAGGAAAAGGGGAAGAATTAGAGGAAAGAAGTGATAAGAAAGAAGTGGAGGACAGTGAAGAGGAGATTATGAAAATAGACCGAAATAAGTTGAATAATTCAATAACTCAATGTTGAATGAATATTAATTGATTGAGATTCTAATTGTTCTGAGTTATTGATGATGTTTCGGTTGAATTAACTGATGATGGAACGTAGAATGGAAATTCGTCGAGGACTTCTAGACATACATTTATTTAGATATGAATCGTGTAATAATGTCTAATCTGAATTCTGTTTGGAATAAAAATTATATCCTAAAAGAATTATATTATATATTACAGGATAGTTATAAATTTACAATAAGAGTAATTTTTCAATAAATTGGTTAAAATTCAAATTACGAGTTGAGTTCATTCGCCTTTCTCAATACGAACGGATGTCTGAGTAGTGATTCAACGTTTCATCTACTCCTAAAATCCCTCACAAGACACCTTGGTAAGAAATCTCTAACCTCAAAAGACAACCGTTAGAAATTGCTGGTACGACATCGTGTTTTGTCACAAAATTCTTTATATCTTTACTAATCTCCCCGTACTTTCTTTTATCCGATCAGCATCTTTAATACAGTACAACCCAATGCCCAAATATCACACCACCAGTTATATACTCCGTTTGTTATCACTTCCGACGCCATATATTTTTGCGTACCTCGCCTTCCGTGAGTTCCGTGAACAACTCCTACTCTCATGGCCAATCCAAAATCTGCAATCTTTGGAACTCCATCGCCCATCAATAATATATTCTCAGGCTTAATATCGCAATGAACCAAACCCAAATTATGAATATCTTTCAAACCTAACAGAATTCCTTTAACATACTCGCTTAACTCCATCTCCGATAATCCTCCACATGTTTTCTTTACTTTTAAAAATAAGTCACCTACGGAGGCGTACTCCAAAAATATGTTGTAATCCGAACAACCATAATAACCAATGATGTTTGGATGATCATCTTTGAATATCGACAAAAACTGTTTCTCACGATTGAGAGAATCCTTACTAAAGAATGATTAACGACCATAAGTGGCGGAAGAATAAGAGAGATAGGATCGTCGGGTAACGGTCCAGCTTCATAGACAACTCTATAACTACCGATACCAAGAACTTTCCCCCTTTTCCACCATTGATTGCTACCATTCAACTTCGCCATTATAAATTGATATTTTGTATAAGTTTGTTTAGAAAGAAAATAATATAGAATGAAATTACTTATTATTATTTTGATCTATTAATATCATATAGGTTTTAGAAAATATTTCTAACTTTCAGTAAGATTGGCAATCAAGTCTCTCATTTCCTAACAAAATAGAATTCCTTTATTTTTTTTTAAAAATTTTAGAATACTTTTAATTTCAAATTTTTTTTTTATTATTATTGATTAAATGAAATTTTTACATTGGTTTAACCATTAGTATTCTTATATTTTTATATTGTATATGAATATATTAGTTGAGATTTTTTATTAATATTGAAATTTGTATATAATAAATCATATAATCCTATTTCAGATTCTAATATGGATAGGTTTTTCTTAATTAAAATTTAAATCACATATTCTAATTTGTTTATATATATTTAATTTATTAAGTTCAAAATATTCATTAGCGTAAACATTCATAATAATGGTGATTAAACACTAACAAGAAAAAAAAATATTAAACTAATAAACAAATAATTTAAAAGAATTATAATTTGATTTCTTGGGGAATGAAATTCAAAGAATCTATAACAGTGTGATCTTGTAATTTTGAATAGATATATAATTCATAACAATAATTTAAACTAATAAACAAATAATTTAAAAGCTATAATAGATAATAACATACCCTCTTCACTAACTAATAAAAGAATATAAACAAATTAAAAACCTAATTAATACAAAATAACATGCCTAATTAATAGGAAGAAAATAAAATTAATTTAATAACCTCTTAACTCTTAACGAACTAATACAAATTAATTTTTAAACTAATAAAAAATTATTTTAAAAGCAAATTATTAAAAAATAACAGGTAATTAATAGGAATAAAAATAAAATTTAAATTTAATAACATCTTAACTAACTAACAGAAAAATCTAAATTATATTTTAAACTAATAAAAAAATGTAATTAATAAAATAAAATGCCTAATTAATAAAGAATAAATATAAATTTAATTTAAAATATAGTACATATTAACAATGTTTAAAACAAACTAGGGGAGATTTGCATCGGAATCACGATCGCACGTCTAGCACAATTGGCACGATGAGTACGGTCAATACGTTTGGAACGTTCAACACAGTTAGAACGCTTGCGCGAAATTCGATTGTTTAATTTGGTCTTAGGTTACGATAAACGTGATTGGAGGCACATTCGTTGGCACATTCGGCACAATCGACATAATCGACACGTCTGACACGTTCGTCTGGAATATGTTCACTTGTGTCGCGAATCTTGGGTCGGGAAAAAAGAAATACGATCGCTAGGGTTGTTTGAGAACATGTCGCTTGGGTCGTGTTTGTTCTTGGTCATCAATTGCTTTCAGTTCTTAGGTTGTTGGGTTGTGAAATATGGTCACTAGTTTTCTAGTCTACGGTCATTCTTGGTCGAAGATTTTTCTCGGTTGTAAGTAAATTGGGTTTGGCTGAGTTGTTTGCATTCTTAATTTCTTGCATTATCTCATTCTTCTGCTAAAATGGGGAGAAAGAATAGGAATAAGGAAAAAGAAGTGCATGACTTCGTGGAAATCCATTCAAGCAAGAAAACGATAGATGAAACAGAACAAAAATAGAGCTCTAAGAAACTGGAAATTCAGAAACAGAGCTCTTAAAAGATTGAGAAAAAAGTGCTGAATGAAACGGAAAGTTTGAGGCCTGAAATAAAAAATGATGAAATATGGAAGGTTGAATACAACGAATGAGCAAATATCTACAGAATCAAGAATCAAATTACGAAATTATTATTCCAAACAAAGAAATGAGAGATTGTGCTTAGTAAGAAAAAAACACAATAAATTACTGTCCAACTCAATATTCACTATCTTTAAGATTGGAACTTACTAAAATAGGAGGAAATACAGGAAGATAGTTAGTTGGTCTGTGAAAACAATGAGGAATCTTATGAAGTGCCAAAAATCAAGTCCTACACTATCAAAAGTAATTTAAGCTAGAAAGTTAATGATGTCAGGAAGAAAAATGCAGGACAGAAAGATGAAGATGAGGAGAAATATAAAGGCAAAACTTTGGGAGATTTTAAACCAAAAGTTGAGATTCTTAAATCTCTTTTGAGTTTAAATTAACTGATGAAGTGGAGGAAAAATGCATTTAAGAATGAGAAAATGTAGTTGTTGAGAACTACATAAGTATGAATCGTGTATCTTTCACAGTCATTAAGGATATTTTTCTAAAGTAATGAAGCATATGGGACTGGAAAAGGTATCAGCAAATATCCATGATCTCTATTTCTTGAAATTCAAGTTGGGAACAAATTTAGAAAATATTCTGAAGTTGGGACACACATATGCTGGGTCAAACTATATGGATGGAAAAATGCTCTGAAGGTATGAACCTACGCAGCAAACTCAAGGAAACAACCCAAATTTGGTTCAAACTAAGGAACATTTCAGCTCATATGTATAATGAAGAAGCACTTAGCCATTTTGTTAATCTCTTGGGGAAGCCATTATATATGGACCCAATAACGGAGGAAAGCGAACACATCACATATGCGAGGATAAGCATTGAAGTGCATTCTAGAAGCACTTACCATCTAAAATAACAGTAGTTGACAGAAGAGGCAAACCCACAAACATGGATATTATGTATGAATGGAGGCCAAACAGATGTACGTTGTGGAATACTTTTAAAAATCTTAGTAATAAATGTGCAAAATCAATTTAATAACAGAAGGAAAATTAAAGATGCATATGATGGAAATGATGAAGAATCGAAGGAAATGAAAGATGATGAATTAGAGAAAGTATAAGAAGAATCAAATGATGAAAATGAAGAAGAATGAAAAGGGGAAGAATTATATGAAAGAAGTGATAATAATGAAGTGGAGGATAGAGAAGAGGAAATTTTGAAAGTAGACCGTAACAAGTCAGACAAAAATGAAGAAAAGTAATGTGAAGGTGAATGTGAAATTCCTAAAATACTAAACATAATTTATTTTATCAGATTAGTGATGACTCCTTTGAAGCGAAACTGATTCAAGGGAAGAGGTTAATGCTCACAAACAGTCATAATCAAATACAACAGTTCAATCACTAATAAAGAAGCATAGAGCCAAACAGTTGATTAGGTAAGGTAGGTGGGCTTCGAGAGCAGCAGATTGGGATCCGAAAGTAACGGAAATGATATTGGCTAAATTGAACAAAAATGTTAAGTAGTATGATTGGTATGCTTTAATTGTTTTGTTTGGCTAAATTGAACAAGAATGTTAAGACTGGTTTATGGTAAAGGAAGAATGCTTGGATGATTATGCCAGCTCCCATTGGATGGCAGTTGACCCACCCATTGGAAACCCAACACTTTTAGGTCCAGCAACTGATGATGACGTGGAAGAACTGGGTACTGGTAATTCAAACTCTCTTGATTTATTTATTCTCATATACAATGATATTCATATTCTTTTTATAATCTTCAATTACAATTTACAGGATTTGAGGATTATGAGATTTTTGAAGGGGTTAAGGAATGTAAAAAGGATAATGATGAAAGATAGCAAAGATAAGGTATCCAATTAGCTTGTCTGAGTAATTTTGGTTAGAAATTTTGTTTACTTCCTCAATCTCATGTTAGTTTTCTTACTATTTTTAGGTGGGGTGAGTGTATTTAGTTGATGGGTGATATGGCATTATTGTAATTAAGTAGAGGATTTTGTTTTTGTTTTTTCTTAGAATTAAGTAGAGTAATTTCATGCTGTATGGCATAGGATAAGGTTATTGAATCCATTTATTCATTATTGGTGCACCATAAATTAATTTTCTCCAACTCCCTAATGTTATCATGATCATGGTTTTCATCTCCTTTGATTCATCTGGAAATGTCATATATGTTAGATTTTTCATTCTAGATGTGGCCATATTTTAAAACTAAGTATATAATCTTAATCTAGCATATCTTTTAGATATAAAGGATGGTTAAAATCTCCATTCTAAGCCAACAATTAAAAATATTGAATTTGTGTATTGAATTCATATTTGTCAATTTGTGTATTACCAACTAGACTTTTATAGATGAAATTTGAGTTTCTCACTTTTTTTGATAAAAAAAATAAACAGTTAGTGATGGTGTTAATCTTTTTTTTAACAGGAGCTAAACACATAAAATTAAAATAATATAAAACAAAACAAAAGGTCGTAACCTTCCTTTTATTTAATATCATTGATGTGATAGATTTACAGAATTGTGCCTCTCAATACTTTCATAACATTCTTTTTTTTAAGTCGACACAACTTTAATTTTATTAAATGTTAGTCTTATTGACATTAATGTTCTTTTGCAAAAATATTATCATTAAAATTAATAATTCGAATTCAAAAGATCAAGAATTTTGAAAATTAGTTTGGAATTGAGTTTGTAGATTTTTTTTAGAATTAAACTATTTTTTATGAATTGAATAAATGATTTTAACAATATGTTAGAATGATGATGAGAATCAATTTTGACAAGAAATCATATGGATTAGAGATTTGAATTGCTAAGTCTGGATTTTTCAGCCAGTCATCGACAACTAGGAACAATGGAGGAGGCAGTTGAGGTGAGACTCAGTCGCTCGGTCAACTCGATCGGGCTCACTGAATTAAACGGAGGCTCGTTGACTCGGCCAAAACTTGGAGCGCAATGGGCGAAGGAGACGAGACAATCAGTGGATCGTGATGCGTGGTGCGTCAGGTATAAAGATGCACCCTGCAATCCAAATGAGGACGTGATTGGATGATTGTACAGAAGATTCATGTGTCCCTATTGCTAACCAATCAAAACGCTTCCAAATATGTTATTATTTAAAATGAGTCTGGTTAAAAATAATACAAAATAAAGTCTGATCGTTATGTTTTAGTCCCAAATATTTTCCCGCTCTATCAACTCATTTCCATAATCGTTTCACATCAGATTTGATCACTGGTAGGAGATCTTTTTATTTCTTTAGGTATGGTAGGAGATCATTTTCTAGATCGTGATAAAAACTACAGTGTAATGTTTGTTTATTTAGTATAGAGATTTTGTATTATTGGATCATGATTATAATTATTTTTTGGATACAAAAAGAGCCCATTAATATACACACCTTGAAAAGGAGATTGCACAGACAAAATCCTTTGCAAGAAGGTTGAATTGCGATCCTCGCACCAATTCCAGTTATATAAAAAGATTATTTACAAAGCTGAGAATAAGGTAAATAATGTTACCTTCTTATAATTCTTTATCAAGTGTGTAAAGTCTTAGTAGCATTCTCTCTGGATGTTTGATGAGATGACATTAAAGTGACACCTGGATCTCATGCAGACGAAAAATCAGGTAACAATAATTTGTATTTAATTATTGCGAATTGAAATCTCAAACTCTCTACCTGTAAGCTGTTCTGGAAAACCAAATTGAATTATTGCAATTTGGCATTTAAATTGATGATAATATTAGGTTCACATGTTTAAATAATTATAAAGTATTAAAGCATTTCAAATTGGAATCCTATTGAAAAAGCATCTTGATTGAAAACAGCCAAAGCATGAGTTGCGTTTTAGTAGGGTTTGATAAGATCACAATTGATGATAACCATAGGTTCACATTATTGAATAATTATAAAGTATAAAATTGTTTCAAATTGGAATCCTATTTAAAAAAGCATCTTGATTGTAAGCAAACTTTATATTGAATTTAATAACTCTTGCCCAAAGAATCCCCAGTCGAATGCGACCTGGTGATAGCCGTCCATGATTCATGAGTTGACGCTTCTCTAGGCTTCACAGCCAAAGCAGGAGTTGCGTTTCAGCAGGGTTTGATAAGATCACACTACGTATATCGAACTTTCATCGAGCCTTTTCAAAAGAATTAGAGATTTAAATGTTTTTATCATCTCTCATTCAAGTTTATGTTGTTATTGTTGTTAATTCTAGACTGTCAGTATTGTTTGTTCCTAAAAGACTGTCGGATGAGCGGTTATCGATATCGACAGACGCTGGGTGACGACTTCGGAAATAAAAACCTACAGTAAGGTCATCCTTAAAAGGTCATCATTTCAATATATTGATTTTTGTTGCAAATGATAGTAATATAGCATATTAGTAAGTTGTGATAACTATTCATATGTTATTCTTATTGGTACTAATATGCAAACAGACACTATTGCAGGTTCATGTAGCACTATCTACCATGCTTTGTGGTAGACAAGAGGTTTGTGAATAAACGACATTCTTTTTTCTTTTAATGTTACCAATTGCTGAATGGTTTTATGTTGATGAAATATTTCTGATTGTGTTTATTTTCAATGGTCATCTTACAAAAATAAGGTATTCTGAGAAGGAGTGGTTCCCATATGATATGATATTGATATTAGGATTTTGAGGATCATTGGGCAGGAAGGCTGCTACAAAATGAGTGGTGACTTATGCAACAAAGACATTACTGAATGAAAATTAAAATGGAAAGACAATCAATAGATTGAGATTTGTCATTCTAGTATGATGTTATATATTATGAATTGTGAGTGACCGGACAAAGAAGAGAAATCTCGCGGGTTTCGGGCATAAGTAGCGGGTCTTTCTCCCACAATCTTAAAGATAAACGATCTTAACCCTAAAAGGTGCCTGCTTGTAATGGGTAAGCGTCTGAAACATGCGCTTTAGACCTAATCGAAGCAACCTACATGAAAGATCCAGGAGAAGTCATTGTAGTATACAAAGAAGGTGTTCAACTAGGAGAAGTCATTGTAGTATACAAAGAAGGTGTTGAATCACTCTATCTAATGCCACACACACAACCCAAAGCTCATGAGAAAAGTCAATCCAGGAGAAGTAAGGTCGTCGGATGAGCGATACTCGATCACGGCGACCCGCTTGTACTGGGTGATCGAAGCAACCTACATGAGAGATCCATGAGAAGTCATTTTTTAAGAAGTCAGACTAAGGAAAGGTAATTTTTCAGTACAAGTGCTTGTAGTGTTGTTAACTAGTTTGAACCATTGGCTTCTAGGATCACAAGTATTACTTTTACTCAAGCACTTGCATCTATTTGTGATTATGATATATTGGTGTTGGATTCTACATCCAGACAAATAATTATTCCATCGTCTATTCTAGAAGATAGGCGCATCTTTGAATCACATATCATTTCCCATTTCGTACTTTTGTTTGTACACAAGATGCTAAATTTTTGCTGATTTCCCCAATTTGTCTGCCTTCAAGCAGAAATAAGTTCCGTTTACTGTTAATGTTTTCTGGTTTGTATAGGTCTAAGCATCCAATCCTGTACACGGCCCCAGCTTCAACGGGTCTGTCATAGACCAGTTTATGGATGAAAGATTACTTGGTGTGGTCTTTCATTTAATAATCCTGGCCCTGCTTCACATAGACACATGGAATAGATCAGATAAGTTAAACTTCCAATTTTCTTCATCATTCTGCAAATCAAATCATATCAACTTGGAAACTGCTCACAACTACTATCCCCATTAGAAGATAAAAAAATGAAATGCAAACTGATTTTATTTTTTGTTTGGTATAAAAATGAGGATTCAAATTATTTTCTAAACTATGATCTAAATAATTTTATAGATGTTTTTGAATATTGATCAACTTGAAAAACCGTGATAAACATGAAGCTAGAATTTTGTCAATCACAATCTCAAGTTAAAACTGAGTTTTTTTTCGGTTTGGTAGGAGATCTTTTTGTTTCTTTTGATATGGTAGGAGATTATTTTCTAGATCGTGATCAAAACTACCACTAGTAATAAAAGGGGTTTTACCGAAAGATGTTTTCGACAGATTTATAAATCTTTCGGTATAGGTGCCGAAAGTGGCTGTAAATCTTTCGGTGTTTAGATATAATACCGAAAGATATATAGTGTATCTTTCGGCTTTGATCCCTTCCAAAACATTTTAAAAAACGGCTAAGTATAGGATTTTCTTTAAGGTTTATACCGAAAGATATATACTATATCTTTCGGCATTGATCCCTTCCAAAATATTTTCAGGAAAACGGCTAAGTGTAGGATTTTCTTTAAGGTGTATACCGAAAGATATATACTATATCTTTTGGCTTTGATCCCTTCCAAAACATTTTTAAAAAATGTCTAAGTATAGGATTTTCTTTAAAGTTTATACCGAAAGATATAGTATATATCTTTCGGCTTTGATCAATTTAAAAAAAAATCCAGAAAATGGCTAAGTACATGGTTTTTTTGGTTTTAAAGGCCAAAACCGAATGATGTACATATATCTTTCGGTTTTTCTATAGAATACTGAAAGATTTAGGGTAAATCTTTCGTCTTTGGTCATCCTTCTCAAGTTTCTTTTGTGATTAAGTTAAGTTACAAGCATATGTTGTTTTGTTTGATTATATATATATAATGTATACAAGCTTTGTGTTTGATCATTATATACTTAGAATGAGTCATTATGTTTTATATTTGTATGTGTAGAGATTTTTATTTAAATTATATGTATATAATTGTGTTTAGGTTTGAAGGATAAAATATATTAATGGTTAAATCAAGTGAAGATGGTAAATTGTAAAGTTTAATTACCGAAAGATATAGAGCAAATCTTTCGGTTTTGAAGGGTAAAACCGAAAGATTCATATAAATCTTCCGGTTTTGCCCAATTTCCAGCACTTGGTTTTTTTGGGTGTTAAAGGCCAAAACCGAAAGATTTGGGTATATCTTTCGGTTTTTCTATGGAATACCGAAAGATATACACTAAATCTTTCGGCTTTGAACATCGTCTACAAATTTCTTACCCTTATTCCATTGGGTGTTTTGGTTTCTAAGTACACGAGTCTTATTTAATTGTCCAAGCATATCAATTATGATATTTATGTCAAATGTAGTCGTCCTAAAAAAAGGTTTGATTGTTAGGCTAAAATGAAAATAAAGAGGGAAGTGTTTGAAGTAGTGGACTTTCTCAATGAGCATAATCATCCTTTTGCAAGTACCAAGAAATCTCACATGTATAAATGTCATATGAATATATCTGCATCTATAAGCTTACAAATTGAGATGACATCTGATGTGAGAATCCCTCCAAAGACATCTCATGCTCTTATGACGAAATAAGTATGTGAGAGGGACAATTTATGTTTTATTCTTAAAGTTTACAAAAACTACTTACGATCTAAAAGAACATGAGATTGTATGATTTGGGATACATATAGTGTGTTAGAATATTTGTAGAAAATGTAGTTTGATGATACCAATTTTTATTATGCTATTCATTTGATGTCGACGATTTAATAACCAATATTTTTTGGTTGATGCTAAAATGCGAGCTGATTTTGGATTCTTTGGAGATATAGTTTATTTTGACACGACCTATAAGAAGAACAATGAAGGTCCTCCAATTGCATTACTTGTAGATGTTAATCGTATAATTTTTTATGCCTCTATATTATATGATGAAACTGTTTTGACTTTTGAATGGTTGTTTGAGACATTTACTACAACTATATTTGACAAAAAATAACAAAAATTCTTACCGATCAAGATGAGGCAATGTCAAAGGTCTTAACATTAAAATGACCTCAAACAAATCATCGTCTATGTATTGGATACATTAATCAAAATACAACCATACATTTAAGAGGAGTCTTCAACGAGTTTAGAGAGTTTTCTAAGGATATTGCTTCATGTATATATGATTTTGATGAAAAGAAAGATTTTATTGAAGTTGAAATCTAATGTTAACAAAGTGCGCATTTCAAGACAATGATGGTTGATGCGTGTGTTTTGCATAAAGGAAAGTGTGCTTTAGAATATGGATGATATATGTGTTGTGTAGATATGACTACAACCCAAATAAGTGATAGCATGAATAGTATAGTTTTGAAAATGTATGTCTCCTATAAACACAAGTTCTTAGAATTTTTCAATCACTTCCAAATATTTATTGATGATCGTATATATGAGGAGTTAAAAATTGATTTTCAATCAACTATTTGTGTGCCATGTTTGTCCTACACAATTGAGGTCTTAAAAGAATATAAGTAATATATACACTCTTGAGGCATTCAAGTGTTTTGAACAACAATGGTTAATGTCTCGCGAAAGTGGTGTATAAATTTTTAAAGATATGATACACAAACAAAATATAAAATTAGTCACCTCAAAAAATAGATACCATTATATAGTTACAATTGAAAAATTGGTGATAAAATTGAGTGTAGTCGGTAATTTGATTTTGGTAAAATGTTATGTTCTCATATTTTGAAAATATTCACGATGAGAAACATCTTGAAGATTTTTCCTCAATTAATATTAAGAAAGTGAACTCGAACAACAAAAAATGGATATTTTGGAGTTACTGTTTGATGTTGAGAAACATTAGTAGTTTAGATCCAATAATACTTCAAAATATCCAAAGATTGTGATGATACTTTTATAAGAGTCAAATGAATTAAAGTGAAGAAGAAAACATACTTTGATAATAGATTAAAAGATGTCTTAAAGAAAGATTTAAGGAAAAGAAAAACAACAAGAAAAACAAGTCATGCAACAATAATTCCGATAATTCACCATTTCAATCAAACAACAATAATTATGGTATTTATTTCAAGTCATTATGTACTGAGAGATTTTTAATTGTTTTACTGTTTCAACTTTCAATTTCAATGTCAACAATAGCTACAGTATCAACTCTACAACATTAGAATGTAAGTTTGAACATAGATGCTAACACTCAATTTACTCTATTTTTGTCATCTCAACTTTCTCAAGTAGGGTGAACTAAGTGCACGCATTCACTTCACATGGCTGCTTTAAACGATGGATCTTGAAGCCTTTCTCATCGGACCACATGGAACTAGAAACATCAATTACTCCTCAATTTTATTATTTCATTTCAAACTAATTTAATTCCGATATTTCACTATTTCATTGCTTTAAACAACAAGAAAAACAAGCATGCAATAATAATTCCGATATTTCACTATTTCAGTCAAATAACAATAATTATGATATTTATTTCAAGTCATTATTTACTAAGAGATTTTTAATTGCTTTACTATTTCAGCATTCAATTTCAATGTCAACAATAACTACAGTATATACTCTACAACATTGAAATGCAAGTTTGAACATAGATGCTAACACTCAATTTACTGTATTTTTGTCATCTCATCTTTCTCAGGTAGGGTCAACTACGTGCACGCATTCACTTCACTTGGCTGCTTTAAACAATAGATCTTGAAGCCTTTCTCATCGGACCACATGGAGCTAAAAACATCAATTACTCCTCAATTTTATTATTTCATTTTTGACTAATTCAATTCAACTTATTCATATCACTCATGATTGTATGTAATACTTTAATTTGTACATAAATTATTACTTTTATTTATATTAGCTAAAAAGTAGTATAATAGCTAATATTTATTGGCGGGCCTAATCTAATATAGAAATAACATGTGTATCGCGCGTCACTTGATAGCGTAAAGCATCGACATTAAAGCGCGCTTCACCTAAGAGCGTCGTGATATGTTAAACGCGCTTCACATTAGAGAGCGCTTCATTGCGCTTCACAGTGGCGACATGTGAAACATCATTTGATAGCGTAAAGCATCGACATTAAAGCATCATTTGAGAGTTCTCTTCACCCCATCAACATGTGAAGTGTGTTTCACATGAGAGTAATAATTGTAAAGTCAACCATATTACTTCAAAAATAATTACCAAAGTAATAGTGGAGAAGTCTTACAACAAATTTCTATTAGTGAAAAATCCTATGTATAGAGTTATTGTCATCAAATAACTCAAATGACTTATTTATGTGATTATAAATGTTAAGAACCATTTTTATTTTATTTAATTAAAATGTTAGTATAAATATTATTGTATCCATACAATTTAATGCGTAAATTTAGTTAGAATAGATTGGATATATGGAAGCGATTTGAGTTGAAGCGAAAATCAATTAATGTATTCTAGTTTTTCATAATTAAAAAATATTAAAATTTCATAACGAAGAATAATCTCCTAGAGTTCAACATATAATTCCAAATGTTTGTACACATTATTAAATAAATTAATTTACACCTTACTATTTTTTTTTTTGAATTATGAAGAACTAGAATGACACCCACAACCATGCTCTCAATTCTATTCAAAACGGTTTCAGTCGAAATCGAACCCGTAATCTTTTGATCTCTTAGGTCGACTCTTTACACTAGGCCACTTTGGGTGAAGTTAATTTACACTTTAATGTGTATTTAAATTTAATTAATTAAATATATATATATATATATATATATATATATATATATATAGTAAATGTTAATATGACAATATATGTGAGTATTAAGGTTATATTATATGTAAATTTAAAAAATAACATAGTAATTAGTAGGAATAAAATAAAATTTAAATTAATAACATTAAAATATAAAATATGTTTTAAACTAATAAAAATAACATGGTAATTAATGAAATAAAAAAACCTAATTAATAGGAATAAATTTAAATTTAATAACCTTAACTAATTATTAAGAGAATATAAAACTAATCTTTTTAATAAAATTAACTATTAGGAGAATTATATAAAGCAGACATCCAAACTGTCCTTAAGTTGCTTCCATGATATGATGAAATTTTAACATGACCTGGGAGACACACTTGGCTTAGTGAAGTAAGAACTCGAGCTAGGCTACCAAACGAAGCAAATTAACATATCAAAATCATAACAACAGAATGAAGAAAAAGTTTTGAACGATTCTTGAATAGATGCTACAAAACTCAGTTGGTTACGAGCCAACTATTGGACGGATGCCATCTGATCATGTTATTATATATAATTTGATAATAATCTACTTGATCCAATAACTCAATGTTTACGAACGTCAATGAAAATGTTTGAATGAATGGGATTCGGATTCATGTGATATTCGAATTCTTCTGATAATTACTTTTTATCTTGTTGTTATATCATGACTCCTCATTATAAGTAATGAGTTATTGATAATGTTTCGGTTGAATCACGTAAAATGGAAAATCGCTGAATGTTCGGTCGACTTCTACATTAACATCTAATCTAATCTGAATTCTGTTTGGAATACTGCAAGGAGCTTAGGCTAATTGTTGGTTCATCATAAGTGGAAGTTCTATGCATGACATTCAAATTCAGTCCAAGACTAGTGGCTTGAAAGTATTTAATTGTGAAATTAATTTAATGATATAATGTTTTTCTGTCATTCTTGGTCAGCACCATGCATATAAGAAACTATTTAAAAACAATAAAAGTTAAATCATAAAAGAATTATATTATATATTACAAAATCCTTATAGTTTTACAAGGGTAATTTTTCAATAAATTAATTCAAATTCAAATTATGAGTTGAATTCTTTCGTCTTTCTCAATACGAAGGGATGACTGAGAAGTGATTCAACATTCCATCTATTCCAAAAATCCCTCACAAGACACCTTTGTAAGAAATCTTTTGCCTCAAATGACAGCCCGTCGGGAATTACTGGTACGACGTCGTGTTTTGCCACAAAATTCTTTATATCCTTATTAGTCGGAAATCCTTCCCATACTTTCTTCTGTCCGGTTAGCATCTTTAATACAGTACAACCCAATGCCCAAATATCACATGGCCAGTTATATACTCTGTGTGTTATCACTTCAGGCGCCATATATTCTGGCGTCCCTCGCCTTCCGTCAGTTCCGTTAATAACTCCTGCTTTCATGGCCAATCCAAAATCTGCAATCTTTGGAACTCCATCGCCCGTCAATAATATATTTTCCGGCTTAATATCGCAATGAACCAAACCCAATTGATGAATGTCTTTCAAACCCAACAAAATTCCTTTAACATATTCGCTCACCTCCATCTCCGATAATCCTCCACAAGTTTTCTTTAAGTCGCCGCCGGAAGCGTACTCCAAAAATATGTTGAAATCCAAACAACCATAATAACAATTGATGTTTGGATGATCATCTTTAAATATCGACAAAAACTGTTTCTCACGGTCGAGAGAATCCTTACTGATGAATGATTTAACGGCCATAAGTGGCGGAAGAATAAGAGAGATAGGATCATCAGGCAAAGGGCGAGCTTCATAGACAACCCCATAACTACCGACACCAAGAACTCTCCCCCTTTCCCACCATTGATCGCTATCATTCAACTTTGCCATTGTCAATTGATATTTTGTATTTGTATAAGTTTGTGTTGAGAGAAAATAACATAGAATGAAATTACTTATCATTATGATTTTGGTCTTATTAATATCATAAGAATTTTAAATAATATTTCTAAATTTTAGGAATAATATTTCTAAATTTTAGGAAGATGGGCAACCAAGTCTCTTTTTCCGAAAAAAAATCCTTTATTTTTTAAATTGTTTTTTTTTTAATACTTATAATATATTTCAAATTCTTTTATTATTATTATTATTATTATTATTATTATTTATACATTAGTTTAACCAATATCTTATATTTAAGAATTATATTTTTATTATTTGACATATTTTTCTTAAATATTTAAATTTGTATATAATAAATCACATAATCTTATCACATATTCTAATTTGCATATATTAATATCGAATAATAATAAAAATGTAAATTATTTTTTATTAATGTCAAAATATTAATTAGCATAAACATCCCTAATAAAGTGTGATTAAACACTAACAAGAAGAAAGAGAAAAAAAAACTTGTAATTAAGAAAGAATATGATTTCTTGTGAAATAAAATTAAAAAAATCTATAAACCAATAATCTTGTAATTTTGAACCGATTTATAATGCATCACTTACAATAATTTATACTAATAAACAGGCTAATTAATAGGAAATAACAATATACCTAATAAAATAGAATTTAAATTTATAACCTCTTAACTAACTAATAAAAGAATAAAAAATTAAAAAGCTAATTAATATAAATTGACATGCCTAATTAATAGGAAGAAAATAAAATTTTAATTTAAAAACGTCTTAGTAAACTAATAAAATAATAAAAATTAATAGAAATAAAATAAATTTTAAATTTAATAACCTTTTAACTAACTAATTGGAGAATTTAAAATAGATTAAAATGCCTAGTTAATTAATAAGAATAAATTTAAATTTAATAACCTTACCAAACTATTAAAAGAATAAATAGATTTTAAATAGTATTTTTAACAAAACTAGTAAGATCTCCATTCCATGCACACGGGTAAAAATATATTGTTATAATGTACCGTGTTCATTAAATTTAGTGTTTGAATTTAAAATATAAAGTATTATTAGACTTGGTTAAAAAATTATAATTGTTTTTGTTAAGTTACTAGTTTGAAACACATCTATAGTATATTTAATTTTATTTTTAACCATTTTAAGTTTATGGATGGATCAATCTAGAATCCGACTTAAATATGTATGTACTCTCACATTTATATTTAAATTAATCACACCTATAGATTAGACAATCTGAATCAGTGGCGGACCTACAAGGGGGCCTTGGGGAGCCCGGGCCTCCCCCAACCAGGGTAAAACTTTTAAGATATTATATATATATTTATCAAATAAGGCTTTGCTTGAGTGGTTTTGGAGCTGGAAGGTATAGTAGAGTGGTTTTGGAGCTGGAAGGTATAGTAGAGGTTAGGTGATCAAACCGCCTTTAACATTTCTTTAATTATAACCTTATTTTATACAAACACTATTTTAATACCTTTTATAAAAATTAATAAAAAAAAACTAATTTATAATTATAGTATTCTAATTTCAAATATAATTTTATTAAAGTAATTATTATTAATATTTTATTCTATACAAAAAAATATTTTCTAAAATACAAGTAATTATTATTAATATTTTATTTTATACAAAATTTTTTTCTTCTAAAATACAATATTTATAATAATACATAAATTTTAGTTAATATATAAATAACACTTATTTATATAAGTTAAAATATAAAGAATTATATATAAAATAATAAAAATCATATAATATTATTATTTATTTTAAAACTACATTTATATTATAATTTATTTATATATATATATTTTATTAATTTTAATATAATTAATAATACAAATTACTTATAAATATAAGGGTAAAATAACCATTTATAAATTTTAGTTAATATATAAATAACACTTATTTATATAAGTTAAAATATAAAGAATTATATATAAAATAATAAAAATCATATAATATTATTATTTATTTTAAAACTACATTTATATTATAATTTATTTATATATATATATATTTTATTAATTTTAATATAATTAATAATACAAATTACTTATAAATATAAGGATAAAATAACCATTTATATAAATATAAGGGTAAAATATTATTTTATATTTCTTAATTTTAAATTAATTTTAAATTATTTCAACAAATAAATGTATTTGTTAGATTTTATTTAGGGGTTGTGACACATATTTATTTTTAATCATTTATTTTATGTAGGATATAGAATAATGAAGATGTTATATAAACGAATTTGTACTTCTACATCACATGACCAGCATGAGTCTTCTCAATCAATTAATGAGCCTACTAATGAGTCTAATGTTACTGATCAAATATACATGGTTAGAATATAGCATATCAAAAGATGCATCATTTTGTTTTTGGTGTTATCTTTTCAAACATTTAAATAGAAAAAACGTAGATGATACATTTATAGGAGATGAGTATAAAAATTGGAAAAAGCATTAGAAAGATTCAATCGTCATACGAGAACTTCAAATAGTTGTCATAATTAAGCTAGAATTCAATTTGAATCATTTTAAGATCAAAGACATAACGTGAGAAACGTTTTACGTACACATGGTCGTGACAATATTTGATGTAACACGCTTTCTATTGAGGCAAGAATTACCTTTTCGAGGACATGATGAGTCAAGTAGTTCATCAAATAAAGGAAATTTTCTTGAATTGATTGATTGATATAGTCAACGTAATGAAGATATTTGTCTTCTTTTGTACCGACTCATGGACAAGAATAATTTAGTAATTGTGCTTATTAGTATTTTTATGTAATTATCGAGTAAAATTTTAATTAAAAAATGCATTTATTTGATAGCCAAAAAATGCTACGTTATTAGGTATTTGGCCCCCCGAGAAAATATTTCTGGGTCCGCCACTGATCTGAATACTTTCAAAATTAAGCCTCATTATAATATATATATATAGATTATCTCTATATAATTCTAACATGTAATGATATGTTTTAATGTAAACTTATTTTAATAGATAAATGATATTTTTATTTATTTTATTTATTTATTTTTGTAAGAGTGTGTAGTTATTTAAATAAGAGAAATAATTTGTTTAATAAATAATGTGGCAAAAAAATAAAATAATTTTTCTCTCTTCTTTTACTTCTTCCACTTTTTTATTTTTTCGATAAATGAATTACTTCTCTTCAAATAACAATAAATATATATATATATATATATAAAAGTTAAAATGGTTAAAATTATATTATTATTTTAAAATATTTTATTAAAATGATCTTAATTCAATTTTTTTTATATAACTTTCAAATTTGTATTTAAAACATTTATTTATAAATTTAAATAGATAAATAAATTACTTTTAAGTTAATAACCAATTATTTGAAAATTTATAATATAAAAATATTTTAGTAATAATGCGTTATTGCTACAACTTAATTTTTGAGCATTTGAATTTAATTATCATATGAGAGAGTCTAATAAAAAAAACCTAATTTGATATAATTTTGAAAAATTTTGGTTTTTATCTATACATATTACCTATATACTTTTATATTTAAAAAATAATAAAATATTTAAATAAGAATAATTTGATATTTTATTCAATAAATTAATTGATTTAAGATCCGATAAAAGTCGAACCACGTGATAAGACCAAACTGCAAACTAGCAAATTCTTATATAATAGGCATAAATCAAGCCACAAATACTAACTCTACAAAATAATTCAATTTTTCGAGTTAGTTCTGTAACTTCTAGTCCTGCCACTATTTGTTGCTGGTTTGGTTTGATTTAGACTCACCATATAATTTTACACGCTAAAGAAATAATTTCAAATAACCAAACAAGGCCGCACGATCTTTTTTTTTTCTCTCATATAAAATAACAAATTACCAGTCAAATGTTTTAGACCGGGATTTTGGTCTTACTACTGTTCGAATAAAAAAAAAAAGAAAGTTAAAACAAAAGTTTAGGCACAATTACAGCGTTTACAAGAATTTAAACATTATCCAATATTATATCTTTCAAATATCATCGACCTAATGTACAATTTATATAATATTTATTTTTGACTTTCAAAATTAATTATATTATTTTTTTATCATCAAAAACGAGATCTAACGTTACTAATTTGCTATCTCATTTCAAATATTTTGCACCGAATATCTCATTATTACTCACATTTCTCAATTTGATCCGTAAATCATTCATTTCATTCACCTATCTATGATGATTCATTTTCAAAATAACACGGATTGTTAGGTCGAGAGTTGTGGTTAATTTGGATATATATGTTAGAGTAAATGAATATTTGGCTCGAATTATGGGTTGACCTACCCATAAGATTAAAACGGTTAAAAATAAAATTAAAAATGTTATAGATATGTTTAAAACTTGCAATATATAAAATAAGTACAATATTTTAACTAACTATACTAATAAAATTTTATATTTAAATTTCAACACCAAAATTTGACGAACTCGGGAAGTTATAACAATATAAATTTAACTTTTTAACTTTTATATATATATATATATATATATATTTAATGATGTTTAATTTTCAAAGTGTTCGGATGGTCGAGTCGAGAGCTATGATTAATTTAGATATATTTGTGAGAGTATATTAAAAATGCTATCACATTTTAACCGTAATTTTTTTCTCAGTTTTTATATCATTATTTGCACGGACTACATGCTATTTAATTAATATTATAATTTATTCTCCCATCAAACTTATTATTAATTTTTTTTAATCTCACTTCAAACATTTTATATTTCAATCATTACCATATCTTCTTATCATTACCAATTTTTTACTCTCACATATTTATCTTGACTTCACTTCTAACACTTTGCACTCAATTAATTAATCATTAAATATTTTGTATATTTATTTTGTACTATAAATACTTTAATAATTAAATTATTTAAGATTGTTAATTTATTTTTATAATTTTATATATTAATAAATAATTGATATAACTAACCCTTCAAAATAAACTAAAAAAATCACATTAAAGAAACTTCATCCTTTACCATTTAAAAAAAAAACTTATAAGAAATTATTAAAAGAAATGTCAAGGTTCATTGTTATATGTTAATAAAATCATTTGGTTGAATTTATAATATGAATGTTAAATAACTTTGTTATATATATAATAGAAGATTTCAAGATCAAATATATATATATATATATATATATATATATATATATATATATATATATATATATATATATATATATATATCATTTTTAATTTAATATTATTTTAATTAATCATTCAAAATTTCAAGGGCGGATCAACTTGCGAACCAACAACCCGACACATTGACTCTCACAAAATAGAGTAAAAGAACAGGGTAATTGTAGAAACTCTAAGAGATGATCATAGATAAACTGCAATCGAGGGTAAATTCCAGTGGTGTTTGAAAATACACAATAAACCTTAGACTAGCAACACTTAATGGTTGACTTACGATGTAAGACTATATTGTGCCGCTAGTGCCGATCGTGTTGTGCAGCATGTACCTATCGTGTAGCCAGGGGCGGAGCCACGCTTGGGCTAGGGTGGGCTCCAACCCCACCTAAATTAAAAAAATGCTTGGGTTGTAGCCGAAGTTAAAGTTTTAAATATATGTATATTAAGTTTAAACATTTAACAATTTGTGCCGATGGCTTTGGATTTAGTCTGAGTAAGGGAAGGTCAGGTGATTGCCCTCCCACTTAATTTTATCAAAATTATTATAATGTTAGTTATTATTTATTTTTCAAACAATTTACATTAATATTTTATAATCATCTTCTCCATTTTTTTACATTCTTACCAAATATGCGAAAATCCACTAAATTAGATTTTTATATTTTCTTTATTTATATATTTAGGTTTCACTTATTTAAAATCTAATTAATTTCATTTTTCACGTTTTCTTAACTTTATTTTTCTTTAACATGTATAATTTTGTTTTTTAAATCGAGTATTTTAATCACTCTTAAAATTTCGTTTATTTATTTTATTTTAGAAAGGGTTGGCCGAAGATCTATTTATTTTATTTTGGTAAGGGTATTTGTAGAAAAATTCAATTAATATGTTCACATATTAATACACGTAATAGTATAATACCAAAAATCTTACAGTGTAGTGAAAAACCTAGATTCACCCTTTGGTTAGGGTGGGTTCCGCCCCACCTAAATTAAAAAAATGGGGCAAATTAAGTGAATAAACCGGGCAAATAAGTCAGCCTCATGTAATTTTTCATCCTGGCTCTGCCCCTGCCTGTAGCCCATGCCGATCGTGCTGTGTCGCCTGTGCCGATCGCGCTTCCTTTAATCAATGGTGATTTTGACGCCGATTTGATGACTTACGGCGCAAGAAAAAATCATGTCGTTTGTGTCGATCGTGTAATGTCGCTTATGCCTAAACGACCGATGAGTTTATACACTCAGACCTGTAATCTCAGCAAAAGACCTAGAATTCTTAACATCCAAACTGAGGGTCTAGGAATCCGGTCCTAAGGTCTGTTTGGTTTCACTTTTCAAAACCAAAAATTGTTTTTGTAATTTTGGGACCCCAAACCATTTTTTAAATATCCCGAAAAATTAGAAAATGATTTCAAAATATTTTTGGGATATTTCCACAAAAATATATTGTGACTAAGGCATGTTTGGTATTTATTTATAAACCCTAACATCCTTAAAAATAACTGATGTTCTTCATGTATTTCTCTCCCTAGTCAACGTAATCAACAATATGTACCAATATTTAAATATTGTTGTTTCAATATTTTAAAAAATGCTAAAACCTATAAGACTGGACTGGAAGAATAATCGATAAAATTAAAACGTTATAAAAATCGATTTTCAAAAACTAACTTTATAAATAGAGACCATTCTTTAAACGAGTATGAAGAATAAAGCACGAAAACCTTTTTCGAGTATCACCAAACTACGAACCGAAAGAAACTCGTGAAATTTTGGTTTTTTAGGTCGACTTTTACACTGTACCACTTTGGTGAAGTTAATTTACCCCTTTAATAAAATTTAAATTAATAACATGAGAATATAAAATATATTTTAAACTAATAAAAATAAAAATATTTAATGAACTCATTAATAGGAAATAAAATGAGTTCTTGACGGCCTTAGGAAAAGAAGGGAGCATCCGAGAGCCCATGAATTGCAATCCGCCATTGTCGCCGGAGAGCTCCAAGCTTCTTCAACAGAGCCTTAATTTCAATTCGATTCGATTCAATCGTAATTCTCCTAGAATCAATTGAGAGTTGTATGACTCGTCAATTCAACTTTCATACAATTTCAAGTTTCAACTAATTAAGTCAGACTCTGTGTGTGAATTTGATTATAACCAAGAACTTTTTGATTGACGTCACTTTTGAATTCTACAAACAATGGCTGATCATGTTATTATATAATTTGATAGTAATCTACTTGATCCAATAACTCAATGTTGAATGAATGTTAATTGATTGGGATTCTGATTCATGTGAGATATTCTAATTGTTCTGATAATTACTTTTTATCATGATCATGATCATGAATTATTGACGATGTTTCGGTTGAATCAACTGATGATGGAACGTATAATGGACGACTTCTAGAAATACATTTATTTAGATATGAATCGTGTAATAAGATCTAATCTGACTTCTAGACATACATTTAACTACCAACACCAAGAACTCTCCCCCTTTCCCACCATTGATAGCTACCATTCAATTTTGCCATTGTCAATTGATATTTTGTATTAGAAAATATTCCTAATTTTTAGTAAGATTGGCCACCTAGTCTCTCCTTTTTTAACAAAATAGAATTAAGACCTAGTCTCTTCTTTTTTAACAAAATAGAATTCAGACATGTAATTAAGAATTATAATTTGATTTCTTGGGGAATGAAATTTATAGAATATATGACCGTGTGATCTTGTAATTTTGAATAGATATATAATTCATCACAATAATTTAAACTAATAAACAAATAATTAAAAAGCTAATTAGTGGATAATAACATACCCTCTTAACTAAAAAGAATATAAACAAATTAAAAATCTAATTAATATAAAATAACATGCCTAATTAATTGGAAGAAAATTAATTTAATAACCTCTTAACGAACTAAAAAAAGAATAAAAATTAATTTTTAAACTAATAAAAAATTATTTAAAAGTTAATTATTAAAAAATAACAGGGTAATTAATAAGAATAAAATTTAAATTTAAAACATCTTAACTAACTAACTAACATAAAAATCTAAAATAGATTTTAAACTAATTAATAAAGAATAAATTTAAAACATTGTACATTTTAACAATGTTTAAAATAAGGAGAATTGCGTCAGAATCACGATTGTCGGCACGTCTAATATAATTGGCACGATGAGTACGGTCGGCACGTTTGGCACAGTCAGAACGGTCGCGCGAAATTCGGTTGTTTGATTTGGTCGTAGGTTACGATAAACGTGACAGGAGTCACGATCGTCGGCACATTCAGCACGATCAACATAATCGGCACGTCTGACACGTTTGTCTGGAATATGTTTACTTGTGTCGCGAATCTTGGGTCGGGAAATCAGAAATACGGTCACTAGGGTTGTTTGAGAACATGTCGCTTGGGTCGTGATTGCTCTTGGTCATCGATTGTTTTCGGTTCTTATGTCGTTGAGTTGTGCAATATGGTCACTAGTTCTCTAGTCTACGGTCATTCCTGGTCGTAGATTTTTCTCAGTTAAATTGAGTTTGATTGAATTGTTTGCATTCTTACTTTCTTGTATTATCCAATTTTTCCGTTAAGATGGGGAGAAAAAATAGGAATAAGGCAAAAGTAATGCATGACTTTTTGGAAATAGATTCAAGCAAGAAAACGATAGTTCTTAGGTCGTTGAGTTGTGAAATATGGTCACTAGTTCGCTAGTCTACGGTCATTCCTGGTCGTAGATTTTTCTCGGTTAAATTGGGTTTGATTGAATTGTTTGCATTCTTACTTTCTTGTATTATCCAATTTTTCCGTTAAGATGGGGAGAAAAAATAGGAATAAGGCAAAAGTAATGCATGACTTTTTGGAAATAGATTCAAGCAAGAAAACGATAGTTCTTAGGTCGTTGAGTTGTGAAATATGGTCACTAGTTCGCTAGTCTACGGTCATTCCTGGTCGTAGATTTTTCTCGGTTAAATTGGGTTTGATTGAATTGTTTGCATTCTTACTTTCCTGTATTATCCAACTCTTCTGCTAAGATGGGGATAAAAAATAAGAATAAGGCAAAAGTAGTGCATGATTTCGTGGAAATCGATTCAAGCAAGAAAATGATAGTTGAAACAGAACAGAAATAGAGCTCTGAGAAACCGGAAATGCAAAAACAGAGCTCTCAGAAGATTGAGGAAAAATTGCAGAATGAAACGAAAAGTTTGAAACCTGAAATAAAAAAATGATGAAATATGGAAGGTTGAATATAACAAAAAGGCAAATCTCTACGGACTCAAGAATCAAATTACGAAATTGCTGTTCCAAGAAAATGAATGAGAGATTGTGCTTAGTAAGAAAAAAATAATAAATTATTGTCCAACTCAATATGCACTATCTTCAGGATTGGAACTTACTAAAATAGGAGGAATATAAGAGGATAGTTAGCCGGTCTGTGAAAACAATGAGGGTGCTTATGAAGTGCCCAAAAACTAAGATTACACTATCAGAAGTAATTTCAACTAGAAAGTTAATGATGTTTGGAAGAAAAATGCATGACAAAAAGATGAAGATGGGGAGAAATATAAAGGCAAAACTTACTTGAGACATTTTAAACCAAGAGTTAATATTCTTAAATCCCTTTTGAGTTTAAGTTAACTGCTGAAGTGGAGGAAAAAATGCATTAAGAATGGGAAAATGTAGTCATTGGGAACTACATAGGTATGAATCGTGTATATTTCCTAGTCACTAAGGATGTTTTGCTAAAGCATTGAGAGAATATAAGACTGAAAAATGTATCAGCAAATATCTATGATCTCTATTTCTTAAAATTCAAGTAGGAACAAATCTGGAAATATTCTGAAGCTAGGAGACACATATGTTGGGTCAAACTGTATGAAGCTGGAAAAATGGTCCGAAGGTATGAACCTACTCAACAAACCGAAGGAAACAACCTAAATTTGGTTCAAACTAAGGAACATTACAGCTCATATGTATAATGCACAAGCACTTAACCATTTCATTAGTCTCTTGGGAAAACTATTATATATGGACCCAATAATGGAGGTAAACAAACACATCACATATGTTAGGATAAGCATTGAAGTGCATTCTAGAAGCACTTTACCAGCAAAGATGACAATAGTTGACAAAAGTGATAGAATGTTTATCATTATCCTAATCATGAATATAGACTATAATTATAACGCAGCGGAAGCGTACCTGAAGATGATACCATTGTAGATCCGGATTGATCTGTTCTTGAAAGTAACAACTAGGTCTTCCAGGACTAAGTATTATCCGTTCTCCTATGATATTGACGGGGGAAATCAAAGGACAAGAAAACGGAGGAGAGTTGAGAGAGAGAATGTGTGAGAGTTATTTTTTGAATCTCCCTCTCCTGTTTCATAAATAATACTTGTCTCAGGGACCTAACCCTAAAAAGCCCATATATTGTTAAATCCCACAATATAAGAAGGCCCACCATATTATTAATACTTGTTTTGTCACGTCACCAAATAAACAAATACTAAACAGGTATCTACAATTATTCATTTCATAATCATTAAGCACATGACTTTAATCTAATAATATGTTCTACATATATATTTAAATCCAAAATCTAACAATCTCCCACTGGAATTAATATGTATCCGAATGAACACATTATTCTTCAAGAGCTCAATTTATCAGTCAATAAAAATAAAGGGCTTATAACAATCTGGTCCATCAATCATAGCAATATAGGACTAAAGAAGCATTCGTCATATTTATGGCTAAACTAACAATAATCACTGATACTACTGCAATCAAACGACATAGATCAATTATGAAACATGTAGAGAGAAAATCACATTAATGTGACCTGAATATGTCAATTTTCTCTGGTCCAAACTTAATGAGATCGTTATCTTTGAATATAATGTACAAAAGTGTCAAAAAATAAACTTTATTTCTAATCCGAAAAGTGCTTTAGAAAACATCGCGCAATTGACAAAAAATTAATTATAGCATACTCTCCCACTATAATGAAGCTTCCTTAAATTGTAACACACCCATACATGCAGTATGCCCGTAAAATACCATAGGTGTTGCACCTTTAGTTAGGGGGTCTGCTAACATAGATTTTGTTCCTAAATGCTCAATGTAAATCTGACCACTTTGTACCATTTTTTTCACACGTAGGAACTTAATGTCAATATGCTTTGACTTCGACGAGCTACTATTGTTATTGGAATACAAAACAGCTGAATTATTGTCACAAAAAATCTTAATAGGTCTTTCGACCCCCGGAATAATGCGCAGCCTTGTGACAAAATTCTTTAACCAAATTCCCTGATGTGATGCTTCAAAACATGCCACAAATTCAACCTCCATAGTAGAGATGGTAACAAGTGTCTGTTTGGCACTACGCCAAGAAATGGCTCCTCCAGCCAATGTATAAACGCAGCCAGATGTAGATCTTTTACTATCTGGGCAACCCGCAAAATCGGAGTCAGAATACCCAACGATCTCCAAATGGTCTGACCTCCTATATGTGAGCATATAATCCTTTATTTTCTTTAGGTATCTCATCACCCTTTTAGCTGCTTTCCAGTGATCCATTCCAGGATTATTGAGATATTTTCCTAACACACCAACTATGAACGTAATATCCGGACGCGTACATACGTGTGCATACATAAGACTTCCAACTGCATAAGCATATGGAATCTTTTGCATTTTCTGGATGTCTAAACTTGATTTTGGACATTGATTTAAACTGAATTTGTCTCCTTTGGCAACTGGGGTATTTCTTGGTTTGCAATTCTGCATGCCAAATCGTTCAAGCACTTTATCGATATAGCTCCTGGCGAGACGCTTGTTTTAGTCCATAGATAAATTTTCTTAATTTACAAACCATTTGTTTCAGGTCATCGACCTCAAAAATTTCAGGTTGTACCATATAGATTGTTTCCTCAATGTCACCATTCAAAAACATTGTCTTTACATCCATCTGATGAAGCTCCAAATCAAAATGTGCCACTAGAGCCATGATTGTCCTAAAAGAGTCTTTCGAAGAAACTAGAGAGAAAGTCTCTTTATAGTCAATTCCCTTTTTCTAAGTATAACCTTTAGCTACAAGACGTGCTTTATACCTCTCCACATTACCATTAGCATCCCGTTTGGTTTTAAAAATCCATTTACAACCTACGGGTTTTGCACCTTCTGGCAATAGGACAAGTTCCCAAACTTTATTGTCTTGCATTGATTTATACTCATCACGCATTGCTTCGATCCATTTATCCGAATTAGGACCCTTCATGGCATGACAAAAGTTGATAGGATCATCCTCAGTCATGCCACTATTGTCCTCATTTTCTTGAAGAAATATCACATAATCATTCGGAATGGCATTTCTCCGTTCTCTAGTGGATCTACGTAATAACGTTGGCTCTTGAACAATATGTTCTTGAGTTTCTTGAGTTTGTTCTTCAGCTACAACTTGGTGTTCCCGTTCAATTTGAATGGATTCCTCAATTGTATCTTAAAACTGCATGGGAGTCGGAATGACTAATCCTTCTTGAGGTGTCAGGTCAATCACTTTGGTGATTTCTTGATCCTCTAAAGAAAAGTCTAAAACTGTATTTCTCCCCCCAAACTCAACATTCTCAAAGAACGTGGCAGTACCCGTCTCAAAAATGTTTCTTGATGTGGGATCATAAAACTTATACCCCTTTGACCGTTCCGAGTAACCAATAAAGTGACTACTCACCATACGAGATGCTAGCTTTGGTTCATTTGGCATATAACGCCTTGCCTCAGATGGACATCCCCACACCCTAAAATGACGTAAGCTGGGTTTACGCCCAGTCCAGAGTTCATAAGGTGTTTTGATTATCGCCTTAGTCGGTACTCGATTAAGAATGTAGACTACAGTTTTCAATGCTTCCCCCCAAAAGATTTTGGCAAAGTAGTTTGACATATCATACTTCGAATCATATCTTTTAATGTGCGATTACGTCTCTCTGCAACACAATTCATGCTAGGAGAACCCGACATGGTGTATTAAGGGACTATTCCACACTCTTTAAGGAAGTCAGCAAAAGAGCCTATGTTGTTCACCCGATCTATCATTTCTACCGTAATATTCACCTCCACGGTCAGATCTGATGATTTTAATGCGTTTGTTGAGTTGATTTTCAACTTCAAGCTTAAATGCTTTGAACATGTCCACTGCCTAAGATTTTTCCCTTATGAGGTAAAGATAGCCATATCGAGAATAATCATCTGTGAATGATACAAAGTATTGTTGACCATTCCACGAAGGTGTGGAAAATGGACCACAAATGTCTGTATGTATCAACTCTAAAACTTCTGTAGCTCGATAAGCACCTGTCCTCTTCACTTTGGTATGTTTACCTTTAATGCAGTTAATACAAACCTCAATATCCGAAAAAACTATGGAATCAAGGATTCCATCCTTAATGAGTCTTTCAACTCGATTTTTCGAAATATGACCTAAACGTTTGTGCCATAATAAACTTGAATTATTTAATTTTTGTTTAGTACCTCTCGTTTGCACATTTATGGTTTCATGATATGAAGTTAAAGTGTCAAGCATGTTTAAATTGTCATTCAACATAAAAGTACCAAAACCAACCAAATTTGAATTCAAAGACAATGTAACTTCATTGTTTCCAAACGAACAATAATAACCAAATTTGTCCAAATAAGAAACAGAAACCAAATTACGTTTAAATGACGGTATAATAAAAGTGTCTTTTAGTTCAAGAAAATGCCCAGTACTTAGCAACAATTTAAAATTGCCAGTTGCTTCCACTTCAACCGATTCCCCATTTCCAAAGTAAATGCGTCTTTCAGCATCAATTGGGCTTCGGTGGCTTAGGAAACCCTGCATTGAAACACTGATGTTAGTAGTTGAACTAGAGTCTAACCACCAAGTGTTTCGAGGCACTGAAGTTAGATTAACTTCAGAACAAACCAAAGTTAGAACAATACCTTTCTTCACACACCAATATTGATAGCTGGCACAAGCCTCCTTTTCATGTCTAGTCTTCTTACAAAAGAAGCAAGGTTTCTCCATAGGACGAGCCTAAAGAGCTGGGACTGGAGCCTTAGCAGTCTCAATCTTCACGGCCTTAAACTTTCTTTTATTGCCGCCGACATATTTCGAGGTTCCAATCATATGTACATCCTCAGTCATTTTGTGCTTCATTCTTTCTACCTCTTCAACACAGTGAGAAATGAGTTCATTAAGAGTCCATTTCTCCTTTTGACAGTTATAACTAACTTTGAATTGATCGTATTGAGCAGGAAGTGAGAGAAGGACCAATAGGACTAACATGTCCTCTGAAATGTCTAACTTGAGTGCTCTCAGTTTTGAAGCGACATTGGACATATTAAGGATATACTCCCTTATGCTCCCCTTCCCGAGATACCTCATGTAATGAGTAACTTAAGAAAAATACTCATTTCCGCCTTATCGCTTTTAGTAAAGCATTTTTCTATCTCGATGAAAAATTCTTCAACCTTAGTGATATCATCAGATATCGTACCCCGAAATGCTTTTCTTTATGATCATCAGACTTAAACAATTAGACCTTTCTCACTTCTCAAAAATCTGTCTTTGATCAGTAGTGCTTACATCCGTAAGAGGAGCGGGTTGGTCTATCCTTAATGCTAAGTCCAGATCCATACAGCCCAAATGAATCAAAATGAATTCTTTCTAGTTTTAAAGTTGTCCCCCGATAAAATGTGGACTGGATAGTTAGCAAATATCAAAGAACCAGATCCTGAAGTTAACAAAAAATATAAACACTCACATATTACAAATATTTAAATAATAAACAAATTATGGTTAATCCCATCGCAAGATACCAAACACAGCATTAAAACCAAATCTTTGGGTAATAATTTTAATTGTAAGCGGTACCCTTGTTACAATAATAAAATCTTGACCATAAATTCTGTAAAACTAATAAATTTATCTTTAGATAAAAGTATAATCCACATGAAAACTTTATAACTGTCACAGATTTATTACCACGAGTATGTTTATATTTCTGCCAAGTATTGATCAACCTTTGGGTTAATCAATAAACGAATGAAATAAAAAAAATATACAACCATCCTTAAGGATTTAAATAAAACAATTACGAAATAAAGGTCACTGACATCTTCTGAAAATGAAATTATTTTATTTAAATGGAATAAATATTAGATTATTAATATTATTATCTAATTTAATAAAACAGATTCTAATAATTCATTTCTTAGCCGTTAATATTATTTAATATAGCCCGTTAATATTATTTAATATAATATAAATTCTTTATTAACGATGATAAAAAAATAAATATTTTATTATCAATTTTTTATTTATTTAATAATAATAAAAAATTATTATATTATCAATTCCTTATTTATTTAATGATAATAAAAAATTATTATATTATCAATTTCTTATTTATTTAATAATAATAAAAAATATTATATTATCAATTCCTTATTTATTTTATTTTCTTAATAGAGAATATTATTTCCTTTATTTATCTTGTAGTTTAATAGTAATATAATAAAAATAAATTAATATATTTTATTTATTATTAATTAAAAAATAAATAAATAAACCAATCCAGATTCAAAATTATCGATTCATAAATAGGATAGCTCTCATACCAACCAACTGATTGAATGTTTATCATTATCCTAATCATGAATATAGACTATAATTATAACGCAGCAGAAGCGTACCTGAAGATGATCTCATTGTAGATCCGGATTGATCTGTTATTGAAAAGAACGGCTAGGTCTTCGAAGACTAAGTATTATCCGTTCTCCGATATTGACAGGGGAAATCAAAGGACAAGAAAACAGAGGAGAGTTGAGAGAGAGAAGGCGTGAGAGTTCTTCTTTGAATCTCCCTCTCTTGTTTCTTAAATAATACTTGTCTCAAGGACCTAACCCTAGTTGAAACCCATATATTGTTAAAGCCTACAATATAAGATGACCCACCATATTATTAATACTTGTTTGTCACGTCACCAAATAAACAAATACTAAACGGGCATCTACAATTATTCATTTCATAATCATTAAGCCCATGACTTTAATCTAATAATATGTTCTACATATATATTTAAATCTAAAATCCAACAAAAAAAAAGGCAAACTCAAAGACATGAATATTACGTATGAATGGAGGTCAAACAGATGTGCGTTTTGAAATACTTTTGAACATCCCAATAATAAATGTGCAAAATCAATTGAAGAACAGAAGGAAAACTAAAAGGTCAGGAGCAAAATGAGAAAGCTGAAATTGAAGAATCAGACAATTAGAATGAGGAAGCTAAAGATGGAGATGCATATGATGGAAATGATGAAGAATTGAAGAAATGAAAGATGATGAATTAAAGAAATACAAAGAAGAAGAAGAATAAAAGGATGAAAAAGAAGAAGAATTAGAAGAAGGAAAAGGGGAAGAATTAAAGGAAAAAAGTGGAGGATAGTGAAGAGGAAACTATGAAAATAGACCGAAATAAGTTGAATAATTCAATAACTCAATGTTGAATGAATATTAAGTGATTGAGATTCTAATTGTTCTGAGTTATTGATGATGTTTCGGTTGAATTAACTGATGATGGAACCTGATGATGGAACGTAGAATGGAAATTCTTCGAGGACTTCTAGACATACATTTATTTAGATATGAATCTTGTAATAAGATCTAATCTGAATTCTGTTTAGATTAAAAGTTATATCCTAAAAGAATTATATTATATATTAGACAATCATTATAGATTTACAATAAGAGTAATTTTTCAATAAATTGGTTAAAATTCAAATTATGAGTTGAGTTCATTCGTCTTTCTCAATACGAACGGATGTCTGAGTAGTGATTCAACGTTCCATCTACTCCTAAAATCCATCACAAGACACCTTTGTAAGAAATCTCCAGCCTCAAAAGACAACCTGTCAGAAATTGCTGGTACGACATCGTGTTTTGTCACAAAATTCTTTATATCTTTACTAATCTCCCCGTACTTTCTTCTATCCGATCAGCATCTTTAATACAGTACAACCCAATGCCCAAATATCACACCACCAGTTATATACTCCGTTTTTTATCACTTCCGACGCCATATATTTTTGCGTACCTCGCCTTCTGTGAGTTCCGTGAACAACTCCTACTCTCATGGCCAATCCAAAATCTGCAATCTTTGGAACTCCATCGCCCGTAATTAATATATTCTCAGGCTTAATATCGCAATGAACCAAACCCAAATTATGAATATCTTTCAAACCTAACAGAATTCCTTTAACATACTCGCTTAACTCCATCTCCGATAATCCTCCACATGTTTTCTTTACTTTTGAAAATAAGTCACCTTCGGAGGCGTACTCCAAAAATATGTTGTAATCTGAACAACCATAATAACCAATGATGTTTGGATGATCATCTTTGAATATCGACAAAAACTTTTTCTCACGATTGAGAGAATCCTTACTAAAGAATGATTAACGACCATAAGTGGCGGAAGAATAAGAGAGATAGGATCGTCGGGTAACGGTCAAGCTTCATAGACAACTCCATAACTACCGATACCAAGAACTTTCCCCCTTTTCCACCATTGATTGCTACCATTCAACTTCGCCATTATAAATTGATATTTTGTATAAGTTTGTTTAGAAAGAAAATAACATAGAATGAAATTATTATTATTATTTTGATCTATTAATATCATATAGGTTTTAGAAAATATTTCTAACTTTCAGTAAGATTGGCCATCAAGTCTCTCATTTCCTAACAAAATAGAATTCCTTTATTTTTTTACAAAAATTTTAGAATACTTTTATTTTCAATTTTTTTTATTATTATTGATTAAATGAAAATTTTACATTGATTTAACCATTAGTATTCTTATATTTTTATGAGGAGTGATAGAGTAAGGGAATTTAGTGAGGGAATTTGGTGAGGGAATGACTTGGCATCAAATTCGTAAAATGTAAAAGTGGGAGGAAAGAGAGAAAAAAGAGAAATTATTTGATTTTTTCAGCGAATAAATTATGCGAAGTAATTCTCTCACCAAATTCCCTTATCAAATTCCCTCACTTAATCATTTCTCTATTTTTATATTGTATATGAATATATTAGTTGAGATTTTTTATTAATATTGAAATTTGTATATAATAAATCACATAATCCTATTTCAGATTCTAATATGGATAGGTTTTTCTTAATTAAAATTTAAATCACATATTCTAATTTGTTTATATATATTAATATCGAATAATAAAAAATATATAAATTCTTTTTAATTTATTTTCAAAATATTCATTAGCGTAAACATTCATAATATGGGTGATTAAACACTAACAAAGAAAAAAAATATTAAACTAATAAACAAATAATTTAAAAGAATTATAATTTGATTTCTTGGGAATGAAATTCAAAGAATCTATAATTTTGAATAGATATATAATTCATAACAATAATTTAAACTAATAAACAAATAATTTAAAAACATACCCTCTTCACTAACTAATAAAAGAATATAAACAAATTAAAAACCTAATTAATACAAAATACCATGCCTAATTAATAGGAAGAAAATAAAATTAATTTAATAACCTCTTAACTCTTAACGAACTAATACAAATTAATTTTTAAACTAATAAAAAATTATTTTAAAAGCAAATTATTAAAAAATAACAGCTAATTAATAGGAATAAAAATAAAATTTAAATTTAATAACATCTTAACTAACTAACAGAAAAATCTAAAATATATTTTAAACTAATAAAAAAAATGTAATTAATAAAATAAAATGCCTAATTAATAAAGAATAAATTTAAATTTAATTTAAAATATAGTACATATTAACAATGTTTAAAACAAACTAGGGGAGATTTGCGTCGGAATCACGATCTTCGGCACGTCTAGCACAATCGGCACGATGAGTACGGTCAATACGTTTGGAACGTTCGACACAGTTAGAACGCTTGCGCGAAATTCGATTGTTTAATTTGGTCTTAGGTTACGATAAACGTGATTGGAGTCACATTCGTTGGCACATTCGGCACGATCGACATAATCGACACGTCTGACACGTTCGTCTGGAATATGTTCACTTGTGTCGCGAATCTTGGGTCGGGAAAAAAGAAATACGATCGCTAGAGTTGTTTGAGAACATGTCGCTTGGGTCGTGTTTGTTCTTGGTCATCAATTGCTTTCAGTTCTTAGGTCGTTGGGTTGTGAAATATGGTCACAAGTTTTCTAGTCTACGGTCATTCCTGGTCGAAGATTTTTCTCGGTTGTAAGTAAATTGGGTTTGGTTGAGTTGTTTGCATTCTTAATTTCTTGCATTATCTCGTTCTTCTGCTAAAATGGGGAGAAAGAATAGGAATAAGGAAAAAGAAGTGCATGACTTCGTGGAAATCTATTGAAGCAAGAAAACAAAAATCAAACCATTCATAATCCATTCTTAATTATGAGTTTGTGTTTGATTATATAAAGATGTATAGGGTTTGTGTTTGATTATACTTAGAATGAGTGATTATGTTTTATATTTGTATGTGTAGGGGTTTTGTTTGATTTATAAGTATAAGATTGTGTTTAAGTTTTAAAGATAAAATATAATAATTCTTCAATCTAGTAAAATGATAAATTTTAAAAGATTCTAATACCGAAAGATTTAGGGTATATCTTTCGGTATTCAAGGGTAAAGCCAAAAGATTTGTGTAAATCTTTCGTTTTGTCCACTTCCTAGTAGTTTTTTTGTTAATGAAAGACAAAGCCGAAAGATTTAAGTATATCTTTCGGTTTTAACTCCTATTACTGAAACATTAAGTGTATATCTTTCGGTTTTGGTCACTCATCCCTAATTTCTTCACCCTTTTCCAATTGGTTTTTTGGTTTCTAAATACATGAATATAGTTTAATTATCCAAACATATCAATCGTGAGCCATTATTCCAAATATAAGGGTTGTGATTGAAGTTACAAGTATATGTTTGTGTTTGATTATATAAAGATGTATAGGATTTGTGTTTGATTATACTTAGAATGAGTGATTACGTTTTATATTTGTATGTGTAGGGGTTTTGTTTGATTTATAAGTATAAGATTGTGTTTAGGTTTTAAAGATAAAATATAATAATTCTTCAATCTAGTAAAATGATAAATTTTAAAAGATTCTAATACCGAAAGATTTAGGGTATATCTTTCGGTATTCAAGGGTAAAGCCAAAAGATTTGTGTAAATCTTTCGGTTTTGTCCACTTCCTAGTAGTTTTTTTGTTAATGAAAGACAAAGCCGAAAGATTTAAGTATATCTTTCGGTTTTAACTCCTAATACCGAAACATTAAGTGTATATCTTTCGGTTTTGGTCACTCGTCCCTAATTTCTTCACCCTTTTCCAATTGGTTTTTTGGTTTCTAAATACATGAATATTGTTTAATTGTCCAAACATATCAATCGTGAGCCATTATTCCAAATATAAGGGTTGTGATTGAAGTTACAAGTATAGGTTTGTGTTTGATTATATAAAGATGTATAAGGTTTGTGATTGATTATACTTAGAATGAGTGATTATGTTTTATATTTGTATGTGTAGGGTTTTGTTTGATCTATAAGTATAAGATTGTGTTTAGGTTTTAAAGATAAAACATAATAATGCTTCAATCTGGTAAAATTTTCACTAATTAATATTTATTGTTTATATTCATTTTGACCATATATTATTAATTTACTATAACATGTTCTTCCTCCACGCGGAGACGAGGTCGTAACAAAACTATCGAGCTTTCGAGAAGGTCTAAGGGATCGAGGGTTCCACTTAGATTCGTAGATATACATGGGAGGCCAGATGGTGATGTTAGGCGTATGTGGTATAGACATGTGGGGTCGATGGTGCGGGACCCCGTACTCATCTCGCATCACCAACTAAAGTGGAAGGCCTTGAGTACCGATCAACTAGATTTACTATGGCGTGCCATGATAGTGAGAAATTGAATATGCATTTAATTAACTTTCAATTGATGTTTAACATTAGTTGTTTTTTATTTTTCAGGATCCATTCGAGAACACAAATATCTCTATAGACACGTACAGACAGATCGGGATGGCACATGCCAAACAAATATGGGATATGCGGCGCTCCGATTTGAGTCGGGATTACGTGAGGATTCATAACAGAGATATACATAAACATTCAGTATAAGCTCTACCGACAGTTATGAAATTTGTCAATTTGACAGAGCAATGCCGACAGTCTGACAATTTGTCAATAAAGGAGTATTACCGACAGATATATGACTTTTACCGAGAGATTATACTTTCGGTAAAAGACCTATTTTTACTAGTGAATTACTTCTCAATTTTATTATTTCATTTTAGACTAATTTAATTCAACTTATTTATATCACTCTTGATTGTATGTAATACTTTAATTTTAAATAAAATTATTAATTTTATTTATATTAGCTAAAAAGTTGTATAATAACTAATAATGTTTATTGGCGGGCCTAATCTAATATAAAACAGACATCCAAACTGGCCTTAAGTTGTTTCCCTAACATGATGAAATTTTAACATAACCTGGGAGACACACTTGGCTTAGTGAAGTAATTAGAACTCGAGCTATGCTACCAAACGAAGCAAATTAACATATCAAAATCATAACAACAGAATGAAAGAAAAAGTTTGGAAAGATCCGAGAATAGATGCTACAAAACTCAGTTGGTTACGAGCCAGCTATTGGACGGATGCCATCTGATCATGTTATTATGTAATTTGATAATAATCTACTTGAAGACATCTGATCCAATAACTCAATGTTTGAATGAATGGGATTCTGATTCATGTGATATTCTAATTCTTCTGATAATTACTTTTTATCTTGTTGTTATATCATGACTCCTCATTATAAGTAATGAGTTATTAATTAATAATGTTTCGGTTGAATCAACGTAAAATGGAACGTAAAATGGAAATTTGCTGAATGTTCGGTCGACTTCTACACATACATTTAGATAGGAATCTGAATTCTATTTGGAATACTGCAAGGAGCTTAGGCTAATTGTTGGTTCATCATAAGTGGAAGTTCTATGCATGGCATTCAAATTCAGTCCAAGACTAGTGGCGTGAAAGTATTTAATTATGAAATTAATTTAATGATATAATGTTTTTCTGTCATTCTTGGTCAACACCACCATGCATATAAGAAACTATTTAAAAACAATAAAAGTTAAATCATAAAAGAATTATATTATATATTACAAAATCGTTATAGTTTTACGAGGGTAATTTTTCAATAAATTAATTAAAATTCAAATTATGAGTCGAGTTCTTTCGTCTTTCTCAATACGAACGGATGACTGAGAAGTGATTCAACATCCCATCTATTCCAAAAATCCCTCACAAGACACCTTTGTAAGAAATCTGTTGCCTCAAATGACAGCCCGTCAGGAATTACTGGTACGACGTCGTGTTTTGCCACAAAATTCTTTATATCCTTATTAGTCGGAAATCTTTCCCATACTTTCTTCTGTCCGGTTAGCATCTTTAATACAGTACAACCCAATGCCCAAATATCACATGGCCAGTTATATACTCCGTGTGTTATCACTTCAGGCGCCATATATTCTGGCGTCCCTCGCCTTCCGTCAGTTCCGTTAATAACTCCTGCTTTCATGGCGAATCCAAAATCTGCAATCTTTGGAACTCCATCGCCCGTCAATAATATATTTTCCGGCTTAATATCGCAATGAACCAAACCCAATTGATGAATGTCTTTCAAACCCAACAAAATTCCTTTAACATATTCGCTCACCTCCATCTCCGATAATCCTCCACAGGTTTTCTTTAAGTCGCCGACGGAAGCGTACTCCAAAAATATGTTGAAATCCGAACAACCATAATAACCAATGATGTTTGGACGATCATCTTTAAATATCGACAAAAACTGTTTCTCACGGTCGAGAGAATCCTTACTGATGAATGATTTAACGGCCATAAGTGGCGGAAGAATAAGAGAGATAGGATCATCAGGCAAAGGACGAGCTTCATAGACAACCCCATAACTACCGACACCAAGAACTCTCCCCCTTTCCCACCATTGATCGCTATCATTCAACTTTGCCATTGTCAATTGATATTTTGTATAAGTTTGTGTTGAGAGAAAATAACATAGAATGAAATTACTTATCCTTATGATTTTGGTCTTATTAATATCATACGAATTTTAAATAATATTTATAAATTTTAGGAAGATGAGCAACCAAGTCTCTTTTTCCGGAAAAAAATCCTTTATTTTTTAAATTGTTTTTTTTAATACTTATAATTTCAAATTCTTTTATTATTATTATTATTATTATTATTATTATTATTATTATTTATACATTAGTTTAACCAATAATATTAGTCTATTAGATCTTATATTTAAGAATTATATTTTTATTATTTGACATTTTTTTTCTTAAATATTTAAATTTGTATATAATAAATCACATAATCTTATTTGAGATTAAAATATGTATGAATGGATTTTTATTAAATAAAATTTAAATCACATATTCTAATTTGCATATATTAATATCAAATAATAATAATAATGTAAATTTTTTTTTATTAATGTCAAAATATTAATTAGCATAAACATCCCTAATAAGTGTGATTAAACACTAACAAGAAGAAAGAAAGAGAAAAAAAACATGTAATTAAGAAAGAATATGATTTCTTGTGAAATAAAATTCAAAAAATCTATAAACCGATGATCTTGTAATTTTGAACCGTTATATAATGCATCACTTATAATAATTTATATTAATAAACAAATAATTAAAAAGGCTAATTAATAGGAAATAACAATATACCTAATAATCTAATAATAATAATAGGAATAAAATAGAATTTAAATTTATAACCTCTTAACTAACTAATAAAAGAATAAAAAATTAAAAAGCTAATTAATATAAATTCACATGCCTAATTAATAGGAAGAAAATAAAATTTTAATTTAATAACCTTTTAACTAACTAATTGGAGAATTTAAAATAGATTAAAATGCCTAGATAATTAATAAGAATAAATTTAAATTTAATAACCTTACCAAACTATTAAAAGAATAAATAGATGTTAAATAGTATTTTTAATCAAACTAGAAAGATCCCCGTGTTATGCACACGGATAAAAATATATTGTTATAATGTAACGGGTTTTTTAAAATTAGTGTTCAATTTAAAATATAAAGTGTTATTAGACTTGGTTAAAAAATTATACTTGTTTTTGTTAAATTACTAGTTTGAAACACACTTATAGTATATTTAATTTTATTTTTACCCTTTTTAAGTTTATGGATGGGTCAATCTAGAATCCGACTCAAATATGTATTTGCTCTCACATATATATTTAAATTAATCACAGTTGTTCATCCACAATCTGAATACTTTCAAAATTAGGCCTTATTATAATATATATATATATATTATCTCTATATAATTCTAATATGTAATGATATGTTTTAATGTAAACTTATTTTAATAGATAAATGACATTTTTGTTTATTTTATTCATTTATTTATTTTTGTAAGGGTGTGTAGTTATTTAAATAAGAGAAATAATTTGTTTAAAAAATAACGTGAAAAAAAAATAAAATAATTTTTCTCTCTTCTTTTACTTCTTCCACTTTTTTATTTTTTCGACAAATGAATTCCTTTCTTCAAATAACAATATTATATATATATATATATATATATATATATATATATATATATATATATATATATATATATATATATATATATATATATATAAATTAAAATGGTTAAAATTATATTATTATTTTAAAATATTTTATTAAAATGATCTTAATTCAAATTTTTTTTATATAACTTTCAAATTTGTATTTAAAACATTTATTTATAAATTTAAATAGATAAATAAATTACTTTTAAGTTAATAACCAATTATTTGAAAATTTATAATATAAAATAATATATTTATTAAATATTTTAGTAATAAGCTACAACTTAATTTTTGAGCATTTAAATTTAATTATCATATGAGAGAGTAATAAAAAAACCTAATTTGATATAATTTTGAAAAATTTTGGTTTTTATCTATACATATTACCTAAATACTTTTATATTTAAAAAATAATAAAATATTTAAATAAGAATAATTTGAGATTTTATTTAATAAATTAATTGATTTAAGATCCGATAAAATTCGAATCCCGCAGTATCTGTCATAGTAAGATCAAATTCGAATAACCCATTTGAGACAAGCCCACAGCGTCTGTCATAGTCGAACCACGTGATAAGACCAAACTGCAAACTAGCAAATTCTTATACAATAGGCATAAATCAACCCACAAATGCTAACTCTACAAAATAATTCAATTTTTCGAGTTAGTTCTGTAACTTCTAGTCCTGCCACTATTTGTTGCTGGTTTGGTTTGGTTTGTTTTAGACTCACCATATAATTTTACACGCTACAGAAATAATTTCAAATAACCAAACAAGGCCGTACGATCTTTTTTTTCTCTCATATAAAATAACAAATTACCAGTCAAATGTTTTAGACCGGGATTTTGGTCTTCCTACTGTTCGAATCAAAAAAAAAAAAAAAGTTAAAACAAAAGTTTATCACAATTACAGCGTTTACAAGAATTTAAACATTATCCAATATTATATCTTTAAAATATCATCGACCTAATGTACAATTTATATAATTTATTTTTGACTTTCAAAATTAATTATATTATTTTTTTATCATCAAAAACAAGATCTGACGTTACTAATTTGCTATCTCATTTCAAATATTTTGCACCGAATATCTCATTATTACTCACATTTCTCAATTTGATCCGTTAATCATTCATTTCATTCACCTGATGATTAATTTTCAAAATGTCCGGATTGTTAGGTCGAGAGTTGTGGTTAATTTGGATATATATGTGAGTGATAAAGTATTAAATAAATAAGAGAAATTATTTATTTATCTCCTATTAATTAAGCTAAATATAATAACCAATTCTATATTTTCTCAATTTAGTTATTTCTCTGTTACTATTATAAATAGATAAACTATTGTAAAGATTATTCATTTAATCAATAATATTATTTCAATCTTTCTCTTCAAGAACTCGATCAAATAGTTCTTGTTTATTTTATCAATTCAAGAAATCTAACTTGGTATCAGAGCGTATAAGGGAAAACTCTCGAAAACGATTTTAATGGAAGAACAATATCACTCCTCAGTTCTACCAATAATATCTGGAAACGTAAAGCTTGATAAATATAATTATATCTATTGGAAATCACAAGTTACTCCAATCATGATAAATTATGATTTTATGGATATAGTAGAAGGAAATCTTGAAACTCCTCCCAAATTTTTCAAGAAATAGATGGTCAAAATAATACAATTCAAATCAAGAATCCAAAGTTTAAACAATGGCGTATCCAAGATCAAAGGGTACTTGCATGGCTCTTTTCAACATTGACCGACGAGATTCGTCAACAAGTCTCAAAATCATCTTCGGCACAAGAACTTTGGAAAACCTTAGAGAAAATCTATGTTTCTCAATCAAAGAGCCGACTATTTGAGTTACGGAGTCAACTCCTAAACGCACACAAAGGTAGTGGTTCTCTTCTTAACTTCATTCAACACATCAAAAACCTATCAGATGCACTTATCGCTGCCGGACAATATGTTTCTGATCAAGATCTGCAACTAACTCTACTCAACGGGCTTGGAGACGAGTTCGAGCCGATGATATGTGCTCTAACTTCCGGACAAGATCTATTGTTTAACGAGATGACAAACATCCTTCTAAATTATGAACAACGACTCATATTCAAGAAAAGAAAATTTCATTATGAAAATATTTCGCGCTCAAACGTTTCGGCGAATGTTGCTTATATTTATAGGCATGGAGGCGCTAAGAACCAAAGACAGAACCGAGACAATAATCGTCCGCAATGTAATTTTTGTCATAAAATTGGTCATCGCTCCGAAAGTTGTTTTTATAATCCATCTTGTCAAATATGTAATGTACAAGGACATAGTGCTCTCGAGTGCCCTCGTTTTAATCCTTCTACAAATCCTACGAAAATGTTAGTTACATCGTCTACTATTGTAGATCCCACTTTGTGTCCAGATTCAGGTACTACCGACCATATTACTTCTGATCTTAATAATCTACATGTACATGCTCCTTATACAGGAACTCAAACTATCAAAGTCGGAAACGACCGAGATACGAAGATAGTGCTTCTTAAGGGATTACTCAAGGACGGACTTTATTGCGTTGAACCTACTGAAAGTTCGTTTTCAACATGTTCTAATAAACAAGCATTTATTGGTATTAGATCTCCGGCTCAAATTTGGTATTCACGACTTGGACATCCTTCTAGCGCTACTACATCTTTAGTTATATCACACTTTAAATTACCAGTTTCAGGTAGTAATACTATTTCTTTTTGTGGATCATTTCAATATGGAAAAGCACATAAACTACCTTTTTTAGCCTCAAAATCTACATCTATGGCTCCTTTAGACCTAATTCATTCAGATGTTTGGGGACCTGCTCCTGAATTTTCATCTAATGGTTGTCGTTATTTCGTACATTTTGTGGATGATTTTAGAAAATTCACGTGGATATATCCGCTAAAGAAAAAGTCGAATGTCTTGAATACGTTTATCAACTTTCTTCGACTTATTGAAAATTTATTTAGTCGTAAAATCAAAATATTGCAAACTGATTGGGGAGGAGAATATAGAAATTTCAAATTATTAACAGATAATCATGGTATTTTACATCGTTTATCTTGCCCACATACTAGTGAGCAAAATGGCATTGCTGAACGAAAAATTCGTCATATTACGGAAACTGGTCTCACTTTATTGACTCATGCATTTATGCCACTACATTATTGGAGTGAAACTTTTGAAACAGTCACATATCTAGTACTGAATCTGAAAACTGTGCTCTTGCATATACAACTGCTGATCTTTGTTGGATTCAATCTCTACTTAGTGAACTTCGAGTTTCACTTTCTTCTTCCCCGGTTCTATGGTATGATAATATTGGTGCCGCATTCTTATCAACACACCCGGTATTTCATGCTCGCACAAAACATATTGAAATCGATTTTCACTTTGTTCGGAAAAAAAAAAGTTGCTCGTAAACAACTACTCATTCAGTATATTCCTACTGAAGATCAAGTGGACGATATCTTCACCAAAGGTCTTTCTGCTCATCGATTTGCTCTTTTACGTAGCAAGCTCACGGTTTGTGCCTCACCTTTTCGCTTGAAGGGGATGATAAAGTATTAAATAAATAAGAGAAATTATTTATTTATCTCATATTAATTAGGCTAAATATAATAATCAATTCCTATATTTTCTCAATTTAGTTATTTCTCTATTACTATTATAAATAGATAAACTATTTAAAGATTATTCATTCAATAAATAATATTATTTCAATAAATAGTTCTTGTTTATTTTATCAATTCAAGAAATCTAACTGTGAGAGTAAATGAATATTTGGCTCGGATTATGGGTTGACCTACCTATAAGTTTAAAACGGTTAAAAATAAAATTAAAAATGTTATAGGTATGTTTAAAACTTGCAATATATAAAATAAGTACAATATTTTAACTAACTATACTAATAAAATTTTATATTTAAAATTCAACACCAAAATTTGATGAACGCTGGACGTTATAACAATATAAATTCAACTTTGTAACTAACTAATATATATATATATATATATATATATATATATATATATATATATATATATATATATATATATATATATATTTAATGATGTTTAATTTTCAAAGTGTTCGGATTGTCGAGTCGAGAGCTATGATTAATTTAGATATATTTGTGAGAGTATATTAAAAATGCTATCACATTTTAACCGTAATTTTTTTCTCAGTTTTTATATCATTATTTGCACGGATTACATGCTATTTAATTAATATTATAATTTATTCTCACATCAAACTTATTATTAATTTTTTGTAATCTCACTTCAAAACATTTTATATTTCAATCATTACCATATCTTCTTATCATTACCGATTTTTTACTCTCACATATTCATCTTGACTTCACTTCTAACACTTTGCACTCAATTAATTAATCATTAAATATTTTGTATATTTATTTTGTACTATAAATACTTTAATAATTAAATTATTTAAGATTGTTAATTTATTTTTATAATTTTATATATTAATAAATAATTTATATAACTAACCCTTCAAAATAAACTAAAAAAATCACATTAAAGAAACTTCATCCTTTACCATTTAAAAAAAAAAAACTTATAAGAAATTATTAAAAGAAATGTCAAGGTTCATTGTTATATGTTAATAAAATCATTTGGTTGAATTTATAATATGAATGTTAAATAACTTTGTTATATATATAATAGAAGATTTCAAGTTCAAAAAAAAAATATATATATATATATATATATCATTTTTAATTTAATATTATTTTAATTAATCATTCAAAATTTCAAGGGCGAATTAACTTGCGAACCAACAACCCGACACATTGACTCTCACAAAACAGAGTAAAAGAACAGGGTAATTGTAGAAACTCTAAGAGATGATCATAGATAAACTGCAATCGAGGGTAAATTCCAGTGGTATTTGAAAATACACAATAAACCTTAGACTAGCAACACTTAATGGTTGACTTACGATGTAACACTATATTGTGCCGCTAGTGCCGATCGTGTTGTGCAGCATGTACCTATCGTGTAGCCAGGGGCGGATCCACGCTTGGGCTAGGGTGGGCTCCAACCCCACCTAAATTAAAAAATGCTTGGGTTGTAGCCGAAGTTAAAGTTTTAAATATATGTATATTAAGTTTAAACATTTAACAATTTGTCCTCATGGTTTTGGATTTAGTCTGAGTAAGGGAAGGTCAGGTGATTACCCTCCCACTTAATTTTATAAAAATTATTATAATGTTAGTTTATTATTTATTTTTTCAAACAATTTACATTAATATTTTATAATCATCTTCTCCATTTTTTTATATTCTTATCAAATATGCGAAAATCCAATAAATTAGCATAAGTGGCGGAAGAATAAGAGAGATAGGATCGTCGGGTAACGGTCCAGCTTCATAGACAACTCCTTAACTACCGATACCAAGAACTTTCCCCCTTTTCCACCATTGATTGCTACCATTCAACTTCGCCATTATAAATTGATATTTTGTATAAGTTTGTTTAGAAAGAAAATAACATAGAATGAAATTACTTATTATTATTATTTTGATCTATTAATATCATATAGGTTTTAGAAAATATTTTTAACTTTCAGTAAGATTGGCCATCAAGTCTCTCATTTCCTAACAAAATAGAATTCCTTTATTTTTTTAAAAAAAAATTAGAATACTTTTAATTTCAAATTTTATTATTATTATTATTATTATTATTGATTAAATGAAATTTTTACATTGGTTTAACCATTAGTATTCTTATATTTCTATATTGTATATGAATATATTAGTTGAGATTTTTTTATTAATATTGAAATTTGTATATAATAAATCACATAATCTTATTTCAGATTCTAATATGGATAGGTTTTTCTTAATTAAAATTTAAATCACATATTCTAATTTGTTTATATATATTAATATCGAATAATAAAAAATATATAAATTCTTTTTAATTTATTAAGTTCAAAATATTCATTAGCTTAAACATTCATAATAAGGGTGATTAAACACTAACAAGAAAAAAAAATTATTAAACTAATAAACAAATAATTTAAAAGAATTATAATTTGATTTCTTGGGGAATGAAATTCAAAGAATCTATAACAGTGTGATCTTGTAATTTTGAATAGATATATAATTCATAACAATAATTTAAACTAATAAACAAATAATTTAAAAGCTATAATAGATAATAACATACCCTCTTCACTAACTAATAAAAGAATATAAACAAATTAAAAACCTAATTAATACAAAATAACATGCCTAATTAATAGGAAGAAAATAAAATTAATTTAATAACCTCTTAACTCTTAACGAACTAATACAAATTAATTTTTAAACTAATAAAAAATTATTTTAAAAGCAAATTATTAAAAAGTAACAGGTAATTAATAGGAATAAAAATAAAATTTAAATTTAATAACATCTTAACTAACTAACAGAAAAATCTAAAATATATTTTAAACTAATAAAAAAAATGTAATTAATAAAATAAAATGCCTAATTAATAAAGAATAAATATAAATTTAATTTAAAATATAGTACATATTAACGATGTTTAAAACAAACTAGGGGAGATTTGCGTCGGAATCACGATCTTCGGCGTCTAGCACAATCGGCACGATGAGTACGGTCAATACGTTTGGAACGTTCGACATAGTTAGAACGCTTGCGCGAAATTCAATTGTTTAATTTGGTCTTAGGTTACGATAAATGTGATTGGAGTCACATTCGTTGGCACATTCGGCACGATCGACATAATCGACACGTCTGACACGTTCGTCTGGAATATGTTCACTTGTGTCGCGAATCTTGGGTCGGGAAAAAAGAAATACGATCGCTAGGGTTGTTTGAGAACATGTCGCTTGGGTCGTGTTTGTTCTTGGTCATCAATTGCTTTCAGTTCTTAGGTCGTTGGGTTGTGAAATATGGTCACTAGTTTTCTAGTCTACGGTCATTCCTGGTCGAAGATTTTTCTCGGTTGTAAGTAAATTGGGTTTGGCTGAGTTGTTTGCATTCTTAATTTCTTGCATTATCTCGTTCTTCTGCTAAAATGGGGAGAAAGAATAGGAATAAGGAAAAAGATGTGCATGACTTCGTGGAAATCCATTCAAGCAAGAAAACGATAGATGAAACAGAACAAAAATAGAGCTCTAAGAAACTGGAAATTCAGAAACAGAGCTCTTAAAAGATTGAGGAAAAAGTGTTGAATGAAACGGAAAGTTTGAGGCCTGAAATAAAAAAATGATGAAATATGGAAGGTTGAATACAACGAATGGGCAAATATCTACGGAATCAAGAATCAAATTACGAAATTATTGTTCCAAACAAAGAAATGAGAGATTGTGCTTAGTAAGAAAAAAACACAGTAAATTACTGTCCAACTCAATATTCACTATCTTTAAGATTGAAACTTACTAAAATAGGAGGAAATACAGGAAGATAGTTAGTTGGTCTGTGAAAACAATGAGGAAGCTAGAATTTTGTCAATCACAATCTCAAGTTAAAACTGAGTTTTTTTTTGGTTTGGTAGGAGATCTTTTTGTTTCTTTTGATATGGTAGGAGATCATTTTCTAGATCGTGATCAAAACTACCACTAGTAATAAAGGGGGTTTTACCGAAAGATGTTTTCGACAGATTTATAAATCTGTCGGTATAGGTGCCGAAAGTGGTTGTAAATCTTTGGTGTTTAGATATAATACCGAAAGATATATAGTGTATCTTTCGTCTTTGATCCCTTCCAAAACATTTTAAAATACGGCTAAGTATAGGATTTTCTTTAAGGTTTATACCGAAAGATATATACTATATCTTTCGGCTTTGATCCCTTCCAAAATATTTTCAGGAAAACGGCTAAGTGTAGGATTTTCTTTAAGGTGTATACCGAAAGATATATACTATATCTTTTGTCTTTGATCCCTTCCAAAACATTTTTAAAAAATGGATAAGTATAGGATTTTCTTTAAAGTTTATACCGAAAGATATATACTATATCTTTCGGCTTTGATCCCTTCCAAATCATTTTTAGAAAAACGGCTAAGTATAGGATTTTCTTTAAGGTATATACCGAAAGATATAGTATATATCTTTCGGCTTTGATCAATTTAAAAAAGAAAATCCAGAAAATGGCTAAGTACATGGTTTTTTTGGTTTTAAAGGCCAAAACCGAAAGATGTACATATATCTTTCGGTTTTTCTATAGAATACTGAAAGATTTAGGGTAAATCTTTCGGCTTTGGCCATCCTTCACAAGTTTCTTTTGTGATTGAGTTAAGTTACAAGCATATGTTGTTTTGTTTGATTATATATATATAATGTATACAAGCTTTGTGTTTGATCATTATATACTTAGAATGAGTAATTATGTTTTATATTTGTATGTGTAGAGATTTTTATTTAAATTATATGTATATAATTGTGTTTAGGTTTGAAGGATAAAATATATTAATGGTTAAATCAAGTGAAGATGGTAAATTGTAAAGTTTAATTACAGAAAGATATAGAGCAAATCTTTCGGTTTTGAAGGGTAAAACCGAAAGATTCATATAAATCTTCCGGTTTTGCCCAATTTCCAGCACTTGGTTTTTTGGGTGTTAAAGGCGAAAACCGAAAGATTTGGGTATATCTTTCGGTTTTTCTTTGGAATACCGAAAGATATACACTAAATCTTTCGGCTTTGAACATCGTCTACAAATTTCTTACCCTTATTCCATTGGGTGTTTTGGTTTCTAAGTACACGAGTCTTATTTAATTGTCCAAGCATATCAATTATGATTCAATATTCAAAGTAGATGGATTGTGTAATTGATTTAATTAGTTACAAGTATAGGTTGTTGTTTGATTATATAAAATGTATACAAGTTTTGTGTTTGATCATTGTATGTTTTATATTTGTATGTGTAGGGATTTCTGTTTACATTATATGTATAGAATTGTGTTTAGGTTTGAAGGATAAAATATAATAATGGTTAAATTAAGTGAAGGTGGTAAATTGTAAAAGTTCAATTACCGAAAGATATAGAGCAAATCTTTCGGTTTTGAAGGGTAAAACCGAAAGATTCATATAAATCTTTCAGTTTTGCCCAATTTTCAGCACTTAGTTTTTTTGGGTGTTAAAAGGCCAAAACCAAAAGATTTGGGTATATCTTTCGGTTTTTCTATGGAATACCGAAAGATATACACTAAATCTTTCAGGTTTGCTTACTTTCCAGCAGTTTTATGTTATTGAAGGCCAACACCGAAAGAAATAACTATATCTTTCGGTTTTATCCAAAGACGAAAGATTTAGGCACAACTATCGGCCACTATTAAATGCCAAATACCGAAAGATATAGTTAAAACTTTCGGTATAGCCTCTTTATATCATTTCACACATCGGACATAAACCATTTTCTTCTCTCTCTCTCTTTTGCGCGCCTCTCCGCTGAAGCCCTCCGACGACACCGAAACTAGCCGCAATCAAGAACACTTCCGCCGATCTTCTGCCCGATTGAAGATCTCTTCCGTCTCTCTTCAAATTGAATCGCGAAGAATTGGCCCTAGTTGGCCGATACTGTCTGCGTTGCTGTTGTCGGTCACTAGTTAAATCATCATCATCATCTTCTTTATGATCTGAATAACTGAACTTGATTCCAATCGAAATCGTACCGAACAATCCTCTTTACATCCAGAGTTTCACCGAAGCAAACGACGCCCTAAAGCTTCATCACATAGTCCATTGCTCCCTTGACGTTGTTGATGAAAGAGGTCCCTTTCTCACTTTCTCTTATATTATGCATTCCTTTTTGGGCTTCCATCTGTAGTACAATTGTGTTCTAATAACTGATTTCAATTCAATTCAATTCCTGAAATATTTCAACTGTTTTCATTTTCATTGTAAATTACTGATTGATCAGATTTCAACAAACATATTAAACTATGCTTGGTTATGTTTATGTTTTGACCAAAACTAAAGTGAAGTTTATTTTAGTGACAACCGATCTTGATTATTAGAGCCTAGGTCGCGGCCTTCTTAAGCCATTTTATGTCTCTTGCTTTAAAGGTATTTCATTTTATTTGATTTTTTCTTTTTTGCATGTTTATGGCAGATTCTTGTTCGTACAAAATCTTTGGATCTGATTATGATCTTAAACTATATCTATGTTTGTCTAAGACTTCACACATCTATACCTTATTAGGGTAGATTCTTGTTTGTTCAAAATTTTAACCATCAACAGGTATTAAGCAGTAAGTATGTTTGAGATTTGTTCTATTCTTTATTTTCTTAGATACTAACACTAACTATTGGTGGCCTGATCGTGGAGAATTAAGTATGCTTTTGTATAGTTCTGATTCTTTTTATTTGTTACTGTTGGTTGCATATAGGTTAATTTATTAGTATAATCGTTTGCAGATTGAATACTTTTTACAGCGATTGAAGGTGCCCCTGCATTGAACCAATTCACCAAGATCCTTGACAAGAACCTAGGTAAGATTAGGACTTGTTCAATCAATTTTCTTTTTTAGTATTAAAATGAGATCATTTGTAGCTGTAATCTCTCTATGATCACTAACTGAATTAAAATGAGATCAATTTCTCTGTTGAAATATATTGAATTCCTTGTTGCTATGACAATATTCTCAACGTGATCGGCGGAGGAGCGACAATTCTCAACGTGGAGGGTCGTCGTTAAGAGAAGAGAACCAACATCTTCGGGCGCGGGTCAATGAACTGGAAGAGATAGTTCAATTTAATAACGAAAACACGCAAAGACAAATTGCAGAAATATTAGCAAGGATATCGAATCAACCACCACAGCCACCGCCGAGTTAGTACGCTTATTATGTAGTTTTTGGATAATGTTATCGTGTTTGGAACAAGTATGTTGGATTATGTTTTTGGATTATGTTTTGGATTAGTACGTACACATGTGTTTGTAATACGTATTGATTTCGAATTTTGGAAAATGTAATGAATTTTTTTAATTATTATATTTATTTGGTTTGACTGATAATTAAATAGGTTAAGGTTATGTAAAAAACAAACAAAATATTCAAAATCTGTAAAGAGAAAATACTGAAAGATATATGCATATCTTTCGGTAAAAGAAATAAAGCAAAACCGTAAGATATATGCATATCTTTCGGTAAAAACAATAAAGCAAAACCGAAAGATATGCATATATCTTTCGGCAAAAGCAATAAAGCAAAACCGAAAGATATGCATATATCTTTCGGCAAAAGCAATAAAGCAAAACCGAAAGATATATGCATATCTTTCGGTAAAAGCAATAAGGCAAAACCGAAAGGAAGTAAAGAATAGCCGAAAGATATGCATCAATCTTTCGGCAAAAGGAAGTGAAGAAGAGCCGAAAGATATGCATGAATCTTTTGGGAAAGGAAGTAAAGAAAAACCGAAAGATATACATAAATCTTTCAGTAAAGGAAGTAAAAGCATTTCTGAAAGAATTCACTAAAACTTTCGGAAAAGGATATACCGAAAGATATGAGAACTGTCGGGTTAGGTCTCTATACTTTTACCGACAAGATCAATACCGACGGATGCCGACAGTCTGACAGGTTCTTGGGAAAAGACTTTTACCGACAGATATAGGGCTTTTACCGAGAGTTTATACTTTCGGTAAAAGTCCTAATTTTACTAGTGTACAATATAATGTTTGTTTATTTAGTATAGAGATTTTTTATTATTGTATCATGATTATACTTATTTTTTAGATACAAAAAGATCCCATTAATATACACACCTTGAAAAGGAGATTGCACAGACAAAATACTTTGCAAGAAGGTTGAATTGCGATCCTCGCACCAATGCCAGTTATATAAAAAGATTATTTACAAAGCTGAGAATAAGGTAAATAATGTTACCTTCTTATAATTCTTTATCAAGTGTGTAAAGTCTTAGTAGCCTTCTCTCTGGAAGTTTGATGAGATGACATTAAAGTGACACCTGGATCTCATGAGACGAAAAATCAGGTAATAACAATTTGTATTCAATTATTGCGAATTGAAATCTCAAACTCTCTACCTGTAAGCTGTCTTGGAAAACCAAATTGAATTATTCCAATTTGGCTTTTAAATTGTTGATAATCTTAGGTTCACATGTTTGAATAATTATAAAGTATTAAAGCATTTTAAATTGGAATCCTATTGAAAAAGCATATTGATTGAAAACAAGCTTTATATTGAATTTAATAACTCCTGTCGAATGCGACCTGGTGATAGCCATCCCTGATTCGGGCGTTATCGCTGCTCTAGGCTTCGCAGCCAAAGCATGAATTGCGATTCAGTAGGGTTTGATAAGATCACAATTGATGATAACCATAGGTTCACATTATTGAATAATTATAAAGTATAAAAGTGTTTTAAATTGGAATCCTATTTAAAAAAGCATCTTGATTGAAAACAAATTTTATATTGAATTTAATAACTCCTGCCCACAGAATCACCAGTCAAATGCGACCTGGTGATAGCCGTCCCTGATAAATGGGAAAAGACAAATGAGATATTTATGTCAAATGTAGTCGTCCTAAAAAAAGGTTTGATTTTGAGGCTAAAATGAAAATAAAGAGGGAAGTGTTTGAAGTAGTGGACTTTCTCAATGAGCATAATCATCCTTTTGCAAGTACCAAGAAATCTCACATGTATAAATGTCATATGAATATATCTGCATCTACAAGCTTACAAATTGAGATGACATCCGATGTGAGAATCCCTCCAAAGACATCTCATGCTCTTATGACGAAATAAGTATGTGAGAGGGACAATTTATGTTTTATTCCTAAAGTTTACAAAAACTACTTACGATCTAAAAGAACATGAGATTGTATGATTTGGGATACATATAGTGTGTTAGAATATTTGTAGAAAATGTAGTTTGATGATACCAATTTTTATTATGCTATTCATTTGATGCCGGCGATTTAATAACCAATATGTTTTGGTTGATGCTAAATTGCGAGCTGATTTTGGATTCTTTGGAGATATAGTTTATTTTGACACGACCTATAAGAAGAACAATGAAGGTCCTCCAATTGCATTACTTGTAGATGTTAATCGTATAATTTTTTATGCCTCTATATTATATGATGAAACTGTTTTGACTTATGAATGGTTGTTTGAGACATTTACTACAACTATATTTGACAAAAATTAACAAAAATTCTTACCGATCAAGATGAGGCAATGTCAAAGGTCTTAACATTAAAATGACCTCAAACAAATCATCGTCTATGTATTGGATACATTAATCAAAATACAACCATACATTTAAGAGGAGTCTTCAACGAGTTTAGAGAGTTTTCGAAGGATATTGCTTCATGTATATATGATTTTGATGAAAAGAAAGATTTTATTGAAGTTGAAATCTAATGTTGACAAAGTGCGCATTTCAAGACAATGATGGTTGATGCGTATGTTTTGCATAAAGGAAAGTGAGCTTTAGAATATGGATGATATATGTGTTGTGTAGATATGACTACAACCCAAATAAGTGATAGCATGAATAGTATAGTTTTGAAAATGTATGTCTCCTATAAACACAAGTTCTTAGAATATTTCAATCACTTCCAAATATTTATTGATGATCGTATATATGAGGAGTTAAAAATTTATTTTCAATCAACTATTTGTGTGCCATGTTTGTCCTACACAATTGAGGTCTTAAAATAATATAAGTAATATGTACACTCTTGAGGCATTCAAGTGTTTTGAACAACAATGGTTAATGTCTCACGAAAGTGGTGTATAATTTTTTAAAGATATGATACACAAACAAAATATAAAATTAGTCACCTCAAAAAATAGATACCATTATATAGTTACAATTGAAAAATTGGTGATAAAATTGAGTGTAGTCGGTAATTTGATTTTGGTAAAATGTTACGTTCTCATATTTTGAAAATATTCACGATGAGAAACATTTTGAAGATTTTTCCTCAATTAATATTAAGAAAGTGAACTCGAACAACAAAAAATGAATATTTTGGAGTTACTGTTTGATGTTGAGAAACATTAGTAGTTTAGATCCAATAATACTTCAAAATATCCAAAGATTGTGATGATACTTTTATAAGAGTCAAATGAATTAAAGTGAAGAAGAAAACATACTTTGATAATAGATTAAAAGATGTCTTAAAGAAAGATATAAGGAAAAGAAAAACAACAAGAAAAACAAGTCATGCAACAATAATTCCGACAATTCACCATTTCAATCAAACAACAATAATTATGGTATTTATTTCAAGTCATTATGTACTGAGAGATTTTTAATTGTTTTACTGTTTCAACTTTCAATTTCAATGTCAACAATAGATACAGTATTAACTCTACAACATTACAATGTAAGTTTGAACATAGATGCTAACACTCAATTTACTCTATTTTTTTCATTTCAACTTTCTCAAGTAGGGTCAACTACGTGCACGCATTCACTTCACATGGCTGCTTTAAACGATGGATCTTGAAGCCTTTCTCATCGGACCACATGGAACTAGAAACATCAATTACTCCTCAATTTTATTATTTCATTTCAAACTAATTTAATTCTGTTATTTCACTATTTCATTGCTTTAAACAACAAGAAAAACAAGCATGCAATAATAATTCCGATATTTCACTATTTCAGTCAAATAACAATAATTATGATATTTATTTCAAGTCATTATGTACTAAGAGATTTTTAATTGCTTTACTATTTCAGCATTCAATTTCAATGTCAACAATAACTACAGTATCAACTCTATAACATTGGAATGCAAGTTTGAACATAGATGCTAACACTCAATTTACTGTATTTTTGTCATCTCATCTTTCTCATGTAGGGTCAACTACGTGCACGCATTCACTTCACTTGGTTGCTTTAAACAATAGATCTTGAAGCATTTCTCATCGGACCACATGGAACTAGAAACATCAATTACTCATCAATTTTATTATTTCATTTCTGACTAATTCAATTCAACTTATTCATATCACTCATGATTGTATGTAATACTTTAATTTGTACATAAATTATTACTTTTATTTATATTAGCTAAAAAGTAGTATAATAGCTAATATTTATTGGCGGGCCTAATCTAATATAGAAATAACATGTGTATCGCGCGTCACTTGATAGCGTAAAGCATCGACATTAAAGCGCGCTTCACCTAAGAGCGTCGTAATATGTTAAACGCGCTTCACATTAGAGAGCGCTTCATTGCGCTTCACAGTGGCGACATGTGAAACATCATTTGATAGCGTAAAGCATCGACATTAAAGCATCATTTGAGAGTTCTCTTCACCCCATCAACATGTGAAGTGTGTTTCACATGAGAGTAATAGTTGTGAAGTCAACCATATTACTTCAAAAATAATTACAAAAGTAATAGTGGAGAAGTCTTACAACAAATTTCTATTAGTGAAAAATCCTATGTATAGAGTTATTGTCATCAAATAACTCAAATGACTTATTTATGTGATTATAAATGTTAAGAACCATTTTTATTTTATTTAATTAAAATGTTAGTATAAATATTATTGTATCCATACAATTTAATGCGTAAATTTAGTTAGAATAGATTGAATATATGGAAGCGATTTGAGTTGAAGCGAAAATCAATGAATGTATTCTAGTTCTTCTTAATTAAAAAATATTAAAATTTCATAATGAAGAATAATCTCCTAGAGTTCAACATATAATTCCAAATGTTTGTACACGTTATTAAATAAATTAATTTACACCTTACTATTTTTTTTTTGAATTATGAAGAACTAGAATGACACCCACAACCATGCTCTCAATTCTATTCAAAACGGTTTCAAGGGGAATCGAACCCGTAATCTTTTGATCTCTTAGGTCGACGCTTTACCCTAGGCCACTTTGGTGAAGTTAATTTACACTTTAATGTGTATTTAAATTTAATTAATTAAATATATATATATATATATATATATATATATATTAAATGTTAATGACAATATATGTGAGTATTAATATATGTTATATGTAAATTTAAAAAATAACATAGTAATTAGTAGGAATAAAATAAAATTTAAATTAATAACATTAAAATATAAAATATGTTTTAAACTAATAAAAATAACATGGTAATTAATGAAATAAAAAAACCTAATTAATAGGAATAAATTTAAATTTAATAACCTTAACTAATTGTTAAGAGAATATAAAACTAATCTTTTTAATAAAATTAACTATTAGGAGAATTATATAAAGCAGACATCCAAACTGGCCTTAACTTGCTTCCATGATATGATAAAATTTTAACATGACCTGGGAGACACACTTGGCTTAGTGAAGTAAGAACTCGAGCTAGGCTACCAAACGAAGCAAATTAACATATCAAAATCATAACAACAGAATGAACAAAAAGTTTTGAACGATTCTTGAATAGATGCTACAAAACTCAGTTGGTTACGAGCCAACTATTGGACGGATGCCATCTGATCATGTTATTATATATAATTTGATAATAATCTACTTGATCCAATAACTCAATGTTTACGAACGTAAATGAAAATGCATGTTTGAATGAATGGGATTCGGATTCATGTGATATTCGAATTCTTCTGATAATTACTTTTTATCTTGTTGTTATATCATGACTCCTCATTATAAGTAATGAGTTATTGATAATGTTTCGGTTGAATCACGTAAAATGGAAAATCGCTGAATGTTCGATCGACTTCTACATTAACATCTAATCTAATCTGAATTCTGTTTGGAATACTGCAAGGAGCTTAGGCTAATTGTTGGTTCATCATAAGTGGAAGTTCTATGCATGACATTCAAATTCAGTCCAAGACTAGTGGCTTGAAAGTATTTAATTGTGAAATCAATTTAATGATATAATGTTTTTCTGTCATTCTTGGTCAGCACCATGCATATAAGAAACTATTTAAAAACAATAAAAGTTAAATCATAAAAGAATTATATTATATATTACAAAATCCTTATAGTTTTACAAGGGTAATTTTTCAATAAATTAATTCAAATTCAAATTATGAGTTGAATTCTTTCGTCTTTCTCAATACGAAGGGATGACTGAGAAGTGATTCAACATTCCATCTATTCCAAAAATCCCTCACAAGACACCTTTGTAAGAAATCTTTTGCCTCAAATGACAGCCCGTCGGGAATTATTGGTACGACGTCGTGTTTTGCCACAAAATTCTTTATATCCTTATTAGTCGGAAATCCTTCCCATACTTTCTTCTGTCCGGTTAGCATCTTTAATACAGTACAACCCAATGCCCAAATATCACATGGCCAGTTATATACTCCGTGTGTTATCACTTCAGGCGCCATATATTCTGGCGTCCCTCGCCTTCCGTCAGTTCCGTTAATAACTCCTGCTTTCATGGCCAATCCAAAATCTGCAATCTTTGGAACTCCATCGCCCGTCAATAATATATTTTCCGGCTTAATATCGCAATGAACCAAACCCAATTGATGAATGTCTTTCAAACCCAACAAAATTCCTTTAACATATTCGCTCACCTCCATCTCCGATAATCCTCCACAAGTTTTCTTTAAGTCGCCGCCGGAAGCGTACTCCAAAAATATGTTGAAATCCGAACAACCATAATAACCAATGATGTTTGGATGATCATCTTTAAATATCGACAAAAACTGTTTCTCACGGTCGAGAGAATCCTTACTGATGAATGATTTAACGGCCATAAGTGGCGGAAGAATAAGAGAGATAGGATCATCAGGCAAAGGACGAGCTTCATAGACAACCCCATAACTACCGACACCAAGAACTCTCCCCCTTTCCCACCATTGATCGCTATCATTCAACTTTGCCATTGTCAATTGATATTTTGTATTTGTATAAGTTTGTGTTGAGAGAAAATAACATAGAATGAAATTACTTATCATTATGATTTTGGTCTTATTAATATCATAAGAATTTTAAATAATATTTCTAAATTTTAGGAATAATATTTCTAAATTTTAGGAAGATGAATCCTTTATTTTTTAAATTGTTTTTTTTTAATACTTATAATTTCAAATTCTTTTATTATTATTATTATTATTATTTATACATTAGTTTAACCAATATCTTATATTTAAGAATTATATTTTTATTATTTGACATATTTTTCTTAAATATTTAAATTTGTATATAATAAATCACATAATCTTATTTGAGATTCAAATATGAATGAATTTTTATTAAATAAAATTTAAATCACATATTCTAATTTGCATATATTAATATCGAATAATAATAAAAATGTAAATTATTTTTTATTAATGTCAAAATATTAATTAGCATAAACATCCCTAATAAAGTGTGATTAAACACTAACAAGAAGAAAGAGAAAAAAAAAACTTGTAATTAAGAAAGAATATGATTTCTTGTGAAATAAAATTAAAAAAATCTATAAACCAATAATCTTGTAATTTTGAACCGATTTATAATGCATCACTTACAATAATTTATACTAATAAACAGGCTAATTAATAGGAAATAACAATATACCTAATAAAATAGAATTTAAATTTATAACCTCTTAACTAACTAATAAAAGAATAAAAAAATTAAAAAGCTAATTAATATAAATTGACATGCCTAATTAATAGGAAGAAAATAAAATTTTAATTTAAAAACCTATTAGTAAACAAATAAAATAATAAAAATTTATAGAAATAAAATAAATTTTAAATTTAATAACTTTTTAACTAACTAATTGGAGAATTTAAAATAGATTAAAATGCCTAGTTAATTAATAAGAATAAATTTAAATTTAATAACCTTACCAAACTATTAAAAGAATAAATAGATTTTAAATAGTATTTTTAATAAAACTAGTAAGATCCCCATGCCATGCACACGGGTAAAAATATATTGTTATAATGTACCGTGTTCATTAAATTTAGTATTTGAATTTAAAATATAAAGTGTTATTAGACTTGGTTAAAAAATTATAATTGTTTTTGTTAAGTTACTAGTTTGAAACACATCTATAGTATATTTAATTTTATTTTTAACCATTTAAGTTTATGGGTGGATCAATCTAGAATCCGACTTAAATATGTATTTACTCTCACATATTTAATTAAATTAATCACAGCTATAGATTAGACAATCTGAATACTTTCAAAATTAAGCCTCATCATAATATATATATATATAGATTATCTCTATATAATTCTAATATGTAATGATATGTTTTAATGTAAACTTATTTTAATAGATAAATGATATTTTTATTTATTTTATTTATTTATTTATTTTTGTAAGAGTGTAGTTATTTAAATAAGAGAAATAATTTGTTTAAAAAATAACGTGGCAAAAAAATAAAATAATTTTTCTCTCTTCTTTTACTTCTTCCACTTTTTTATTTTTTCGATAAATGAATTACTTCTCTTCAAATAACAATATATATATATATATATATATATATATATATATATATATATATATATATATATATATATATATATATATATATATATATATATATATATATATATATATATATATATATATTATTATTTTAAAATATTTTATTAAAATGATCTTAATTCAATTTTTTTTATATAACTTTCAAATTTGTATTTAAAACATTTATTTATAAATTTAAATGGATAAATAAATTACTTTTAAGTTAATAACCAATTATTTGAAAATTTATAATATAAAATAATATATTTATTAAATATTTTAGTAATAATGCGTTATTGCTACAACTTAATTTTTGAGCATTTGAATTTAATTATCATATGAGAGAGTCTAATAAAAAAAACCTAATTTGATATAATTTTGAAAATTTTTGGTTTTTATCTATACATATTACTTAAATACTTTTATATTTAAAAAATAATAAAATATTTAAATAAGAATAATTTGATATTTTATTCAATAAATTAATTGATTTAAGATCCGATAAAATTCGAATCCCGCAGTGTCTGTTATAGTCGAACCACGTGATAAGACCAAACTGCAAACTAGCAAATTCTTATATAATAGGCATAAATCAAGCCACAAATACTAACTCTACAAAATAATTCAATTTTTCGAATTAGTTCTGTAACTTCTAGTCCTGCCACTATTGGTTGCTGGTTTGGTTTGGTTTAGACTCACCATATAATTTTACACGCTAAAGAAATAATTTCAAATAACCAAACAAGGCCGCACGATCTTTTTTTTCTCTCATATAAAATAACAAATTACCAGTCAAATGTTTTAGACCGGGATTTTGGTCTTCCTACTGTTCGAATCAAAAAAAGAAAAAGTTAAAACAAAAGTTTAGGCACAATTACAGCGTTTACAAGAATTTAAACATTATCCAATATTATATCTTTCAAATATCATCGACCTAATGTACAATTTATATAATTTATTTTTGACTTTCAAAATTAATTATATTATTTTTTTATCATCAAAATCAAGATCTAACGTTACTAATTTGCTATCTCATTTCAAATATTTTGCACCGAATATCTCATTATTACTCACATTTCTCAATTTGATCCGTTAATCATTCATTTCATTCACCTATGTATGGTGATTCATTTTCAAAATATCCGGATTATTAGGTCGAGAGTTGTGGTTAATTTGGATATATATGTGAGAGTAAATGAATATTTGAGTCGGATTATGGGTTGACCTACCCATAAGTTTAAAACGGTTAAAAATAAAATTAAAAATGTTATAAGTATGTTTAAAACTTGCAATATATAAAATAAGTACAATATTTTAACTAACTATACTAATAAAATTTTCTATTTAAAATTCAACACCAAAATTTGATAAACGCGAGACGTTATAATAATATAAATTCAACTTTTTAACTGACTAATATATATATATATATATATATATATATATATATATATATATATATATATATATATATATTTAATGATGTTTAATTTTCAAAGTGTTCCGATTGTTGAGTCGAGAGCTATGTTTAATTTAGATATATTTGTGAGAGTATATTAAAAATGCTATCACATTTTAAACGTAATTTTTTTCTCAGTTTTTATATCATTATTTGCACGGACTACATGCTATTTAATTAATATTATAATTTATTCTCCCATCAAACTTATTATTAATTTTTTTTTAATCTCACTTCAAACATTTTATATTTCAATCATTACCATATCTTCTTATCATTACCAATTTTTTACTCTCACATATTCATCTTGACTTCACTTCTAACACTTTGCACTCAATTAATTAATCATTAAATATTTTGTATATTTATTTTGTACTATAAATACTTTAATAATTAAATTATTTAAGATTGTTAATTTATTTTTATAATTTTATATATTAATAAATAATTGATATAACTAACCCTTCAAAATAAACTAAAAAATCACATTAAAGAAACTTCATCCTTTACCATTTAAAAAAAAACTTATAAGAAATTATTAAAACAAATGTCAAGGTTCATTGTTATATGTTAATAAAATCATTTGGTTGAATTTATAATATGAATGTTAAATAACTTTGTTATATATATAATAGAAGATTTCAAGTTCAAAAAATATATATATATATATATCATTTTTAATTTAATATTATTTTAATTAATCATTCAAAATTTCAAGGGCGGATCAACTTGCGAACCAACAACCCGACACATTGACTCTCACAAAATAGAGTAAAAGAACATGGTAATTGTAGAAACTCTAAGAGATGATCATAGATAAACTGCAATCGATGGTAAATTCCAGTGGTGTTTAAAAATATACAATAAACCTTAGACTAGCAACACTTAATGGTTGACTTACGATGTAAGACTATATTTTGCCGCTAGTGCCGATCGTGTTGTGCAGCATGTACCTATCGTGTAGCCAGGGGCGGAGCCACGCTTGGGCTAGGGTGGGCTTCAACCCCACCTAAATTAAAAAAATGCTTGGGTTGTAGCCGAAGTTAAAGTTTTAAATATATGTATATTAAGTTTAAACATTTAACAATTTGTCCCGATGGCTTTGGATTTAGTCTGAGTAAGGGAAGGTCAAGTGATTGCCCTCCCACTTAATTTTATAAAAATTATTATAATGTTAGTTTATTATTTATTTTTTCAAAAAATTTACATTAATATTTTATAATCATCTTCTCCATTTTTTTATATTCTTACCAAATATGCGAAAATACACTAAATTAGATTTTTTATATTTTCTTTATTTATATATTTAGGTTTCACTTATTTAAAATCTAATTAATTTCATTTTTCACGTTTTTGTAACTTAATTTTTCTTTAACATGTATAATTTTGTTTTTTAAATCGAGTATTTTAATTACTCTTAAAATTTCGTTTATTTATTTTATTTAAAAAGGGTTGGCCGAAGATCTATTTATTTTATTTTAGTAAGGGTATTTGTAGAAAAATTCAATTAATATGTTCATATATTAATACACGTAATAGTATAATACCAAAAATCTTACAGTCTAGTGAAAAAACTAGATTCACCCTTTGGTTAGGGTGGGTTCCGCCCCACCTAAATTAAAAAATAATGGGGCAAATTAAGTGAATAAACCGGGCAAATGAGTCAGCCCCAGGTAATTTTTCATCCTGGCTCCGCCCCTGTCTGTAGCCCATGTCGATCGTGCTGTGTCGCCTGTGCCGATCGCGCTTCCTTTAATCAATGGTAATTTTGACGCCGATTTGATGACTTACGGCGCAAGAAAAAATCATGTCGTTTGTGTCGATCGTGTAATGTCGCTTATGTCTAAACGACCGATGAGTTTATACACTCAGACCGGTAATCTCAGCAAAATACCTAGAATTCTTAACATCCAAACTGAGGGTCTAGGAATCCAGTCCCAAGGTCTGTTTGGTTTCACTTTTCAAAACCAAAAATTGTTTTTGTAATTTTGGGACCCCAAACCATTTTTTAAATATCCCGAAAAATTAGAAAATGATTTCAAAATATTTTTGGGATATTTCCATAAAAATATATTGTGACTAAGGCATGTTTGGTATTTATTTATAAACCCTAACATCCTTAAAAATAACTGATGTTCTTCATGTATTTCTCTCCCTAGTCAACGTAATCAACAATATGTACCAATATTTAAATATTGTTGTTTCAATATTTTAAAAAATGCTAAAACCTATAAGCATGACTAAGACTGGAAGAATAATCGATAAAATTAAAACGTTATAAAAATCGATTTTCAAAAACTAACTTTATAAATAGAGACCATTCTTTAAACGAGTATGAAGAATAAAGCACGAAAACCTTTTTCGAGTATCACCAAACTACAAACCGAAAGAAACTCGTAAAATTTTGGTTTTTTAGGTCGACTTTTACACTGTACCACTTTGGTGAAGTTAATTTACCCCTTTAATAAAATTTAAATTAATAACATGAGAATATAAAATATATTTTAAACTAATAAAAAAATATTTAATGAACTCATTAATAGGAAATAAAACGAGTTCTTGACGGCCTTAGGAAAAGAAGGGAGCATCCGAGAGTAGGGATGGCAATGGGTACCCGTATACCCGATATCCGTGGGTACCCGATGATCGGGTTCGGGTATTTTAAATCGGGTTCGGGGTCGGGGTCGGGGATGGGGAGTAAAAAATGGTACCCGATCGGGTTCGGGGTCGGGGATGGGGAGTGTTGGAAACCCAAACCCGATACCCGAATATATTAATATTAATATATATATATATATATATATTAATAAAATTTAAATGACTTAATTATCAAATTCCACGTTATAACTTGTAACTACTAACCATCATTAAATAAATATATTAATTATTTTATCATTACTAACATCACGCTTAACATCATTTCCTAGATCCACGTTTAACAAGTTAACATCATTTCATTCATTTAACATCATTTCATTCATTTGTAAATTGTAATAAGTGTTTCTCTCTCATAGTATGTTCGTTGTTCATTCTTGATTCAACCTTTCTTTAAGTCTTCAACTTCTATCTTCTTCTACCTTCTTCTAGTTTTTGTTCAAAATCTTCAATAACTATGCAAGTAAGTAATGTTTTTATTTAATAAAGTTATGTTTGTTCTTCAACTTTTACAATCTTATATTTATTTATTTATTAACTTAATCATCAATCTTTATTTTGTAGATTCTTCTTCCGTTTTAACAGCAACAAAGTTGATTTTTTTATAAGTTCTACACGAATACAACACATAGTAGGTAAGTAATACTTCTATTATTTATAGATTTTTTTGTTTAATATGTTGATTTATAGATTTTTTTGTTTAATATGTAGAATCTCTCGATTAATAGATATTTTCAGATTATATATATATATATGTGTGTGTTTAATACGTGGAATAACTGATATATATGCGAGAATAGATTTAGACATACTTTCATAATTTCATTATATATGTAATATGCCTATAAGTTATTTGACTCCGATTAAATAAACCACATCAAACATTATAAAATTTATCCAAATCATGTAATGTAGATGGATTTTCACAACTCACAAATTAGGGTTTCACAAACTAGGGTGGTAAATTATAATAGAATATTAATATTATTAAATATTTTTTATGAAATAATATATAATTTAACAAAGTAATACAATAAATAAAATTATTTTTTATAAAGGCAAAAATAAAGGGTCAAAGAGTTTTTTTTAAGGAATATTAAAAGTTCTTTATATTTAGTTCAATATATTAGTTAAAAAATAAAAGAGTTTTTTAAATATTATGTTTAACTATATTTAGGGAATAATAGTTCAGTATATTAATATCTATTTTTTTGTATATGTTAATGTTGATTGTTTTTTCTTTTGATTTTGTAGGTTGTAATTTACATGTGTTGAAGAAATGTATTCAAGAAGGATGCTTTTTGTGAGAAAACTAATTTGATGATTTCTGAAGTTTTTGTGTTTAATTAAGAATTATGTTCTATCGCTTTTAAGTTTTTTTTCTGTATTTTTGTAGTATGGATGAATTTATATTATGTGTGGATGATTTTTTTGTCTATTGTTTAAGGATATAATATTTATTAATAGTTTTAGGTTAATTATATTTTGTAGTAACCTATTATATTTAATTTATATAATTTTAGTTAATTAAATATAATTTTTTAATATTTCATATCGGGTAATGGGGTACCCGTCGGGGATCGGGTACCCGATGAATCGGGGATGGGGATATAAATAGAGATACCCGTCGGGTTCGGGGTCGGGGTCGGGTAGTTATTTGAAATTCGGGTTCGGGGATGGGTACTTCACTACCCGACGGGTAGGGTACCCGTTGCCATCCCTATCCGAGAGCCCATGAATTGTAATCCGCCATTGTCGCCGGAGAGCTCCAAGCTTCTTCAACAGAGCCTTGTTTTCCGATTGGATTCAATCGTAATTCTCCTAGAATCAATTGAGAGTTGTATGACTCGTCAATTCAACTTTCATACAATTTCAAGTTTCAACTAATTAAGTCTCTCTGTGTGTGAATTTGATTATAACCAAGAACTTTTGATTGATTTGGTTATTATTGTTCTTGAGCCTACAAACAATGGCTGATCATGTTATTATATAATTTGATAGTAATCTACTTGATCCAATAACTCAATGTTGAATGAATGTTAATTGATTGGGATTCTGATTCATGCGAGATTCTAATTGTTCTGATAATTACTTTTTATCATGATCATGAATTATTGATGATGGAACGTATAATGGAAATTCGCCGCCTAGTATCTCCTTTCTTAAGGAAATAGAGGGGAATGAAATTTAAAGAATCTATGACCGTGTGATCTTGTAATTTTGAATAGATATATAATTCATCACAATAATTTAAACTAATAAACAAATAATTAAAAAGCTAATTAGTAGATAATAACATACCCTCTTAACTAAAAAGAATATAAACAAATTAAAAATCTAATTAATATAAAATAACATGCCTAATTAATTGGAAGAAAATTAATTTAATAACCTCTTAACGAACTAAAAAAAGAATAAAAATTAATTTTTAAACTAATAAAAAATTATTTAAAAGTTAATTATTAAAAAATAACAGGTTAATTAATAGGAATAAAATTTAAATTTAAAACATCTTAACTAAGTAACATATAAAGATCTAAAATAGATTTTAAACTAATTAATAAAGAATAAATTTAAAACATTGTACATTTTAACAATGTTTAAAATAAGGAGAATTGCGTCGGAATCACGATTGTCGGAACGTCTAATAAAATTGGCACGATGAGCACGGTCGGCACGTTTGGCACAGTCAGAACGGTCGCGCGAAATTCGGTTGTTTGATTTGGTCGTAGGTTACGATAAACGTGACAGGAGTCGCGATCGTCGGCACATTCAGCACGATCAGCATAATCGGCACGTTTGACACGTTTGTCTGGAATATGTTTACTTGTGTCGCGAATCTTGGGTCGGGAAATCAGAAATGCGGTCACTAGGGTTGTTTGAGAACATGTCGCTTGAGTCGTGATTGCTCTTGGTCATCGATTGTTTTCGGTTTTTATGTCGTTGAGTTGTGCAATATGGTCACTAGTTCTCTAGTCTACGGTCATTCCTGGTCGTAGATTTTTCTCAGTTAAATTGGGTTTGATTGAATTGTTTGCATTCTTACTTTCTTGTATTATCCAATTTTTCCGTTAAGATGGGGAGAAAAAATAGGAATAAGGCAAAAGTAATGCATGACTTTTTGGAAATAGATTCAAGCAAGAAAACGATAGTTCTTAGGTCGTTGAGTTGTGAAATATGGTCACTAGTTCGCTAGTCTACGGTCATTCCTGGTCGTAGATTTTTCTCGGTTAAATTGGGTTTGATTGAATTGTTTGCATTCTTACTTTCCTGTATTATCCAATTCTTCTGCTAAGATGGGGAGAAAAAATAAGAATAAGGCAAAAGTAGTGCATGATTTCGTGGAAATCGATTCAAACAAGAAAATGATAGTTGAAACAGAACAGAAATAGAGCTCTGAGAAACCGGAAATGCAAAAACAGAGCTCTCAGGAGATTGAGGAAAAAGTGCAGAATAAAACGAAAAGTTTGAAACCTGAAATAAAAAAATGATGAAATATGGAAGGTTGAATATAACGAAAAGGCAAATCTCTACAGACTCAAGAATCAAATTACGAAATTGCTGTTCCAGGAAAATGAATGGGAGATTGTGCTTAGTAAGAAAAAAAATAATAAATTATTGTCCAACTCAATATGCATTATCTTCAGGATTGGAACTTACTAAAATAGGAGGAAGATAAGAGGATAGTTAGCTGGTCTTTGAAAACAATGAGGGTGCTTATGAAGTGCCCAAAAACTAAGATTACACTATCATAAGTAATTTCAACTAGAAAGTTAATGATGTTTGGAAGAAAAATGCATGACAAAAAGATGAAGATGGGGAGAAATATAAAGGAAAAACTTACTTGAGACATTTTAAACCAAAAGTTAATATTCTTAAATCCCTTTTGAGTTTAAGTTAAGTGCTGAAGTGGAGGAAAAAATGCATTAAGAATGGGAAAATGTAGTCATTGGGAACTACATAGGTATGAATCGTGTATATTTCCTAGTTACTAAGGATGTTTTGCTAAAGCATTGAGAGAATATAGGACTGAAAAATGTATCAGCAAATATCTATGATCTCTATTTCTTAAAATTCAAGCAGGAACAAATCTAGAAATATTCTGAAGCTAGGAGACACATATGTTGGGTCAAACTGTATGAAGCTGGAAAAATGGTCCAAAGGTATGAACCTACTCAACAAACCGAAGGAAACAACCTAAATTTGGTTCAAACTAAGGAACATTCCAGCTCATATGTATAATGCACAAGCACTTAACCATTTCATTAGTCTCTTGGGAAAACTATTATATATGGACCCAATAATAGAGGTAAACAAACACATCACATATGTTAGGATAAGCATTGAAGTGCATTCTAGAAGCACTTTACCAGCAAAGATGACAATAGTTGACAAAAGTGATAGAATGTTTATCATTATCCTAATCATGAATATAGACTATAATTATAACGCAGCGGAAGCGTACCTGAAGATGATCCCATTGTAGATCCGGATTGATCTATTCTTGAAAGTAACAACTAGGTCTTCCAAGACTAAGTATTATCCGTTCTCCTATGATATTGACGGGGAAATCAAAGGACAAGAAAACGGAGGAGAGTTGAGAGAGAGAAGGTGTGAGAGTTATTTTTTGAATCTTCCTCTCCTGTTTCTTAAATAATACTTGTCTTAGGGAACTAACCCTAGTTGAAGCCCATATATTGTTAAATCCCACAATATAAGAAGGCCCACCATATTATTAATTCTTGTTTTGTCACGTCACCAAATAAACAAATACTAAACATGTATCTACAATTATTCATTTCATAATCATTAAGCCCATGACTTTAATCTAATAATATGTTCTACATATATATTTAAATCCAAAATCCAACAATCTCCCACTGGAATTAATATGTATCCGAATGAACACATTATTCTTCAAGAGCTCAATTTATCAGTCAATAAAAATAAAGGGCTTATAACAATCTGGTCCATAAATCATAGCAATATAGGACTAAAGAAGCATTCGTCATATTTATGGCTAAACTAACAATAATCACTGATACTACTGCAATCAAACGACATAGATCAATTATGAAACATGTAAAGAGAAAATCACATTAATGTGACCTGAATATGTCAATTTTTCTCTGGTCCAAACTTAATGAGATCGTTATCTTTGAATATAATCTACAAAAGTGTCAAAAAATAAACTTTATTTCTGATCCGAAAAGTGCTTTAGAAAACATCGCGCAATTGACAAAAATTTAATTGTAGCATACTCTCCCACTATAATGAAGCTTCCTTAAATTGTAACACACCCATACGTACAGTATGCCCGTAAAATACCATAGGTGTTACACCTTTATTTAGGGGGTCTGCTAACATAGATTTTGTTCCTAAATGCTCGATGCAAATCTGACCACTTTGTACCATTTCTTTCACACGTAGGAACTTAATGTCAATATGCTTTGACTTCGACGAGCTTCTATTGTTATTGGAATACAAAACAGCTGAATTATTGTCACAAAAAATCTTAATAGGTCTTTCGACCCCCAGAATAATGCGCAGCCTTGTGACAAAATTCTTTAACCAAATTTCCTGATGTGATGCTTCAAAACATGCCACAAATTCAGCCTCCATAGTAGAGATGGTAACAAGTGTCTGTTTGGCACTACGCCAAGAAATGGCTCCTCCAGCCAATGTATAAACGCAACCAGATGTAGATCTTTTACTATATGGGAAACCCGCAAAATCGGAGTCAGAATACCCAACGATCTCCAAATGGTTTGACCTCCTATATGTGAGCATATAATCCTTTATTTTCTTTAGGTATCTCATCACCCTTTTAGTTGCTTTCCAGTGACCCATTCCAGGATTATTGAGATATTTGCCTAACACACCAACTATGAACGCAATATCCGGACGCGTACATACTTGTGCATACATAAGACTTCCAACTGCACAAGCATATGTAATCTTTTGCATTTCCTGGATATCTAAACTTGATTTTGGACATTGATTTAAACTGAATTTGTCTCCTTTGGCAACTGGGGTATTTCCTGGTTTGCAATTCTGCATGTCAAATCGTTCAAGCACTTTATCGATATAGCTCCTAGAGAGACGCTTGTTTTAGTCCATAGATAAATTTTCTTAATTTACAAACCATTTGTTTCAGGTCATCGACCTCAAAACTTTCAGGTTGTACCATATAGATTGTTTCATCAATGTCACCATTCAGAAACGCTGTCTTTACATCCATCTGATGAAGCTCCAAATCAAAATGTGCCACTAGAGTCATGATTATCCTAAAAGAGTCTTTCGAAGAAACCGGAGAGAAAGTCTCTTTATAATCAATTCCCTTTTTCAAAGTATAACCTTTATCTACAAGACGTGTTTTATACCTCTCCACATTACCATTAGCATCCCGTTTGGTTTTAAAAATCCATTTACAACCTACGGGTTTTGCACCTTCTGGCAATAGGACAAGTTCCGAAACCTTATTGTCTTGCATTGATTTATACTCATCATGCATTGCTTCGATCCATTTATCCGAATTAGGACCCTTCATAGCATGACAAAAGTTGATAGGATCATCCTCAGTCATGCCACCATTGTCCTCATTTTCTTGAAGAAATATCACATAATCATTCGGAATGGCATTTCTCCGTTCTTTAGTGGATCTACGTAATAACGTTGGCTCTTGAACAATATGTTATTGAGTTTCTTGAGTTTGTTCTTCAGCTACAACTTGGTGTTCCCGTTCAATTTGAATGGGTTCCTCAATTGTATCTTGAAACTGTATGGGAGTCGGAATGACTAATCCTTCTTGAGGTGTCAGGTCAATCACTTTGGTGATTTCTTGATCCTCTAAAGAAAAGTCTAAAACTGTATTTCTCCCCCCAAACTCAACATTCTCAAAGAACGTGGCAGTACTTATCTCAAAAATGTTTCTTGATGTGGGATCATAAAACTTATACCCCTTTGACCGTTCTGAGTAACCAATAAAGTGACTACTCACCATACGAGATGCTAGCTTTGGTTCATTTGGCATATAACGCCTTGCCTCATATGGACATCCCCACACCCTAAAATGACGTAAGATGGGTTTACGCCCAGTCCAGAGTTCATAAGGTGTTTTGATTATCGCCTTAGTTGGTACTCGATTAAGAATGTAGACTACAGTTTTCAATGCTTCCCCCAAAAATATTTTGGCAAAGTAGTTTGACATATCATACTTCGAACCATATCTTTTAATGTGCGATTACGTCTCTCTGCAACACCATTCACGCTAGGAGAACCCGACATGGTGTATTGAGGGACTATTCCACACTCTTTAAGGAAGTCAGCAAAAGGGCATGGATGTTGTTCACCCGATGCTTCATTTCTACCATAATATTCACCTCCACGGTCAGATCTGATGATTTTAATGCGTTTGTTGAGTTGATTTTCAACTTCAAGCTTAAATGCTTTGAACATGTCCACTGCCTCAGATTTTTCCCTTATGAGGTAAAGATAGCCATATCGAGAATAATCATCTGTGAATGATACAAAGTATTGTTGACCATTCCACGAAGGTGTAGAAAATGGACCACAAATGTCTGTATGTATCAACTCTAAAACTTATGTAGCTCGATAAGCACCTGTCCTCTTCACTTTGGTATGTTTACCTTTAATGCAGTTAACACAAACCTCAATATCCGAAAAAACTATGGAATCAAGGATTCCATCCTTAACGAGTCTTTCAACTCGATTTTTCGAAATATGACCTAAACGTTTGTGCCATAATAAACTTGAATTATTTAATTTTTGTTTAGTACCTCTCGTTTGCACATTTAGGGTTTCATGATATGAAGTTAAAGTGTCAAGCATGTTTAAATTGTCATTCAACAAAAAAGTACCAAAACCAACCAAATTTGAATTCAAAGACAATGTAACTTCATTGTTTCCAAACGAACAATAATAACCAAATTTGTCCAAATAAGAAACAGAAACCAAATTACGTCTAAATGACGGTATAATAAAAGTATCTTTTAATTCAAGAAAATGCCCAGTACTTAGCAACAATTTAAAATTGCCAACTGCTTCCACTTCAACCGATTCCCCATTTCCAAAGTAAATGCGTCTTTTAGCATCAATTGGGCTTCGGTGGCTTAGGCAACCCTGCATTGAAACACTGATGTTAGTAGTTGAACCAGAGTCTAACCACCAAGTGTTTCGAGGCACTGAAGTTAGATTAACTTCAGAACAAACCAAAGTTAGAACAATACCTTTATTCACACACCAATTGTGATAGCTGGCACAATCCTCCTTTTCATGTCCAGTCTTCTTACAAAAGAAGCAAGGTTTCTCCATAGGACGAGCCTGAGGAGCTGGTACTGGAGCCTTAGCAGTCTCAATCTTCACGTCCTTAAACTTTCTTTTATTGCCGCCGACATATTTCGAGGTTCCAATCATATGTATCTCCTCAGTCATTTTGTGCTTCATTCTTTTTACCTCTTCAACACAGTGAGAAATGAGTTCATTAAGAGTCCATTTCTCTTTTTGACAGTTATAACTAACTTTGAACTGATCGTATTGAGCAGGAAGTGAGAGAAGGACCAATAGGACTAACATGTCCTCTGAAAGGTCTAACTTGAGTGCTCTCAGTTTTGAAGCGACATTGGACATATTAAGGATATACTCCCTTATGTTCCCCTTCCCGAGATACCTCATGGTAATGAGTAACTTAAGAAAAATACTCATTTCCGCCCTATCGCTTTTAGTAAAACGTTTTTCTATCTCGATGAGAAATTCCTCAGCCTTAGTGATATCATCAAATATCGTACCCCGAAATATTTCTGAAATACTTTTCTTTATGATCATTAGAGTTAAACGATTAGACCTTTCTCACTTCTCAAAAATCTGTCTTTGATGAGTAGTGCTTACATCCGTAAGAGGAGCGGGTTGGTCTATCCTTAATGCTAAGTCCAGATCCATACAGCCCAAATGAATTCTTTCTAGTTCTTAAATTTGTCCCCTGATAAAATGGGGACTGGATAATTAGCAAATATCAAACAACCAGATCCTGAAGTTAACAAAAAAATATAAACACTCACATATTACAAATATTTAAATAATAAACAAATTATGGTTAATCCCATCGCAAGATACCAAACACAGCATTAAAACCAAATCTTTGGATAATAATTTTAATTGTAAGCGGTACTCTTGTTACAATAATAAAATCTTGACAATAAATTCTGTAAAACTAATAAATTTATCTTTAGATAAAAGTATAATCCACATGAAAACGTTATAACTGTCACAGATTTATTACCACGAGTATGTTTATATTTCTGCCAAGTATTGATCAACCTTTGGGTTAATAAATAAACGCATGAAATAAAAAAAATATACAACCATCCTTAAGGATTTAAATAAAACAAATACGAAATAAAGGTCACTGACATCTAAATATGAAATTATTTTATTTAAATGGAATAAATATTAGATTATTAATATTATTATCTAATTTAATAAAACAGATTCTAATAATTTATTTCTTAGCCCGTTAATATTATTTAATATAATATAAATTCTTTATTAACGATGATAAAAAATAAATATTATATTATCAATTCCTTATTTATTTAATAATAATAAAAAATTATTATATTATCACTTCCTTATTTATTTAATGATAATAAAAAATTATTATATTATCAATTCCTTATTTATTTAATAATAATAAAAAATATTATATTATCAATTCCTTATTTATTTTATTTTCGAGAATATTATTTCCTTATTTATCTTGTAGTTTAATAGTAATGACAATAAAAATAAAATAATATATTTTATTTATTATTAATTAAAAAATAAATAAATAAACTAATCCAGATTCAAAATTATCGATTCATAAATAGGATAGCTCTCATACCAACCAACTGATTGAATGTTTATCATTATCCTAATCATGAATATAGACTATAATTATAACGCAGCAGAAGCGTACCTGAAGATGATCCTATTGTAGATCCGGATTGATCTGTTATTGAAAAGAACGGCTAGGTCTTCCAAGACTAAGTATTATCCGTTCTCCGATATTGACAGGGGAAATCAAAGGACAAGAAAACAGAGGAGAGTTGAGAGAGAGAAGGCGCGAGAGTTCTTCTTTGAATCTCCCTCTCCTGTTTCTTAAATAGTACTTGTCTCAGGGACCTAACCCTAGTTGAAGCCCATATATTGTTAAAGCCTACAATATAAGATGACCCACCATATTATTAATACTTGTTTGTCACGTCACCAAATAAACAAATACTAAACGGGCATCTACAATTATTCATTTCATAATCATTAAGCCCATTACTTTAATCTAATAATATGTTCTACATATATATTTAAATCCAAAATCCAACAAAAAAAGGAAAACTCAAAGACATGAATATTATGTATGAATGGAGGTCAAACAAATGTGCGTTTTGAAATACTTTTGAACATCCCAATAATAAATGTGCAAAATCAATTGAAGAACAGAAGGAAAACTAAAAGGTCATGAGCAAAATGAGAAAGCTGAAACTGAAGAATCAGACAATTAGAATGAGGAAGCTAAAGATGGAGATGCATATGATGGAAATGATGAAGAATTGAAGAAATGAAAGATGATGAATTAAAGAAATACAAAGAAGAAGAAGAATCAAAGGATGAAAAAGAAGAAGAATTAGAAGAAGGAAAAGGGGAAGAATTAGAGGAAAGAAGTGATAAGAAAGAAGTGGAGGATAGTGAAGAGGAAACTATGAAAATAGACCGAAATAAGTTAAATAATTCAATAACTCAATGTTGAATGAATATTAAGTGATTGAGATTCTAATTGTTCTGAGTTATTGATGATGTTTCGGTTGAATTAACTGATGATGGAACGTAGAATGAAAATTCGTCGAGGACTTCTAGACATACATTTATTTAGATATGAATCGTGTAATAAGATCTAATCTGAATTCTGTTTAGAATAAAAGTTATATCCTAAAAGAATTATATTATATATTAGACAATCTTTATAGATTTACAATAAGAGTAATTTTTCAATAAATTGGTTAAAATTCAAATTATGAGTTGAGTTCATTCGTCTTTCTCAATACGAACGGATGTCTGAGTAGTGATTCAACGTTCCATCTACTCCTAAAATCCCTCACAAGACACCTTTGTAAGAAATCTCTAGCCTCAAAAGACAACCCGTCAGAAATTGCTGGTAGGACATCGTGTTTTGTCACAAAATTCTTTATATCTTTACTAATCTCCCCGTACTTTCTTCTATCCGATCAACACCTTTAATACAGTACAACCCAATGCCCAAATATCACACCACCAGTTATATACTCTGTTTGTTATCACTTCCGACGCCATATATTTTTGCGTACCTCGCCTTCCGTGAGTTCCGTGAACAACTCCTACTCTCATGGCCAATCCAAAATCTGCAATCTTTGGAACTCCATCGCCAGTCAACTCCATAACTACCGATACCAAGAACTTTCCCCCTTTTCCACCATTGATTGCTACCATTCAACTTCGCCATTATAAATTGATATTTTGTATAAGTTTGTTTTGAAAGAAAATAACATAGAATGAAATTACTTATTATTATTATTTTGATCTATTAATATCATATAGGTTTTAGAAAATATTTCTAACTTTCAGTAAGATTGGCCATCAAGTCTCTCATTTCCTACAAAATAGAATTCCTTTATTCTTTTTAAAAAAATTTAGAATACTTTTAATTTCAAATTTTTTTATTATTATTATTGATTAAATGAAATTTTTACATTGGTTTAACCATTAGTATTATTATATTTTTATATTGTATATGAATATATTAGTTGAGATTTTTTATTAATATTGAAATTTGTATATAATAAATCACATAATCCTATTTCAGATTCTAATATGGATAGGTTTTTCTTAATTAAAATTTAAATCACATATTCTAATTTGTTTATATATATTAATATCGAATAATAAAAAATATATAAATTCTTTTTAATTTATTAAGTTCAAAATATTCATTAGCGTAAACATTCATAATAAGGGTGATTAAACACTAACAAGAAAAAAAATATTAAACTAATAAACAAATAATTTAAAAGAATAATAATTTGATTTCTTGGGGGAATGAAATTCAAAGAATCTATAACAGTGTGATCTTGTAATTTTGAATAGATATATAATTCATAACAATAATTTAAACTAATAAACAAATAATTTAAAAGCTATAATAGATAATAACATACCCTCTTCACTAACTAATAAAAGAATATAAACAAATTAAAAACCTAATTAATACAAAATAACATGCCTAATTAATAGGAAGAAAATAAAATTAAATTAATAACCTCTTAACTCTTAACGAACTAATACAAATTAATTTTTAAACTAATAAAAAATTATTTTAAAAGCAAATTATTAAAAAATAACAGGTAATTAATAGGAATAAAAATAAAATTTAAATTTAATAACATCTTAACTAACTAACTAACAGAAAAATCTAAAATATATTTTAAACTAATAAAAAATGTAATTAATAAAATAAAATGCCTAATTAATAAAGAATAAATATAAATTTAATTTAAAATATAGTACATATTAACAATGTTTAAAACAAACTAGGGGAGATTTGCGTCGGAATCACGATCTTCGGCATGTCTAGCACAATCGGCACGATGAGTACGGTCAATACGTTTGGAACGTTCGACACAGTTAGAACGCTTGCGCGAAATTCGATTGTTTAATTTGGTCTTAGGTTACGATAAACATGATTGGAGTCACATTCGTTGGCACATTCGGTACGATCGACATAATCGACACGTCTGACACGTTCGTCTGGAATATGTTCACTTGTGTCGCGAATCTTGGGTCGGGAAAAAAGAAATACGATCGCTAGGGTTGTTTCAGAACATGTCGCTTGGGTCGTGTTTGTTCTTGGTCATCAATTGCTTTCAGTTCTTAGGTCGTTGGGTTGTGAAATATGGTCACTAGTTTTCTAGTCTACGGTCATTCCTGGTCGAAGATTTTTCTCGGTTGTAAGTAAATTGGGTTTGGCTAAGTTGTTTGCATTCTTAATTTCTTGCATTATCTCGTTCTTCTGCTAAAATGGGGAGAAAGAATAGGAATAAGGAAAAAGAAGTGCATGACTTCGTGGAAATCCATTCAAGCAAGAAAACGATAGATGAAATAGAACAAAAATAGAGCTCTAAGAAACTGGAAATTCAGAAACAGAGCTCTTAAAAGATTGAGGAAAAAGTGCTGAATGAAACGGAAAGTTTGAGGCCTGAAATAAAAAATGATGAAATATGGAAGGTTGAATACAACGAATGGGCAAATATCTACGGAATCAAGAATCAAATTACGAAATTATTGTTTCAAACAAAGAAATGAGAGATTGTGCAAAAAAAACACAGTAAATTACTGTCCAACTCAATATTCACTATCTTTAAGATTGGAACTTATTAAAATAGGAGGAAATACAGGAAGATAGTTAGTTGGTCTGTGAAAACAATGAGGAATCTTATGAAGTGCCAAAAATTAAGTCCTACACTATCAAAAGTAATTTAAGCTAGAAAGTTAATGATGTCAGGAAGAAAAATGCAGGACAGAAAGATGAAGATGAGGAGAAATATAAAGGCAAAACTTTGGGAGATTTTAAACCAAAATTTGAGATTCTTAAATCTCTTTTGAGTTTAAACTAACTGATGAAGTAGAGGAAAAATGCATTTAAGAATGAGAAAATGTAGTTGTTGAGAACTACATAAGTATGAATCGTGTATCTTTCATAGTCAATAAGGATATTTTGCTAAAGTAATGAAGCATATGGGAATGGAAAAAGTATCAGCAAATATCCACGATCTCTATTTCTTGAAATTCAAGTTGGGACAAATTTAGAAAATATTCTGAAGTTGGGACACACATATGCTGGGTCAAATTATATGGATGGAAAAATGCTCTGAAGGTATGAACCTACGCAGCAAACTCAAGGAAACAACCCAAATTTGGTTCAAACTAAGGAACATTTCAGCTCATATGTATAATGAAGAAGCACTTAGCCATTTCGTTAATCTCTTGGGGAAGCCATTATATATGGACCCAATAACGGAGGAAAGCGAACACATCACATATGCGAGGATAAGCATTGAAGTGCATTCTAGAAGCACTTACCATCTAAAATAACAGTAGTTGACAGAAGAGGTAAACCCACAAACATGGATATTATGTATGAATGGAGGCCAAACAGATGTACGTTGTGGAATACTTTTAAAAATCTTAGTAATAAATGTGCAAAATCAATTTAATAACAGAAGGAAAATTAAAGATGCATATGATGGAAATGATGAAGAATCGAAGGAAATGAAAGATGATGAATTAGAGAAAGTAGAAGAAGAATCAAATGATGAAAATGAAGAAGAATGAAAAGGGGAAGAATTATATGAAAGAAGTGATAAGAATGAAGTGGAGGACAGCGAAGAGGAAATTTTGAAAGTAGACCGTAACAAGTGAGACAAAAATGAAGAAAAGTAATGTGAAGGTGAATGTGAAATTCCTAAAATACTAAACATAATTTATTTTATCAGATTAGTGATGACTCCTTTGAAGCGAAACTGATTCAAGGGAAGAGGTTAATGCTCACAAACAGTCATAATCAAATACAACAGTTCAATCACTAATAAAGAAGCATAGAGCCAAACAGTTGATTAGGCAAGGTAGGTGGGCTTCGAGAGCAGCAGATTGGGATCCGAAAGTAATGGAAATGATATTGGCTAAATTGAACAAAAATATTAAGTAGTTTGATTGGTATGCTTTAGTTGTTTTGTTTGGCTAAATTGAACAAGAATGTTAAGACTGGTAAAGGAAGAATGCTTGGATGATTATGCCAGCTCCGAGTTGACCCACCCATTGGAAACCCAACACTTTTAGGTCCAACAACTGATGATGACGTGGAAGAACTGGGTACTGGTAATTCAAACTCTCTTGATTTATTTATTCTCATATATAATGATGTTCATATTCTTTTTATAATCTTCAATTTCAATTTACAGGATTCGAGGATTATGAGATTTTTGAAGGGGTTAAGGAATGTAGAGAGGATAATGATGAAAGATAGCAATGATAAGGTATCCAATCAGCTTGTCTGAGTAATTTTGGTTAGAAATTTTGTTTACTTCCTCAATCTCCTGTTAGTTTTCTTACTATTTTGGGTGGGGTGAGTGTATTTAGTTGATGGGTGATATGGCATTATTGTAATTAAGTAGAGGATTTTGTTTTTGTTTTTTCTTAGAATTAAGTAGAGTAATTTCATGCTGTATGGCATAGGATAAGGTTATTGAATCCATTTATTCATTATTGGTGCACCATAAATTGATTTTTCCCAACTCCCTAATGTTATCATGATCATGGTTTTCATCTCCTTTGATTCATCTGGAAATGTCATATATGTTAGATTTTTCATTCTAGATGTGGCCATATTTTAAAATTAAGTATATAATCTTAATCTAGCATATCTTTTAGATATAAAGGATGGTTAAAATGTCCATTCTAAGCCAACAATTAAAAATATTGAATTTGTGTATTGAATTCATATTTGTCAATTTGTGTATTACCAACTAGACTTTTATAGATGAAATTTGAGTTTCTCACTTTTTTTGATAAAAAAAATAAACAGTTAGTGATGGTGTTAATCTTTTTTTTAACGGGGCTAAACACATAAAATTAAAATAATATAAAACAAAACAAAAGGTCGTAACCTTCCTTTTATTTAATATCATTGATGTGATAGATTTACAGAATTATGCCTCTCAATTCTTTCATAACATTCTTTTTTTTAAGTTGACACAACTTTAATTTTATTAAATGTTAGTCTTATTGACCTTAATGTTCTTTTGCAAAAATATTATCATTAAAATTAATAATTCGAATTCAAAAGATCAAGAATTTTGAAAATTAGTTTGGAATTGAGTTTTTAGATTTTTTTTAGAATTAAACTATTTTTTATGAATTGAATAAATGATTTTAACAAATATGTTAGAATGATGATGATAATCAATTTTGACAAGAAATCACATGGATTAGAGATTTGAATTGCTAAGTCTGGATTTTTCAGCCAGTCATCGACAACTAGGAACAATGGAGGAGGCAGTTGAGGTGAGACTCAGTCGCTCGATCAACTCGATCGGGCTCACTGAATTAAACGGAGGCTCGTTGACTCGGCCAAAACTTGGAGCGCAATGGGCGAAGGAGATGAGACAATCAGTGAATCGTGATGCGTGGTGCGTCAGGTATAAAGACGCACCATGCAATCCAAATGAGGACGTGATTGGATGATTGTACAGAAGATTCATGTGTCCCTATTGCTAACCAATCAAAACGCTTCCAAATATGTTATTATTTAAAATGAGTCTGGTTAAAAATAGTACAAAATAAAGTCTGATCGTTATGTTTTAGTCCCAAATATTTTCCCGCTCTATCAACTCATTTCCATAATCGTTTCACATCAGATCTGATCACTGGTAGGAGATCTTTTTGTTTCTTTAGGTATGGTAGGAGATCATTTTCTAGATCGTGATAAAAACTACAGTGTAATGTTTGTTTATTTAGTATAGAGATTTTGTATTATTGGATCATGATTATAATTATTTTTTGGATACAAAAAGAGCCCATTAATATACACACCTTGAAAAGGGGATTGCACAGACAAAATCCTTTGCAAGAAGGTTGAATTGCGATCCTCGCACCAATTCCAGTTATATAAAAAGATTATTTACAAAGCTGAGAATAAGGTAAATAATGTTACCTTCTTATAATTCTTTATCAAGTGTGTAAAGTCTTAGTAGCATTCTCTCTGGATGTTTGATGAGATGACATTAAAGTGACACCTAGATCTCATGCAGACGAAAAATCAGGTAACAACAATTTGTATTGAATTATTGCGAATTGAAATCTCAAACTCTCTACCTGTAAGCTGTTCTGGAAAACCAAATTGAATTATTGCAATTTGGCATTTAAATTGATGATAATATTATGTTCACATGTTTGAATAATTATAAAGTATTAAAGCATTTCAAATTGGAATCCTATTGAAAAAGCATCTTGATTGAAAACAAGCCTTATATTTAATTTAATAACTCCTGTCGAATGCGACCTGGTGATAGCCATCCTTAATTCGGGCGTTGCAGCTGCTCTAGGCTTCGCAGCCAAAGCATGAGTTGCGTTTTAGTAAGGTTTGATAAGATCACAATTGATGATAACCATAGGTTCACATTATTGAATAATTATAAAGTATAAAATTGTTTCAAATTGGAATCCTATTTAAAAAAGCATCTTGATTGTAAGAAAACTTTATATTGAATTTAATAACTCTTGCCCAAAGAATCCCCAATCGAATGCGACCTGGTGATAGCCGTCCCTGATTCGTGAGTTGACGCTTCTCTAGGCTTCACAGCCAAAGCAGGAGTTGCGTTTCAGCAGGGTTTGATAAGATCACACTACGTATATCGAACTTTCATCGAGCCTTTTCAAAAGAATTAGAGATTTAAATGTTTTTATCATCTCTCATTTAAGTTTATGTTGTTATTGTTGTTAATTCTAGACTGTCAGTGTTGTTTGTTCCTAAAAGATTGTCGGATGAGCGGTTATCGATATCGACAGACGCTGGGTGACGACTTCGGAAATAAAAACCTACAGTAAGGTCATCCTTAAAAGGTCATCATTTCAATATATTGATTTTTATTGCAAATGATAGTAATATAGCATATTAGTAAGTTGTGATAACTACTCATATGTTATTCTTATTGGTACTAATATGCAAACAGACACTATTGCAGGTTCATGTAGCACTATCTACCATGCTTTGTGGTAGACAAGAGGTTTGTGAATAAACAACGACATTCTTTTTTCTTTTAATGTTACCAATTGCTGAATGGTTTTATGTTGATGAAATATTTCTGATTGTGTTTATTTTCAATGGTCATCTTACAAAAATAAGGTATTCTGAGAAGGAGTGGTTCCCATATGATATGATATTGATATTAGGATTTTGAGGATCATTGGGCAGGAAGGCTGCTACAAAATGAGTGGTGACTTATACAACAAAGACATTACTGAATGAAAATTAAAATGGAAAGACAATCAATAGATTGAGATTTGTCATTCCAGTATGATGTTATATATTATGAATTGTGAGTGACCGGGCAAAGAAGAGAAATCTCGCGGGTTTCGGGCATAAGTAGCGGGTCTTTCTCCCACAATATTAAATATAAGCGATCTTAATCCTAAAAGGCGCCTACTTGTAATGGGTAAGCGTCTGAAACATGCGCTTTAGACCTAATCGAAGCAACCTACATGAAAGATCCAGGAGAAGTCATTGTAGTATACAAAGAAGATGTTCAACTAGGAGAAGTCATTGTAGTATACAAAGAAGGTGTTGAATCACTCTATCTAATGCCACACACACAACCCAAAGCTCATGAGAAAAATCAATCCAGGAGAAGTAAGGTCGTCGGATGAGCGATACTCGATCACGGCGACCCGCTTGTACTGGGTGATCGAAGCAACCTACATGAGAGATCCATGAGAAGTCATTTTTTAAGAAGTCAGACTAAGGAAAGGTAATTTTTCAGTACAAGTGCTTGTAGTGCTGTTAACTAGTTTGAACCATTGGCTTCTAGGATCACAAGTATTACTTTTACTCAAGCACTTGCATCTATTTGTGATTATGATATATTGGTGTTGGGTTCTACATCCAGACAAACAATTATTCCATCTTCTATTCTATAAGATAGGCGCATCTTTGAATCAGATATCATTTCCCATTTTGTACTTTTGTTTGTACACAAGATGCTAAATTTTTGTTGATTTCCCCAATTTGTCTGCCTTTAAGCAGAAATAAGTTCCGTTTACTGTTAATGTTTTCTGGTTTGTATAGGTCTAAGCATCCAATCCTGTACACGGCCCCAACTTCAACGGGTCTGTCATAGACCAGTTTATGGATGAAAGATTACTTGGTGTGGTCTTTCATTTAATAATCCTAGCCCTGCTTCACATAGACACATGGAATAGATCAAATAAGTTAAACTTCCAATTTTCTTCATCATTCTGCAAATCAAATCATATCAATTTGGAAACTGCTCACAACTACTATCCCCATTAGAAGATAAAAAAATGAAATGCAAACTGATTTTATTTTTTGTTTGGTATAAAAATGAGGATTCATATTATTTTCTAAACTATGATCTAAATAATTTTATAGATGTTTTTGAATATTGATCAACTTGAAAAACCGTGATAAACAGGAAGCTAGAATTTTGTCAATCACAATCTCAAGTTAAAACTGAGTTTTTTTTCGGTTTGGTAGGAGATCTTTTTGTTTCTTTTGATATGGTAGGAGATCATTTTCTAGATCGTGATCAAAACTACCACTAGTAATAAAGGGGGTTTTACCGAAAGATGTTTTCGACAGATTTATAAATCTGTCGGTATAGGTGCCGAAAGTGGCTGTAAATCTTTCGGTGTTTAGATATAATACCGAAAGATATATAGTGTATCTTTCGGCTTTGATCCTTCCAAAACATTTTAAAAAACAGCTAAGTATAGGATTTTCTTTAAGGTTTATACCGAAAGATATATACTATATCTTTCGGCTTTGATCCCTTCCAAAATATTTTCAAGAAAACGGCTAAGTGTAGGATTTTCTTTAAGGTGTATACCGAAAGATATATACTATATCTTTTGGCTTTGATCCCTTCCAAAACATTTTTAAAAAATGGCTAAGTATAGGATTTTCTTTAAAGTTTATACCGAAAGATATAGTATATATCTTTCGGCTTTGATCAATTTAAAAAAAAAATCCAGAAAATGGCTAAGTACATGGTTTTTTTGGTTTTAAAGGCCAAAACCGAAAGATGTACATATATCTTTCGGTTTTTTTATAGAATACTGAAAGATTTAGGGTAAATCTTTCGGCTTTGGCCATCCTTCACAAGTTTCTTTTGTGATTGAGTTAAGTTACAAGCATATGTTGTTTTGTTTGATTATATATATAAAATGTATACAAACTTCGTGTTTGATCATTATATACTTAGAATGAGTCATTATGTTTTATATTTGTATGTGTAGAGATTTTTATTTAAATTATATGTATATAATTGTGTTTAGGTTTGAAGGATAAAATATATTAATGGTTAAATCAAGTGAAGATGGTAAATTGTAAAGTTTAATTACCGAAAGATATAGAGCAAATCTTTCGGTTTTGAAGGGTAAAACCGAAAGATTCATATAAATCTTCCGGTTTTTCCCAATTTCCAGCACTTGATTTTTTTGGGTGTTAAAGGCCAAAACCGAAAGATTTGGGTATATCTTTCGGTTTTTCTATGGAATACCGAAAGATATACACTAAATCTTTCGGCTTTGAACATCGTCTACAAATTTCTTACCCTTATTCCATTGGGTGTTTTGGTTTCTAAGTACATGAGTCTTATTTAATTGTCCAAAAATATCAATTATGATTCAATATTCAAAGTAGATGGATTGTGTAATTGAGTTAATTAGTTACAAGTATAGGTTGTTGTTTGATTATATAAAATGTATACAAGTTTTGTATTTGATCATTGTATGTTTTATATTTGTATGTGTAGGGATTTTTGTTTAAATTATATGTATAGAATTGTGCTTAGGTTTGAAGGATAAAATATAATAATGGTTAAATTAAGTGAAGGTGGTAAATTGTAAAAGTTCAATTACCGAAAGATATAGAGCAAATTTTTCGGCTTTGAAGGGTAAAACTGAAAGATTCATATAAATCTTTCGGTTTTGCCCAATTTTCAGCACTTGGTTTTTTTGGGTGTTAAAAGGCCAAAACCAAAATATTTGGGTATATCTTTCGGTTTTTCTATGGAATACCGAAAGATATACAGTAAATCTTCTAGGTTTGCTTACTTTCCAGCAGTTTTATGTTATTGAAGGCCAACACCGAAAGAAATAACTATATCTTTCGGTTTTATCCAAAGATGAAAGATTTAGGCACAACTATCGGCAACTATTAAATGCCAAATACCGAAAGATATAGTTAAAACTTTCGGTATAGCCTCTTTATATCATTTCACACATCGGACAGAAACCCTTTTCTTCTCTCTCTCTCTCTCTTTCGCGCGCCTCTCCGCTGAAACCCTCCGACGACACCGAAACCAGCCGCAATCAAGAACACTTCCGTCGAATCCGCCGATCTTCCGCCCGATTGAAGATCTCTTCCGTCTCTCTTCAGATTGAATCGCGAAGAATTGGTCCTAGTTGGCCGATACTGTCTGCGTTGCTGTTGTCGGTCACTAGTTAAATCATCATCATCTTCTTTATGATCTGAATAACTGAACTTGATTCCAATCGAAATCGTACCGAACAATCCTCTTTACATCCAGAGTTTCACCGAAGCAGACGACGCCCTAAAGCTTCATCACATAGTCTATTGCTCCCTTGACGTTGTTGATGAAAGAGGTCCCTTTCTCTCTTTTTCTTATATTATGCATTCCTTTTAGGGCTTCCATCTGTAGTACAATTGTGTTCTAATAACTGATTTCAATTCAATTCAATTCCTGAAATATTTCAACTGTTTTCATTTTCATTGTAAATTACTGATTGATCAGATTTCAACAAACATATTAAACTATGCTTGGTTGTGTTTATGTTTTGACCAATACTAAAGTGAAGTTTATTTTAGTGACAATCGATCTTGATTATTAGAGCCTAGGTCGCTGCCTTCTTAAGCCATTTTCTGTCTCTTGCTTTAAAGGTATTTCATTTTATTTGATTTTTTCTTTTTTTGCATGTTTAGGGCAGATTCTTGTTCGTGCAAAATCTTTGGATCTGATTAGGATCTTAAACTATATCTATGTCTGTCTAGGACTTCACACATCTATACCTTATTAGGGTAGATTCTTGTTTGTTCAAAATTTTAATCATCAGCAGGTATTAAGCAGTGAGTATGTTTGAGATTTGTTCTATTCTTTATTTTCTTAGATACTAACACTAACTATTGGTGGCCTGATTGTGGGGAATTAAGTATGCTTTTGTATAGTTCTGATTCTTTTTATTTGTTACTGTTGGTTGCATATAGGTTAATTTATTAGTATAATCGTTTGCAGATTGAATACTTTTGACAGCGATTGAAGGTGCCCCTGCATTGAACCAATTCACCAAGATCCTTGACAAGAACCTAGGTAAGATTAGGACTTGTTCAATCAATTTTCTTTTTTAGTATTAAAATGAGATCATTTGTAGCTGTAATCTCTCTATGATCACTAACTGAATTAAAATGAGATCAATTTCTCTGTTGAAATATATTGAATTCCTTGTTGCTATGACAATATTCTCAACGTGATCGGCGGAGGAGCGACAATTCTCAACGTGGAGAGTCGTCGTTAAGAGAAGAGAACCGACAACTTCGGGCGCGGGTCAATGAACTGGAAGAGATAGTTCAATTTAATAACGAAAACATGCAAAGACAAATTGCAGAAATATTAGCAAGGATATCGAATCAACCACCACAGCCACCGCCGAGTTAGTACGCTTATTATGTAGTTTTTGGATAATGTTATCGTGTTTGGAACAAATATGTTGGATTATGTTTTTGGATTATGTTTTGGATTAGTACGTACACGTGTGTTTGTAATACGTATTGATTTCGAATTTTGGAAAATGTAATGAAATTTTTTGATTATTGTATTTATTTGGTTTGACTGATTATTAAATAGGTTAAGGTTATGTAAAAAACAAACAAAATATTCAAAATCTGTAAAGAGAAAATACTGAAAGATATATGCATATCTTTCGGTAAAAGAAATAAAGCAAAACCGTAAGATATATGCATATCTTTTTGGTAAAAACAATAAAGCAAAACCGAAAGATATGCATATATCTTTTGGCAAAAGCAATAAAGCAAAACCGAAAGATATGCATATATCTTTCGGCAAAAGCAATAAAGCAAAACCGAAAGATATATGCATATCTTTCGGTAAAAACAATAAGGCAAAACCGAAAGGAAGTAAAGAATAGCCAAAAGATATGCATCAATCTTTCGGAAAAAGGAAGTGAAGCAGAGCCGAAAGATATGCATGAATCTTTTGGGAAAGAAAGTAAAGAAAAACCGAAAGATATACATAGATCTTTCAGTAAAGGAAGTAAAAGCATTTCTGAAAGAATTCACTAAAACTTTCGGAAAAGGATATACCGAAAGATATGAGAACTGTCGGGTTAGGTCTCTATACTTTTACCGACAACATCAATACCGACGGATGCCGACAGTCTGACAGGTTGTTGGGAAAAGACTTTTACCGATAGATATAGGGCTTTTACCGAGAGTTTATACTTTCGGTAAAAGACCTAATTTTACTAGTGTACAGTGTAATGTTTGTTTATTTAGTATAGAGATTTTTTATTATTGTATCATGATTATACTTATTTTTTAGATACAAAAAGATCCCATTAATATACACACCTTGAAAAGGAGATTGCACAGACAAAATCCTTTGCAAGAAGGTTGAATTGCGATCCTCGCACCAATGTCAGTTATATAAAAAGATTATTTACAAAGCTGAGAATAAGGTAAATAATGTTACCTTCTTATAATTCTTTATCAAGTGTGTAAAGTCTTAGTAGCCTTCTCTCTGGAAGTTTGATGAGATGACATTAAAGTGACACCTGGATCTCATGAGACGAAAAATCAGGTAACAACAATTTGTATTGAATTATTGCGAATTGAAATCTCAAACTCTCTACCTGTAAGCTGTCCTGGAAAACCAAATTGAATTATTCCAATTTGGCTTTTAAATTGATGATAATCTTAGGTTCACATGTTTGAATAATTATAAAGTATTAAAGCATTTTAAATTGGAATCCTATTGAAAAAGCATATTGATTGAAAACAAGCTTTATATTGAATTTAATAACTCCTGTCGAATGCGACCTGGTGATAGCCATCCCTGATTCGGGCGTTATCGCTGCTCTAGGCTTCGCAGCCAAAGCATGAATTGCGATTCAGTAGGGTTTGATAAGATCACAATTGATGATAACCATAGGTTCACATTATTGAATAATTATAAAGTATAAAAGTGTTTTAAATTAGAATCCTATTTAAAAAAGCATCTTGATTGAAAACAAATTTTATATTGAATTTAATAACTCCTGCCCACAGAATCACCAGTCAAATGCGACCTGGTGATAGCCGTCCCTGATAAATGGGAAAAGACAAATGAGATATTTATGTCAAATGTAGTCGTCCTAAAAAAAGGTTTGATTGTGAGGCTAAAATGAAAATAAAGATGGCAGTGTTTCAAGTAGTGGACTTTCTCAATGAGCATAATCATCCTTTTGCAAGTACCAAGAAATCTCACATGTATAAATGTCATATGAATATATCTGCATCTACAAGCTTACAAATTGAGATGACATCTGATGTGAGAATCCCTCCAAAGACATCTCATGCTCTTATGACGAAATAAGTATGTGAGAGGGACAATTTATGTTTTATTCCTAAAGTTTACAAAAACTACTTACGATCTAAAAGAACATGAGATTGTATGATTTGGGATACATATAGTGTGTTAGAATATTTGTAGAAAATGTAGTTTGATGATACTAATTTTTATTATGCTATTCATTTGATGCCGACTATTTAATAACCAATATTTTTTGGTTGATGCTAAAATGCGAGCTGATTTTGGATTCTTTGGAGATATAGTTTATTTTGACACGACCTATAAGAAGAACAATGAAGGTCCTCCAATTGCATTACTTGTAGATGTTAATCGTATAATTTTTTATGCCTCTATATTATATGATGAAACTGTTTTGACTTTTGAATGGTTGTTTGAGACATTTACTACAACTATATTTGACAAAAATTAACAAAAATTCTTACCGATCAAGATGAGGCAATGTCAAAGGTCTTAACATTAAAATGACCTCAAACAAATCATCGTCTATGTATTGAATACATTAATCAAAATACAACCATACATTTAAGAGGAGTCTTCAACGAGTTTAGAGAGTTTTCTAAGGATATTGCTTCATGTATATATGATTTTGATGAAAAGAAAGATTTTATTGAAGTTGAAATCTAATGTTGACAAAGTGCGCATTTCAAGACAATGATGGTTGATGCGTATGTTTTGCATAAAGGAAAGTGAGCTTTAGAATATGGATTATATATGTGTTGTGTAGATATGACTACAACCCAAATAAGTGATAGCATAAATAGTATAGTTTTGAAAATGTATGTCTCCTATAAACACAAGTTCTTAGAATTTTTCAATCACTTCCAAATATTTATTAATGATCGTATATATGAGGAGTTAAAAATTGATTTTCAATCAACTATTTGTGTGCCATGTTTGTCCTACACAATTGAGGTCTTAAAAGAATATAAGTAATATATACACTCTTGAGGCATTCAAGTGTTTTGAACAACAATGGTTAATGTCTCACGAAAGTGGTGTATAAATTTTTAAAGATATGATACACAAACAAAATATAAAATTAGTCACCTCTAAAAATAGATACCATTATATAGTTACAATTGAAAAATTTGTGATAAAATTGAGTGTAGTCGGTAATTTGATTTTGGTAAAATGTTATGTTCTCATATTTTGAAAATATTCACGATGAGAAACATCTTGAAGATTTTTCCTCAATTAATATTAAGAAAGTGAACCCGAACAATAAAAAATGGATATTTTGGAGTTACTGTTTGATGTTGAGAAACATTAGTAGTTTAGATCCAATAATACTTCAAAATATCTAAATATTGTGATGATACTTTTATAAGAGTCAAATGAATTAAAGTGAAGAAGAAAATATACTTTGATAATAGATTAAAAGATGTCTTAAAGAAAGATTTAAGGAAAAGAAAAACAACAAGAAAAATAAGTCATGCAACAATAATTCCGATAATTCACCATTTCAATCAAACAACAATAATTATGGTATTTATTTCAAGTCATTATGTACTGAGAGATTTTTAATTGCTATACTGTTTCAACTTTCAATTTCAATGTCAACAATACTCTACAACATTAGAATATAAGTTTGAACATAGATGCTAACACTCAATTTACTCTATTTTTGTCATCTCAACTTTCTCAAGTAGGGTCAACTACGTGCACGTATTCACTTCACATGGCTGCTTTAAACGATGGATCTTGAAGTCTTTCTCATCGGACCACATGGAACTAGAAACATCAATTACTCCTCAATTTTATTATTTCATTTCAAACTAATTTAATTCCGATATTTCACTATTTCATTGCTTTAAACAACAAGAAAAACAAGCATGCAATAATAATTCCGATATTTCACTATTTTAGTCAAATAACAATAATTATGATATTTATTTCAAGTCATTATGCACTAAGAGATTTTTAATTGCTTTACTATTTTAGCATTCAATTTCAATGTCAACAATAACTACAGTATCAATTTTACAACATTGGAATGCAAGTTTGAACATAGATGCTAACACTCAATTTACTGTATTTTTGTCATCTCATCTTTCTCAGGTAGGGTCAACTACGTGCACGCATTCACTTCACTTGGCTGCTTTAAACAATAGATCTTGAAGACTTTCTCATCGGACCACATGGAACTAGAAACATCAATTACTCCTCAATTTTATTATTTCATTTCTGACTAATTCAATTTAACTTATTCATATCACTCATGATTGTATGTAATACTTTAATTTGTACATAAATTATTACTTTTATTTATATTAGCTAAAAAGTAGTATAATAGCTAATATTTATTGGCGGGCCTAATCTAATATAGAAATAACATGTGTATCGCGCGTCACTTGATAGCGTAAAGCATCGACATTAAAGCGCGCTTCACCTAAGAGCGTCGTGATATGTTAAACGCGCTTCACATTAGAGAGCACTTCATTGCGCTTCACAGTGGCGACATGTGAAACATCATTTGATAGCGTAAAGCATCGACATTTGAGAGTTCTCTTCACCCCATCAACATGTGAAGTGTGTTTCACATGAGAGTAATAGTTGTGAAGTCAACCATATTACTTCAAAAATAATTACCAAAGTAATAGTGGAGAAGTCTTACAACAAATTTCTATTAGTGAAAAATCCTATGTATAGAGTTATTGTCATCAAACAACTCAAATGACTTATTTATGTGATTATAAATGTTAAGAACCATTTTTATTTTATTTAATTAAAATGTTAGTATAAATATTATTGTATCCATACAATTTAATGCGTAAATTTAGTTAGAATAGATTGGATATATGGAAGCGATTTGAGTTGAAGCGAAAATCAATGAATGTATTCTAGTTCTTCTTAATTAAAAAATATTAAAATTTCATAATGAAGAATAATCTCCTAGAGTTCAACATATAATTCCAAATGTTTGTACACGTTATTAAATAAATTAATTTACACCTTACTATTTTTTTTTTGAATTATGAAGAACTAGAATGACACCCACAACCATGCTCTCAATTCTATTCAAAACGGTTTCAAGGGGAATCGAACCCGTAATCTTTTGATCTCTTAGGTCGACGCTTTACCCTAGGCCACTTTGGTGAAGTTAATTTACACTTTAATGTGTATTTAAATTTAATTAATTAAATATATATATATATATATATATATATATATATATATATTAAATGTTAATGACAATATATGTGAGTATTAATATATGTTATATGTAAATTTAAAAAATAACATAGTAATTAGTAGGAATAAAATAAAATTTAAATTAATAACATTAAAATATAAAATATGTTTTAAACTAATAAAAATAACATGGTAATTAATGAAATAAAAAAACCTAATTAATAGGAATAAATTTAAATTTAATAACCTTAACTAATTGTTAAGAGAATATAAAACTAATCTTTTTAATAAAATTAACTATTAGGAGAATTATATAAAGCAGACATCCAAACTGGCCTTAACTTGCTTCCATGATATGATAAAATTTTAACATGACCTGGGAGACACACTTGGCTTAGTGAAGTAAGAACTCGAGCTAGGCTACCAAACGAAGCAAATTAACATATCAAAATCATAACAACAGAATGAACAAAAAGTTTTGAACGATTCTTGAATAGATGCTACAAAACTCAGTTGGTTACGAGCCAACTATTGGACGGATGCCATCTGATCATGTTATTATATATAATTTGATAATAATCTACTTGATCCAATAACTCAATGTTTACGAACGTCAATGAAAATGTTTGAATGAATGGGATTCGGATTCATGCGATATTCGAATTCTTTTGATAATTACTTTTTATCTTGTTGTTATATCATGACTCCTCATTATAAGTAATGAGTTATTGATAATGTTTCGGTTGAATCACGTAAAATGGAAAATCGCTGAATGTTGGTCGACTTCTACATTAACATCTAATCTAATCTGAATTCTGTTTGGAATACTGCAAGGAACTTAGGCTAATTGTTGGTTCATCATAAGTGGAAGTTCTATGCATGACATTCAAATTCAGTCCAAGACTAGTGGCTTGAAAGTATTTAATTGTGAAATTAATTTAATGATATAATGTTTTTCTGTCATTCTTGGTCAGCACCATGCATATAAGAAACTATTTAAAAACAATAAAAGTTAAATCATAAAAGAATTATATTATATATTACAAAATCGTTATAGTTTTACGAGGGTAATTTTTCAATAAATTAATAAAAATTCAAATTATGAGTTGAGTTCTTTCGTCTTTCTCAATACGAACGGATGACTGAGAAGTGATTTAACATTCCATCTATTCCAAAAATCCCTCACAAGACACCTTTGTAAGAAATCTTTTGCCTCAAATAACAGCCCGTCAGGAATTACTGGTACGACGTCGTGTTTTGCCACAAAATTCTTTATATCCTTATTAGTCGGAAATCCTTCCCATACTTTCTTCTGTCCGGTTAGCATCTTTAATACAGTACAACCCAATGCCCAAATATCACATGGCCAGTTATATACTCCGTGTGTTATCACTTCAGGCGCCATATATTCTGGCGTCCCTCGCCTTCCGTCAGTTCTGTTAACAACTCCTGCTTTCATGGCCAATCCAAAATCTGCAATCTTTGGAACTCCATCGCCGGTCAATAATATATTCTCCGGCTTAATATCGCAATGAACCAAACCCAATTGATGAATCTTTCAAACCCAACAAAATTCCTTTAACATATTCACTCACCTCCATCTCCGATAATCCTCCACAGGTTTTCTTTAAGTCGCCGCCGGAGGCATACTCCAAAAATATGTTGAAATCCGAACAACCATAATAACCAATGATGTTTGGATGATCATCTTTGAATATCGACAAAAACTGTTTCTCTCGGTCGAGAGAATCCTTAATAATGAACGATTTAACTGCCATAAGTGGCGGAAGAATAAGAGAGATAGGATCGCCAAGCAATGGACGAGCTTCATAAACAACCCCATAACTACCAACACCAAGAACTCTCCCCTTTCCCACCATTGATCGTTACCCATTGTTAATTGATATTTTGTATAAATTTATTGAGAGAGAAAATAATATAGAATGGAATTACTTATTACTATCACTTATCATTTTGGTCTATTAATATAATATAAATTTTAAACTATATTCCTAATTTTTAGGAAGATAATTGGCCACTTAATCCTTAAAAAAAAAGAAAATTTCTTTCTTTTTAATTTTTTCTATTACTTATAATTTCAAATTCTTTTATTATTATTATTATTATTATTATTATATATTATTTAACAATTTAAATTTTTACATCGGTTTAACCAATAGTATTAGTCTATTATATCTTATATTTAAAAATTATATTTTTATATTGTATAAATCTATTATTTGAGATTTTTTCTTAATTATTTAAATTTGTATATAATAAATCACATAATCCTATTTTAGATTATAATATGGATGGATTTTTCTTAAATAAAATGTAAATAACATATTCTAATTTGTATATATTAATATCAAATAAAAATAAAAATAAAAATTATTGTTTATTCATTTCAAAATATTAATTAACATATAAAGTGTGATTAAACACTAACAAGAAGAAAGAGAAAAAAACTTGTAATTAAGAAAGAATTTGATTTATTGGGAAATAAAATTCAAAAAATCTATAAATATGTGATCTTGTAATTTTGAACCGATATATAATGCATAACTTACAATAATTTATACTAATAAACAAATAATTAAAAAGGCTAATTAATAGGAAATAACAATATACCAAATAATAGGAATAAAATAAAATTTAAATTTATAACCTCTTAACTAATAAAAGAATAAAAAAAATTAAAAAGCTAATTAATATAAATTGACATACCTAATTAATATAATTAATAGGAAGAAAATAAAATTTTAATTAAATAACCTCTTAACAAACTAATAAATTAAAAGAATAAAAAATAAATTTTAAACTAATAAAAAAATATTTTAAAAGCTAACTATTAAAAAAATAACTGGTAATTAATAGGAATAAAATAAAGTTTAAATTTAATAACCTTTTAACTAACTAATTGGAGAATTTAAAATAGATTATGCCTAGCTAATTAATAAGAATAAATTTAAATTTAATAACCTTAACAAACTATTAAAAGAATAAATAGATATTAAAAAATATTTTTAATAAAATTACCTCTTTATATATAATTCTAATATGTAATGATATATTTTTTAATAATAATAATATGTGATCTATATTTAAATTTTTTAATATATTACAAATAATTTATTACAATAAAAAATAATAAATAATAATAAAAAATTTGAATGAACCTCTCATCTTGTGACTTTATACTTTCACTTTGGTCAATCAAATATTTAATTCATATTTTTTAATATTTAACCTAATGACCTTACACTTTGGTTAATTAAATATTTGATTCATATTTTTGTAATCACTTTCAATTGATACCGGCTTATTAATCATCGACAAACCACATCTCAATCACATTTGGTTAAAGAGTTGTACTTGTTTTGTTAGGTTGGAAGTTCGAAACATACATATATCATTTTTAATTTTATTTTTAACCATTTTAAATTTCTGGGCGAGTAAACACACAATCCGACCCCAAGTATCAATTTACTCTCACATAGATATCCAAATTAACCATAGCTCTCGACCCGGCAATCTGGACACTTTAAAAATTAAGCATCATTATATATATATATATATATATAGAATATGGTGAGGACGATTGTTATTGACGGAACCATTGAATGTTTTGTGCGAGGAAAGAGAGTACTTAATACTGGTTTTCTAATGGTTGAAATTTGTTGATATCTCGATTGATCCCAACCAACCCATCTGGGATTGACCTTGTGCATCGTTAATTTAATGCAATTTGGTACTCTGCTCATTTTATTGTTCTTATTGTTTTGTTGCTCAAATAACAACTATCTAAATATATTTTGGGAGGAAGAGGAGGAGATAGTTATATAATTAATGAGGTGTAATTAAAATTATATTAATTAAATAAATAAAATGAGATGACAATTTATTTAACGGATTTAACTGTAATTTAACACGGAGAGTTTTAAATATAACAATATAGTGTAACTTGAGTTCTTTAAATGATAAAAATTTAGGAGAGTTCTAAATTTGAAAAAAAAAATTATACAAGAGTTCTAAATTTATCATTTATCCCAAAAAAAAAAATAGATCAAAAGTAGTTAGATAATTAATAAATAAATTTCAATATTTTAAATATTTATATTCAACAAGTGCTAGAATATAGAATATATTTAGTCATTTTTTTATGTTGAGATTTATATTCAACAAGTGCTAGAATATATAATATTTAGTCATTATTTAATGTTGTGAAACAATTTAAAACAATGATAGATACTTGAAAATCCGCCAAACTTAGTTAACAAAACAACTCAAACACAACAATTAATTTAAAAATATCACCCTTAAATCCTCTAAATTTTAGATCTTTCTATGAATACTTAAATTCAAATTTAGAAGAAAAAAAAACTTAAAGAATTAACTAACTCAAGCATAACCAATCTTTTTTGGCATAACAAATTGAAGAACAATGCACAAGTTACTGAACTAATTATACAGGTAAAGAAGTGAAAGATAACTTACTAAAGACAGTTGCATTGCATTTCCAAAATATGATTGTATCTTCCAAGAAATATGACATTTTTCTGTACAACTGATTTCAATGATTATAATGTAATTATTGCATTGCTAACATTCATGTGAAAATATTACCAAAAGAAAGGACTGTAATTTTATTATTAAAAATATGCAAAAGAAAGCTCTGATCTTGGAAAACTTCATTTATGTAGTATTTTCTAATTGACAAAAGAGACATGTATTACCATGAAAGATCATGTGCATGATTTATGCAACAGAGCAGGAGGGAAATGGATATTATCAACAATTAACCCAGTTGAATCCACAACAGTTTTCTCTACATATTCTTCTATTGATGAGTCTAAAACATGATCCAGATTATGCAAGTCCTCAGTCCTTATGACATCGCGACAAGACTGGGGCTTCTTTTAGCCTCACTAAACTCTTCAATTATAATAATTGTAGCATTAGAAATCTGGTAATAGCACTTGAAGGGAGATGAAATGATCAATTATTTATTTTTGTTTCAAGTTTAAGTCACTTGTAGACATGAACAATTTACTAGGTTATTATATATGTATTATTATTTCTTCTACAAGATTGATGAATCATGAAGGGAATGAGTTAGTTTACTCAACTGTTTAAAAGGATTGTTGGTTGTCTGTAATATTTTTTTTAGTAAACGACCTACTATTATTTAATTAAAAACCCAAAAGTGAAGGTACAAGAGTTTTAAATTAGAGAAAAACAACCATTTGCTCAAATTTAATAAAAAAAAAATAAATGAAATGAAATGAAAAACAACAACACAAGCATACAAACAACCCATACCACTAACAAATCAAAAGTTTGTCTCGCCTTAAATCTAGAAAGCTTAGTAACTTCATCAAAATGAATAGACCAGTTTTGACAAACTTCTAAATCATCCGGATTTGTGGGTATTCGCCTTCACGTATGAATAAGAGCATGACCATCCAGAACTATATCACGTCAATCTTGATCTTCATTCCTTCTTATCCTTGAAAAAAATCTTAGCATTTTTCTCCATCCACAAATGATATACAATGGTTCCAAAGTAGCATTTCATGACATTGGCAAAAAAAACAAAGACCTTTTAGTTTTTCCAAGCACTAAATCCTTAATGTGAATCCACTCATTTGGAAAATTTTGCAATCTCATGGAGTTTGCAAATCTTCCCCAAATTGTATTGACATATGAACATTCTCCAAGAACATAAGCAATTGACTCATCACCTTTCAAACAAAGAACACAACTTAAACTACGATTAGTCGTTACATGCTTATAATATCTCTTGTCATGAGCCTTTCACTGAACATAAGAGAAAGGACCACTTGATGCCGAGGTATAATCTTAAAAGATCAAACCAAATGAGACCAAGGAACGGACTTACCTCTAACCCATAAACAATTTCATGCCAAGTTAAAATTGAACTTACCATTAACCTCCACTTTACATTTATGAATATCGGATCGATCATACAAAATTAAGTTATCCACATCCTCAAGAATTCTAACACCTTATGGTTCCCGCCTCATAAATGCATTCCAATCACCACCCTTGACAATCCCTTCTAATACGAACTCAATTGAACTCCACCTTATAGATGATCGACTTCCCTTCAAAACCATGAATCATGTTAGAAAAGAGTATCATTACTATCACCAAAGCAAACATCAATCATCTTTCCTGCACTATGTTTTATATTGAGGATCTTCTTTAGTGACTATCAAGCTGATAATCAAGAAACAGAGACTCGATTGAAGAGGAGAATGACGAACAAGAGGAAATACAACACCGATCCACTACTTCTTCAAAATGGAGACATCACAGGTGCAATAATTACTAATTCTATACTAACAAGATCTCATTACTATGAGTGGTGTACAAGTATTAGACTAGCATTAGAGGCAAAAATGAAGCTCGGATTCATCGACGGATCTTGTAAGATGCCACTAGATGCAGATGGAGTAATGCAATGGAAGCTAGTGGATGCTATGGTGAGAAACTGGATAATGAACACTATGGATCAAAACCTGAAAATTCATTTCCAGAATGCTGTAACTGCTCAACAACTATGGAAAGATATTCGAAGTACATACGAAGGCAACAACGGACCAAGACGTTTTCAGTTAGGGAAGGATATATCCACTATTCAACAAGGTACTTCTGATATTGTTGAGCATTATTCCAAAGTTAAATTGATTTGGGATGAAACTGCACATTTGAAGCCAGCAAGAAAGTGCAACTGTGATAGATCTGATGTTGTTAATTGTTATGGATGTAAGGTTGTAAGTGAAGTAGCGCAAGATGTTGAAGAAGCAAAGTTGCTTCAGTTTCTGATGGGAGTAAATGACTCTTATGAACATGTTGTGGATAATATGCTAGCATCAGATCCATGGCCTTCAGTTCATAAGGCATTTACTATTCTAGTTAATGTTGAAACTAAGAGGAATATTAGCATATCTAAAGGAGAATACACTGCAATGATGGTGAAGGAGAAGACAGAATTGAACAACAAGAATCAGAAAATTGAAGGAAGTTTAAAATTACCTGCTGAAAAATTCAAACCCTTCAAGAACTCTATCTGCACTCACTGTGGACTAAAAGGTCACATAAAAGAAGGTTGTTTCAAATTGCTTGGATATCCGGAGTGGTTCAAACAATCAAGAAAAAAACAGGCTGCTGTCAACACAGCAAATGTGGCAAATTCTCCATTGGATGACATTGAAGAACATGCAGAGGTTACTGGAACGGAATATAAACAGTTCAAAGAATGGTGCAAGGCAAATTCAAAAGGAAAAGGGAAGGTAGCAGCAGGAACTTCAGAGTATAGTGCAGGTAAGTACACTAAAATTCCAACATGTTATGATTCTTGTTATGCATTTACATTTGAACACAATATGAGCACATATCATGATGATAACAATGACATAATGTGGCTGATAGATTCAGGGGCAAGCAGTCATGTTTGCAATACTAGAAAACTGCTCATTAATATTAGAAAACTTGAGAAAGTAAGGATCCTATATTTAGCGGATGGATCAATTAAAAAAATAGTTGAATTAGGAGATATGAAACTAAATGAAAGATTAGTGCTAAAAGATGTCATGATAGCAAAAGACTTCAAATATAATCTAATATCAGTAGCAAAATTGATTAAAGATGAGAACATGATGTGCATATTTGATGAAGATGAATGTATTTTGCAGGACCGTAAATTGGTCAACAAATTTCAGCTTGGGAAGAAAATTGGAAATTTGTTTTTCTCTTCTCTTCGTTATTGTTCTAAAGACATTTCTCATAGTAGTTCTACTGAATTTTCATCTCCTGTTATTGATTGTATTAGAATGCATAATAGACTTGGTCATCCATCTCCTAAAGTCATGAATAATGTCTACCCTGGTTTGGGAAATAAGATACACCATTGTGAAGTTTGTTCCATTTCAAAAATGTCAAGATTGTCTTTTCCTGATAGTTGTTCTGTTTCAAAAAAATGTTTTGAACTTATTCATGTTGACCTTTGGGGACCTTATAAGGAACCTTCAATAATTCAAGTTTCTTATATGTTAACCATAGTAGATGATTATAGTAGATGCACTTGGATTTTTCTTCTCAAAGATAAAACATGTGTATTTGAAAACATGAAAAATTTTATTACTTTGGTGAAAAATCAATATGAATCTTTAGTTAAAATAGTAAGAAGTGATAATGGTACTGAATTTATAAATTCAAAATTCAATATATTTTTTAATTCTTTAGGTATCATTCATCAAAAAACTTGTGCCTATTCTCCACAACAAAATGGTGTTGTGGAGAGAAAACATAGACACTTGATTAATGTGGCAAGGTCATTGATGAATCAATCCAAACTTCATATTAAATTCTGGCCTTTCTCTCTTCTTACTGCAACTTATTTAATTAATAGAACGTCATCTTCAGTTTTGGATTTTAAAACACCATATTTTATGCTACATCAAGATAACTGTTCATATAATCATCTTAAAGTTTTTGGATGTTTATGTTACATTGCAAATGTTTTGCCGCATAAAACCAAATTTGAAGATCGTGGCATTAAATGTATTTTTATTGGTTATCCATCTAATCAAAAAGGCTATTTGGTTTATGAAATTAATAACGGTGTTGTTACTATTTCGAGAGATGTTGTCTTTTATGAAGATATATTTCCATATCAAAATATAACTGACAATTCACATTACACAATATCTGCTCCAAATAGTTGTGAATCATCTATTATTTTTGATAATGAAATACATTTTGATGATGATAAAACACATGAAGTTATTTCTGACAGTCCACTTGATTTGCTTGAACATTCTTCTCAATCTGACTTACAATTATCTGATAACCAACCTGTTTTATCAACTGATCATATTGTTACTTTACCTAATTCAATTGATTCTCATCATGTTCATCAAAATAGAAGAAGTACTAGGGAAAAACATTCACCCTCCTGGTTGAAAGATTTTGAAATAAATCATGTTGAGATTGAATCCACAAATTCCAGTAGATACACCCCTAACACTTATCCTTTTATAAATTCTCTATTAGATTGTGAATACATTAATTTTCTTTCTAATGTTGATCATACTTACACACCACAATCATTTTTAGAGGCTTCACAAAATCTTGATTGGATTCAAGCCATGACACATGAGCTTGAAGCTCTAAAACATAATCATACTTGGGAAATTAAAACTTTACCAAAAGGAAAAAAGGCCATTGGTTGTCGCTGGATTTTCAAAACAAAGTTAAATTCTGATGGCAGTTTACACAAATGTAAGGCACGTTTAGTGGCTAAAGGTTTTAATCAAAAAGATGGAATTGATTTCCATCAATGTTTTGCACCTGTTGCTAAAACAGTTACAGTTCGTTTTTTAATTGCACTTGCTGCCTCTAAACGATGGCATTTACATCACATTGACATCAATAATGCCTTTCTTCATGGCAATCTTGATGAGGAAATTTATATGAAACTTCCTGAGGGTGTACATTCTGATTTAAAAAAACCTGTTTGTAAACTAAATAAAAGTTTATATGGTTTAAAACAGGCTTCAATACAATGGCATGCTGAAATTTCTTTAAGTCTAACTACAATAGGATTTATTAAATCAGAACATGATCATTGTCTTTATATTAAACATTCTAAATCTAGTATCACTGTTTTGCTCATATATGTTGATGATTTTCTTATTGCTGGAAATGATCTGACTGAAATTTCTTTGGTAAAGAATTTTATTGATTCTAAATTTACCATAAAAGACCTTGGGAAAGCCAAGTTCTTTCTTGGTCTTGAAATTGCACAAACCAATAATGGTTTTTGTGTTAATCAAAGGAAATACATTCTTGATCTTATTGGTGATGTTGGTCTTATGGGTTGTAAACCAACTAAAATACACATGATCAAAGGCATTAAATTTTCCAATGATCATGAGAATATAATGGCAGATCCTTCTAAATATAGGAGACTTATTGGGAGATTGTTATATCTTAATTATACTAGACCAGATATTACATTTGCTGTACAACAATTATCTCAATTTGTTAATCAACCAATGAATTGTCATTGGGAAGCAGCTTTACATTTGGTTAAATATTTAAAGGGTTCAATCTCTTTGGGACTGTTTTTTCCATTTGATAATTCACTACATATTGAGGCATTCTCTGATTCTGATTGGGGTTCATGTCTAGAAACAAGAAAATCATTATCAGGTTATTGTATCATGTTTGGAAATTCGGTTATCTCTTGGAAAACAAAAAAACAACCCACTGTATCTCGTTCTTCAGCCGAGGCTGAGTATCGCAGCTTAGCTGTGACAGTTTGCGAGATTAAGTGGCTTTCATATCTTATTAATGATTTCCGAATTATTCTTCAATTACCCATTACATTACATTGTGATAATCAGGCAGCCATTCATATTACAGAAAATCCTGAGCGGACAAAACATTTAGACATCGATTGTCATGTAGTTCGAAATCAATTTTTATCTGGTTTTATAAAATTGCAGCACATATCCACTAAATTACAGATTGCTGATATCTTTCCCGCACTATGTTGTAAATTGAGGATCTTCTTTAGTGACCAAGTCATTTTGAAAGTTCATATGTTAGTCTCATGCTTCATAAACCTTGAGTGAACTCATCTAACCCATAATAAATCCGTCTTTTTTGAAAGATCCCAGAAATGCCGATAAGTAAGAGTTTTATTTCATTCCAAATAATTTTTTATTTCTAGTCCTCTTTCCCTTTAGGTTTGCACACATGCTCCTACATAACCCTTTTTCACCCTAACCTTGACTTCCCCATATGAATTCATACATAATATGATCATCTATTTTATCACCTTATTTAGAATAACAATTTGCTGAGACCAATACCCGATATTGTCAAATATGACTCTTTGAACAAGCTCAATTCGCGTGCATGAGAAAGTCACTTTGATGCATATCCCATTACCTAATTCTTGACATGCTCAATGAACAACTTGTATTGAGACACTTTCAAATTCCTCGATGAGAGCAGAACTCCAAGACCCCACTCATTTTTCCCACATTATATTGTAAATTGAGGATTTTCTTTAGTGACCAAGCCATGCCCTCCCTAATTTTGAAATTATAAATGATAGCATCGTGCTTCATAAATCTTGAGTGAACTCATCTAACCCATAATGAATTCGTCTTTTTTGAAAGAGCCAGAAAATGCCGATAAGTAAGAGTTTAATTCCATTAAAAATATTTTTTATGTCCAGTTCTCCTTCTTCCTTAGGTTTGTACACAGGCTCCCATTTAACCTTTTTTTCACCCAACATTGACTTCCCCATATAAAGTCACGCATAATACGATCAATTCTTTCATCACCTTCTTCTTTAGAATAAGAGTTTGTTGAGACCAATACCTAATGTTTCCAAATATGACTCTTTTAACAAGCTCAATCCATCATGCATAAGAAAGTCACTTTGACGTCTATACCATTACCGAATTATTGACCTTCTCAATGAGCGGTTGCAATGAGACATTTGCAATTGCCTTGATGAGAGCGGAACTCCAACATATCTGACTAGGAGAGTGTCTTCCTTGATTTCCATAATGCTGAAAATATCCTTTTTTTGTATCATCATTCACGCCACCATAAAAAGCCAAGTTGTCATCTTCATTAATGAACATAAAAGATATAAAAGAGGGTTAATGTTTCCTTAATTGTATTAATGGTATCTACATCTACATGAACCAATATAAAAGATCATCTACAAAGTATAAGTAAGTAACATCGTTCTCCCTACATTGTGGATGGAGGAGTTATGGGAGATCTTCAAAATCATTTTAAAGATACAATTAAAAATCTTCATGATGAGGACGGACAAAAAGGTACGAAGAGGGGTCCCCTTCCCTTGCCTCACACCATTTTTACCTTTAAAGAAACCATTGTGGACACCATTAACACATACAATAAAATGAGGAGATGAGTAGTACGCATTACATAATCCAATTAATAAAAATAGAAGTCAAACCAGAAACAATCAGGAATTCGTGGACATCACTCCACTTAACTGAATCAAATCTTTACGAATGTCAATCTTAAAGGCTACTCAAGGTGAAAGTTCTTTTTACCATAGTCTTTTAAAAGGCCTTGCATAAGAATAAGAAGGATGTTGTGTGATATATAATGATTAAAGATAAAAGTTGATTGCCTAGAATTAAGAAATTTAGAGATAACACTTTTGAAACAAGTAGAAATGATTTTTGAAATAGCTTTATAAATTACATTACAACAAGAAATGGGACGGAAGCCCTAGATTTTATTGAGTATGAAACTTTTTAAAATTAGGTTCAAGATCATGAACTATTTAAGCCACCACAGCCCAATTCTCCTTGAAGAATGTTGCGTTAAACTCATCAGGACCATGACTTTTATCCCCCATTCATACTAAAAACAGCCTCTTTAATATTTCCACCATAAACAATTTCAATCAACCTTCTACTATCCTCCGCAGAAACAACATTATTAACCAAAGGAAGAAAGCTGCTATAACTTGTTATCTCTTTCCTTGTGTCGATGAGCTCTTTATAGAACCGAATTGCCTCATCATGATTCATGGACTTGTTCGTTCCCTTAAGCCATGCTAACATCATCCTCTTTAGCTTGAACACAAAGTTCCTAAAAATTTTGGTTGAGCACTTCCGATATAAAAAAAAGTAGTATTTTTATCCCTTAATGATAACTAATTCCGCCTTCACTTTTGCTTAGCAAAACTCTCTTCATAGAATCTAATAAAAAAAAATCCAAAGTATTCCTCTCCTCCTCGTTCTGCAAATGAGGGGAAATATCCTAATTGAGAAGCTGATTTTGGATTCCTTCCAGCTCAATCCTTGCTTTTAAAATTTTGATCAAGATATTTTTAAGCTTTTTCCTATCAAAACTTTGAAGTTGGGCATTGAGAAGTCTAAGTTTTTTACTCACTTGTTACATCTTGGATGCCAATTTCCTGTAATACTTATATGTTAGGGCTGATTTTGAAATCCTACGAGAAATGAAATGTTGTTGAATTAGTAGGTTTGATTGACAATGACTATATTAGAGATTTGGATGATAGATTTGGATCGACATCGGAATTATCATTAATCAAAGGAAACGTCATTGGCACAAGCGGCACGACACGGTCGGCATAGGCGACACAATAGGCACAAGCGGCACGGGACGATCGACATGGGCATCCCGGTATTGTCTTGCGTCGTTCATTAAGTGTTGCTATTTTAGGGTTTCTTGTACATTTGTAAGCGTCGTTAGATTTTTCTCTCGATTGCGGTTTACTTTTGATCATCTCTTTGGGTTTCTGCAATTAATTTGTTCTATTACTCTGTCTATGCCATTATGGGGAAGGGGAAGAACAAAATTAATAAATTAAAAGAAGTTAGGAATTTTGTGCTGGAAGGAATTAAGGAAGCAACAGTCAAAGAATTTGAAAGAATTTCTAAAAAAGTTATCAAAGAACAGCAGGATACCAACACAATTAAGCAATCCGCTTCAACTACTACTGGGAAAATTCCTATTGAAAATAATGCAGGAAAACAAGGGGATAATGAAGGAGTTTTGAAGATACGCTATAATGAAAGAGTTAATCTGTTTGGGCTCAAGAATCAGATTACAAAGCTCCTTATGCATGCCAAAAGGGGAGAAATTGTCATCAATAAGGAGAAAGCACAACAGGTTACAAATCAACTCAACACCCACTATCTTCAAGACTGGAATCTGTTGAAAAAAGAAGAATATGAAGAAATTGTTCAATGGTCAGTTGCTACAATGAAGGAAATAATGAAGGCTCCCAAATCTAAGTCATATACTATCAAGAGCAACTCGACATGGAAAACTAATGAAGTCTGGAAGAACAACAATACGAAAAAGTTAGAAGATCATTCTTATAAAGGGAATATCTACTTGGACAATACACAGACAAAAGTGGAGGTACTGAATTCTTCATTTGAATTTAAATTGCCTATTGAAGTAGAGGAAAACTGTATAGAGTAATGGGAAAATGTAGTTGTGGGAAACTACATAGGGAAAAACAGAGTATTTTTCTCAATTAGTAAAGATGCATGGTTGAAGCAATGGGAAAGAAAAGGACTGGAGAAAATTTTAGAAAAAGTCCATGATTTATATTTCATTAAATTCAAGAAGGGATCTAATCTAGAGAAAATTCTAGAAAATGGGCATACATATATAAGATCCAATTATATGAAGTTAGAAAAATGGTCCGAAGACTTGAACCTATTAGTAAGGCAAAAGAAACTGCACAGATATGGTTCAAGCTATGGAATATACCTGCACATATGTACAATTTTGAAGCCCTTAGTCAATTTGCAGGTTTATTAGGTAGACCATTATACATGGATCTAATTACTAAAGGAGGAGAGCACCTAACATTTGCGAGAATTAGTATTGAGGTGCATCCTAGAAACACACTGCCGAAAAGTATGACAGTAGTAGACAGAAAAGGAAAACCTACTGTCATGGAAATCACTAATGAGTGGAGGCCAGACAGATTCTCTTTCTACAATACTTTCCAACATGCAAGCCCAAAATGTGATTTGGCTAAGGAAGAAGATTAGAAAATTCATAATGGTCAAAAAGTAGAGATGAAGGAAAACGATACAAATGTGTCTATTTTTAAAGAGCAAAATGTGGTTAAAGAACATGAAACAGAAGATAAAGAAAATTATGTACAAGAACAAAGCAATACGAATAAAGAGGTGGATCCTCAACCTAATCATGTTGAATAAATAGTTGAACCAATAATTAAGCAAATTGTGGAACCTATTCAATCCAATCCCATTATCGAATAAGAAGAAGTTGTTAAGAAACCTGTTCAAGATCTTGTTACCCAGGAAAAGGAAGTGTTTGAGTCCCCTGTTCTTGAAGCAGAGGCATCTTAAAAAAAAGAGGCTGAAGTAAGTCAGCCCGATGAAGCTAGATATGAGGGGAAACCCTCAAAAGACAAGGAATCAGAGAAGAGTTCCTCATTTGAGGGGGAACAAGCTAAAAATGATGAATCATCATAAGGGCTTTCGTTGTCTCAATATTTCATTCCAGGATCACCCAAGCCTCGACCGTTTCCTGATATCAATGTTGTGAATATTCATGATGATGTTGTCAACCTTCCCAACATTCAGACGGGTCGCCCTGTCAGGTTCGCAAGGTACGTGAAGATTTTGTTGATGATGAAGAAGAAAAAAATTCCATGCAGGTTCACACCCATATCAGTCCAATTCAGACCGCTCCAGCTGATTCTCAAGAGATTTCATCTAATGAAGGATCATCTGCCGGTGGTACGAAGCTTATGAAGTCTATGACAGCATTGATGGGAACTCTTCAGAAGAATGTGACTAAAATGCAATCAAATATGGTGAAGATAATGAAGACTTAGAAAGCAAACAAGAAGGAATTTGTCGATCTTCTTAAAACCAATAATGAGATGTAGCAAACTTTGAAGAGGAACACGTACGAGATTAATACCCTCAACAAGACATACACCAAATTTGAGAAGAACTTCTTCAGATGACAGAGCAATTTTATCGATTGTGAAAGGGAAAATGTCGTGAACTCCATAATGAAGCTATGGATGGAATAAGCTTGCTTCGAAATTAGATGGTCGAGATTCAGGATAATATGAGCAGAGCTGATGCTGAGCGGTTGGAACAGGCTGATTCCTTTGCAAGGAAGATTCAGGATGAAGAAGACGCTAAAGTTGTTGCTAAAAAAGAGAAGAATCTCATTACCCAAGGCGATGACAATAGCGGCAAAAGAGGTGGTGTTGTTTCAACAGGCACCAGATCAAAGTGAAAGCAAACCGGTGATGATAGTGATAGGTCAATCAAAAGAGGCAGAGGTCGCAGCGGTGATCGTGGTGGCAGAAGTGGTGGTCGTGGTCGTGGTGGCCGTTCTCTTCCTCCTTTTCACAACCTTCTGAATGGTGAAGAATTCAGATGTCAAGGATCTTTCTATCCAATCGACCCACTCGTGTAAAAGGAAGAACAATAATCGCTTTTCACCTAAACTATCTTTTGTTAGTTTGTGAACTTGGTTCTTTAAACATGGTTTCTAAATATTAGTTTTGGGGATTTATTTCTGTAAGTTGGTGAACAAGTTTGACTCTTTCTTCTATTGGATGGATGTTTATCTCATAAATTGTGCAAAGTTTTAACATCATCATCAAAAATGGGGAAATTGTTGGGTCAAATAATTTTGACTAAGGGTTAAAATATTCTAACTAATGGAATTTTGATGATGAGTTGTATAAAACTTAAATTAAGCTGTCTAATTGTTTTTGGTGCAGGTGTATCGAAAACATGTTATATTAGACTAAGTCTGAATGAGGTTCATTAGACTTATTGGCTATTAGACGCATTGAGTTAGACGTGCAGTCTAACGGATACGTAGTTAGACGTGTAGTTTAACGGATACGTAGTTAGACGTGCAGTCTAACAGATACGTAGTTAGACGTGCAGTCTAACGGATACGTAGTTAGACGTATAGTCTAATGGATACGTAGTTAGACGTGCAGTCTAACGGATACGTAGTTAGACGTGCAGTTTAAAAGATACGTAGTTAGACGTGCAGTCTAACGGATACATAGTTAGACGTGCAGTCTAACGGATACGTAGTTAGACGTGCAGTCTAACGGATACGTAGTTAGACGTGCAGTCTAACACCTTTAGATTAGTCTGAAGGGAACCGTAATTAGACGTGTCGTCTAATCCCATTAGACCAGGTGGTCTAATGGATCATGCTATTAGACGGGGGAGTCTAACTTCATTAGACTTGTTAGTCTAATTGAAAAACGTCTAATGTCATGCTTAAGTAGTTGCTTGAAGCTAGCATCCGTCTACCCATGATCAACTAGTTGTATGCTAGTACTCCTGCTCCACTATTCCGTGCAGATCAGTACGACAACTAGTTGCAACCAATTAACTAATGCCATGTAAGCAAATATTCTTCCCACTATTTGTTTTTTATAGGACAATCCTAAAAGAATATTCGGTGCACTACCAGATTGGTACAGCCACGATCCTGGTGCTCAGAGTCTGCTGTACCTGCGTACTATGGAGTCTTTCCAATGGAAGTTCGCCACGTGTCATTATAGAAGATCCGATTGTTGGTACCTTCTCTCTATTTAAAGATCTTCAAGGACAATGGACGAACATACGAAAACATACAAGCTGATACACATACAATCTCACGAATTTCTTTCTTGCCTTATTGTGTGTATATCAAGAGAAATAGAGAATCAAAGTATTGTCTAGCTGAGTGATATTCTTCAATATACTGTAAGTTGAACAGAGTTTGTTCTGTTCAACAGTGAGCTAGCCGTGCAACTATATTTGATTCTAAGAAACATATAGTGAATCCTTCCGGTGGTTGGAAGAAAGGGTGACGTATGAGAGTTTTGCTTCGAACATCCATAAACAAACTGCTGTGTCATTTACATTCTGTCATCTTCTCATTCTTTGGTTCTTAGCTTCAAACCTGAGAAAACGTTTCTGCACTTGAATCGTTCAAGAGTTTGCAAGGATTTGTGAAGAATAGAAAGTGATTTAAATCCTTAACAAGATTTCTATCAAATCGTTTATTCGAAGCTGTCATCAATAGCTAGACCCATGTCTCTATTGCTGCCGCTGATCCTATCAAACAGGGTAATTGTAGAAACCCTAAGAGATGATCATAGATAAACTACAATCGAGGGAAAATTCCAGCGGCGCTTGAAAATACACAATAAACCTTAGACTAACAACACTTAATGGTTGACTTACGATGTAAGATTATATTGTGTTGCTAGTGTCGATCGTGTTGTGCAGCATGTACCTATCGTGTAGCCCATGCCGATCGTGCTGTGTCGCCTATGCCGATCGCGCTTCTTTTAATCAATGGTGATTTCGACGCTAATTTGATGACTTACAGTGCAAGTAAAAATCATGCCGTTTGTGTCGATCGTGTCATGCCGCTTATGCCTAAACGACCGATGAGTTTATACACTCAGGTCGATAATCTCAAGAAAGGACCGGGAATTCTTAACATCCAGACCGTGGGTCTAGGAATCTGGTCCTAAGGTCTGTTTGGTTTCACTTTTCAAAACCAAAAATTGTTTATGTAATTTTGGGACCCAAACCATTTTTTAAATATACCGAAAAATTAGAAAATAATTTCAAAATATTTTTGGGATATTTCCACAAAAATATATTGTGACTAAGGCATGTTTGGTATTTATTTATAAACCCTAACATCCTTGATAGCGTAAAGCATCGACATTAAAGCGCACTTCACCTAAGAGCGTAAAGTAGTGATATGTGAAACGCGCTTCACATTAGAGGCGACATGTGAAACACGCATCATTTGAGAGTTCTCTTCACCGCATCGACATGTGAAGTGTGTTTCACATGAGAGTAATAGTTGTGCAGTGAACAATATTACTTCAAAAATAATTACCAAAGTAATAGTGGCGAAGTCTTACAACAAATTTCTATTAGTGAAAAATCCTATGTATAAAGTTATTGTCATCCAATAACTTAGATGACTTATTTATATGATTATAAATGTTATGAACTATTGTTATTTTATTTCATTAAAATGTTAGTATAAATATTATTGTATCCATACAATTTAATGCATAATTTAGTAAGAATAGATCGAATATATGAAAGCGATTTGAGTTGAAGCGAAAGACAAGTTCTCCTTAATTAAAAAATACATTAAATATCATAATGAAGAATAATCTCCTAGAGTAAAATTAATAATTCCAAATATTTTTATTAATTTGTACACATTATAAAATAAATTAATTTACACCCTACTATTTTTTTTTTGAATTATAAAGAACTAGAATAACACCCACAATCATGCTCTCACTTCTATTCAAAATGGTTTCAGTGGGAATCGAACCCCGTAATCTTTTAATCTCTTAGGTCGACTCTTTATACTAGGCCACTTTTGTGGAATTAATATACACTTTAATGTGTATTTAAATATATATATATATATATATATATATATATATATATATATATATATATATATTAAATGTTAATGACAATATAGGTGAGTATAAAGGTTATGTTATATGTAAATTTAAAAAATAACATAGTAATTAGTAGGAATAAAATAAAATTTAAATTAATAACATTAAAATATAAAGTATGTTTTAAACTAATAAAAATAACATGGTAATTAATGAAATAAAAAAACCTAATTAATAGGAATAAATTTAAATTTAATAACCTTAACTAATTATTAAGAGAATATAAAACTAATCTTTTTAATAAAATTAACTATTAGGAGAATTATATAAAGCAGACATCCAAACTGGCCTTAAGTTGCTTCCATGATATGATGAAATTTTAACATGACCTGGGAGACACACTTGGCTTAGTGAAGTAAGAACTCGAGCTAGGCTACCAAACGAAGCAAATTAACATATCAAAATCATAACAACAGAATGAAGAAAAAGTTTTGAACGATTCTTGAATAGATGCTACAAAACTCAGTTGGTTACGAGCCAACTATTGGACGGATGCCATCTGATCATGTTATTATATATAATTTGATAATAATCTACTTGATCCAATAACTCAATGTTTACGAACGTAAATGAAAATGCATGTTTGAATGAATGGGATTCGGATTCATGTGATATTCGAATTCTTCTGATAATTACTTTTTATCTTGTTGTTATATCATGACTCCTCATTATAAGTAATGAGTTATTGATAATGTTTCGGTTGAATCACGTAAAATGGAAAATCGCTGAATGTTCGATCGACTTCTACATTAACATCTAATCTAATCTGAATTCTGTTTGGAATACTGCAAGGAGCTTAGGCTAATTGTTGGTTCATCATAAGTGGAAGTTCTATGCATGACATTCAAATTCAGTCCAAGACTAGTGGCTTGAAAGTATTTAATTGTGAAATCAATTTAATGATATAATGTTTTTCTGTCATTCTTGGTCAGCACCATGCATATAAGAAACTATTTAAAAACAATAAAAGTTAAATCATAAAAGAATTATATTATATATTACAAAATCCTTATAGTTTTACAAGGGTAATTTTTCAATAAATTAATAAAAATTCAAATTATGAGTTGAGTTCTTTCGTCTATACGAACGGATGACTGAGAAGTGATTCAACATTCCATCTATTCCAAAAATCCCTCACAAGACACCTTTGTAAGAAATCTTTTGCCTCAAATGACAGCCCGTCAGGAATTACTGGTACGACGTCGTGTTTTGCCACAAAATTCTTTATATCCTTATTAGTCGGAAATCCTTCCCATACTTTCTTCTGTCCGGTTAGCATCTTTAATACAGTACAACCCAATGCCCAAATATCACATGGCCAGTTATATACTCCGTGTGTTATCACTTCAGGCGCCATATATTCTGGCGTCCCTCGCCTTCCGTCAGTTCTGTTAACAACTCCTGCTTTCATGGCCAATCCAAAATCTGCAATCTTTGGAACTCCATCGCCGGTCAATAATATATTCTCCGGCTTAATATCGCAATGAACCAAACCCAATTGATGAATGTCTTTCAAACCCAACAAAATTCCTTTAACATATTCGCTCACCTCCATCTCCGATAATCCTCCACAGGTTTTCTTTAAGTCGCCGCCGGAGGCATACTCCAAAAATATGTTGAAATCCGAACAACCATAATAACCAATGATGTTTGGATGATCATCTTTGAATATCGACAAAAACTGTTTCTCTCGGTCGAGAGAATCCTTACTAATGAATGATTTAACTGCCATAAGTGGCGGAAGAATAAGAGAGATAGGATCGCCAGGCAATGGACGAGCTTCATAAACAACCCCATAACTACCAACACCAAGAACTCTCCCCCTTTCCCACCATTGATCGTTACCCATTGTTAATTGATATTTTGTATAAATTTATTGAGGGAGAAAATAATATAGAATGGAATTACTTATTACTATCACTTTGGTCTATTAATATAATATAAATTTTAAACTATATTCCTAATTTTTAGGAAGATAATTGGCCACTTAATCCTTAAAAAAAAAGAAAATTTCTTTCTTTTTAATTTTTTCTATTACTTATAATTTCAAATTCTTTTATTATTATTATTATTATATATTATTGAACAATTTAAATTTTTACATCGGTTTAACCAATAGTATTAGTCTATTATATCTTATATTTAAAAATTATATTTTTATATTGTATAAATCTATTATTTGAGATTTTTTCTTAATTATTTAAATTTGTATATAATAAATCACATAATCCTATTTTAGATTATAATATGGATGGATTTTTCTTAAATAAAATGTAAATAACATATTCTAATTTGTATATATTAATATCAAATAAAAATAAAAATAAAAATTATTGTTTATTCATTTCAAAATATTAATTAACATAAAAATACATATAAAGTGTGATTAAACACTAACAAGAAGAAAGAGAAAAAAACTTGTAATTAAGAAAGAATTTGATTTATTGGGAAATAAAATTCAAAAAATCTATAAATATGTGATCTTGTAATTTTGAACCGATATATAATGCATAACTTACAATAATTTATACTAATAAACAAATAATTAAAAAGGCTAATTAATAGGAAATAACAATATACCAAATAATAGGAATAAAATAAAATTTAAATTTATAACCTCTTAACTAATAAAAGAATAAAAAAAATTAAAAAGCTAATTAATATAAATTGACATACCTAATTAATATAATTAATAGGAAGAAAATAAAATTTTAATTAAATAACCTCTTAACAAACTAATAAATTAAAAGAATAAAAAATAAATTTTAAACTAATAAAAAAATATTTTAAAAGCTAACTATTAAAAAAATAACTGGTAATTAATAGGAATAAAATAAAGTTTAAATTTAATAACCTTTTAACTAACTAATTGGAGAATTTAAAATAGATTATGCCTAGCTAATTAATAAGAATAAATTTAAATTTAATAACCTTAACAAACTATTAAAAGAATAAATAGATATTAAAAAATATTTTTAATAAAATTACCTCTTTATATATAATTCTAATATGTAATGATATATTTTTTAATAATAATAATATGTGATCTATATTTAAAATTTTTAATATATTACAAATAATTTATTACAATAAAAAATAATAAATAATAATAAAAAAATTGAATGAACCTCTCATCTTGTGACTTTATACTTTCACTTTGGTCAATCAAATATTTAATTCATATTTTTTAATATTTAACCTAATGACCTTATACTTTGGTTAATTAAATATTTGATTCATATTTTTGTAATCACTTTCAATTGATACCGGCTTATTAATCATCGACAAACCACATCTCAATCACATTTGGTTAAAGAGTTGTACTTGTTTTGTTAGGTTGGAAGTTCGAAACATACATATATCATTTTTAATTTTATTTTTAACCATTTTAAATTTCTGGGCGAGTAAACACACAATCCGACCCCAAGTATCAATTTACTCTCACATAGATATCCAAATTAACCATAGCTCTCGACCCGGCAATCTGGACACTTTAAAAATTAAGCATCATTATATATATATATATATAGAATATGGTGAGGACGATTGTTATTGACGGAACCATTGAATGTTTTGTGCGAGGATAGAGAGTACTTAATACTGGTTTTCTAATGGTTGAAATTTGTTGATATCTCGATTGATCCCAACCAACCCATCTGGGATTGACCTCGTGCATCGTTAATTTAGTGCAATTTGGTACTCTGCTCATTTTATTGTTCTTATTGTTTTGTTGCTCAAATAACAACTATCTAAATATATTTTGGGAGGAAGAGGAGGATATAGGTATATGATTAATGAGGTGTAATTAAAATTATATTAATTAAATAAATAAAATGAGATGACAATTTATTTAACGGATTTAACTGTAATCTAACACCGTTAAACGGAGAGTTTTAAATATAACAATATAGTGTAACTTGAGTTCTTTAAATGATAAAAATTTAGGAGAGTTCTAAATTTGAAAAAAAAAATTATACAGAGTTCTAAATTTGTAATTTATCCCAAAAAAAAATAGATCAAAAGTAATTAGATAATTAATAAATAAATTTCAATATTTTAAATATTTATATTCAACCAGTGCTAGAATATAGAATATTTAGTCATTTTTTTATATTGAGATTTATATTCAACAAGTGCTAGAATATATAATATTTAGTCATTATTTAATGTTGTGAAACAATTTAAAACAATGATAGATACTTGAAAATCCGCCAAACTTAGTTAACAAAACAACTCAAACACAACAATTAATTTAAAAATATCACCCTTAAATCCTCTAAATTTTAGGTCTTTCTATGAATACTTAAATTCAAATTTAGACGAAAAAAATAAGTTAAAAGAGTTAACTAACTCAAGCATAACCAATCTTTTTTGGCATAACAAATTGAAGAACAATGCACAAGTTACTGAACTAATTATAGAGGTAAAGAAGTGAAAGATAACTTACTAAAGACAGTTGCGTTGGATTTCCAAAATATGATTGTATCTTCCAATAAATATGACATTTTTCTGTACAACAAATTTCAACTGATTTCAATGATTATAATGTAATTATTCCATTGCTAACATTCATGTGAAAATATTACCAAAAGAAAGGACTGTAATTTTATTATTAAAAATATGCAAAAGAAAGCTCTAATCTTGGAAAACTTCATTTATGTAGTATTTGCAAATTATTATTTTCTAGTTGACAAAAGAGACATGTATTACCATGAAAGATCATGTGCATGATTTATGCAACAGATCAGGAGGGAAATGGATATTATCAACAATAAACTCAGTTGAATCCACAACAGTTTTCTCTACATATTCTTCTATTGATGAGTCTAAAACATGATCCAGATTATGCAATTCCTCAGTCCTTATGACATCGCGACAAGACTGGGGCTTCTTTTAGCCTCACTAAACTCTTCAATTACAATAATTGTAGCATTAGAAATCTGGTAATAGCACTTGAAGGGAGATGAAATGATCAATTACTTATTTTTGTTTCAAGTTTAAGTCACTTGGTAGACATGAACAATTTACTAAGTTATTATATAATGTATTACTATTTCTTTTACAAGATTGATGGATCGTGAAGGGAATGAGTTAGTTTACTAACTATGTTTAAACGGGTAATATTTTTTTTTGGTGAACGACTCATCATTATTTAATTAAAAACCCAAAAGGAAAAGTACATGAGTTTTAAATTAGAGCAAAAACAACTATTTACTCTAATTTAATAAAAAGACAAGACAAATAAAATGAAAAACAACAAAAACAAGCATACAAACAACCCAAACCACTAACAAATCAAAAGTCGGTCTCGCCTTAAATTTAGAAAGCTTAGTGATTTCATCAAAATTAATAAACTAGTTTTGGCAAACTTCCCAATTATCTGGATTTGTGGGTATTCGCTTCCACGAATGAATAAGAGCATGGCCATCAAGAACAATATCACATCAAACTTAATCTTCATTCCTTTTTATCCTTGAAAAAAACTTATTATTTCTCTCCATTCACAAATGATATACAATAGCTCCAAAGTAGCATTTCCTGACATTGGTAAAAAAAAACTAAGAACTTTTGGATTATCCAAACACTAAATCCTTAATGTGAATCCCCTCATATGGAAAATTTTGCAATCTCATGGAGTTTGCAAATCTTCCCCAAATTGTATTGGCATATGGGCATTCTCCAAGAATTTGAGCAATTGACTCATCACCTTCCAAACAAAGAACACAACTCAAACTATGAATAGTCATTACCTACTTATAATATTCTTATCATGAGCCTTTGACATAATGTAACTCAAAGGACCACTTGATGCTGAGGTATGATCTTAAAAGACCAAACCAAATGAGACCAAGGAACAGACTGCCCTCTAACCCGCAAACAGTTTCATGACAGGTATGAATTGAAATCACCGTTAACCTCCACTTTCTATTTAATAAGAATATCTGAACGATCATATAAAATTAAGTTATTCACCTCCTCAAGAATTCTAACACCTTTTGGTTCTCACATTTGCAGATTGACAGCCCCTTCAAATAAGAACTCGATCAAACTCCACCTTAGAGATGATCGATTGCCCTTCAAAACTATGGATCATTCCAAAAAAGAGTACCATTACCATCACCAAAGTAGACATCAATCATTTTTCCCGCACTATGTTGTAATTGAGGATCTTCTTCTGGTACAAACCATCCCCTCCGTGATTTTGAAAATTTAAATGCTAGCCTGGTGCTTTATAAACCTCGAGTGAACTCATGTAACCCATAATAAATCTATCCTTTTCGAAGGTGTCCCTTGTTCTATTGTAATATTATTATTTGTTCAAACACATTAATTTCAAATTATTTAATTGTAATATTTTATATGTTAAGTATGATGGCTGAAGTGAGTATAGTGTACTAGATATATTTGTCAAGTTAGGAACATATATTTGAAGAATGTGTTTGAGGAGATATTTATTGAAGTTCTTGATATGTGAGAATATATTATGGCCGACAATTTTAAACTTGACACGAAAACACGATCTGGACCGAACACCAAAAAAATCAAGTTAGAGTCATGTATTTTTTTTGTTCGAGTTAAAATCAGGTTGAGTCAACCTGTTTAACTTGATTAATAAACAAATCAAAATTAGATCGACCTAAAATAACCCAAAGTACACTCGTTTACAAGTTTTTTTTTGTTGAGTTTTATATTATTATTTTATATTCACTCACCCACTCATTTTTTTTTTGTATAAGTGAATTTATGATTTATTTTTATTTTGTGTTGGTGTAATTTTAATTTGAAATAGAGGCGTGAATCAATTACATCGAATTTGGTTCAAGTTGAGTTAAGTAAATTGGGTCATGTTTAAATTAGAGATTTTAACCCGAAATACTAAAGATTGGAATACTGGGTTAGTATCATTCAACTCGTTATCGTGTCATATCCCTCCTAAAATATATATATTTAAATTAAATATTTATAATTCTTTTATAAATTTTACTTATTTTAAAGAGTTTAAATGAATGTTATTATTTTATTTAAATTACATTGGTATATGTGCATATATATTATTTAATTATCTTATTTAAAAGGATATTATTGATGGTTAAAGGAATTCACAATACCTCAAATATGAGATTTGGATCTTACTAAAGAGAAGAGAAGAGAAGATTGGTCGGTTGATGATAACCGACACATAGAGAGCTCAAATTCAAAGAAGAAAACTAATGGGATCTCTTCCTTCTCCTTCTTCTTCATCAGATCTCTCATTTCCTTCAAAACAATCTTCAATCGATCCCAACAATCTCCAAAATCTATTCAAATCTCAACAAAACTATCTCAACTTCTTCTTCCACAACCTTGATCTTTCCCAAACCCTAGCCTTCACTCAGACTCTTCTCAACACCACCGGAACAATCTTCTTCTCCGGTGTCGGAAAATCCGGCTTCGTTTCCCAGAAGATCTCGCAGACACTCGTTTCTCTTGGCATCCGATCCGCATTCTTGTCCCCCACCGACGCTCTTCACGGTGATATCGGCATTCTCACCAATTCTGACATTTTAGTACTCTTAAGCAAGAGCGGGAACACCGACGAATTGCTCCGACTTGTGCCATGTGCCAAAGCAAAAGGTGCGTATTTGATCTCTGTCACATCGATGGAGACGAATTCGCTAATGGCGGTGTGCGATATGAACGTGCATTTGCCCCTGGAGAGAGAATTATGCCCGTTTGATCTAGCGCCAGTGACCTCGACGGCGATTCAGATGGTTTTTGGGGATACGGTGGCGATTGCACTTATGAGTGCGAGGAATTTGACGAGAGAACAGTACGCAGGAAACCATCCAGCTGGGCGGATCGGGAAGAGCTTGATATTCAAGGTATGTACTTATGTTTCCTCCATTGGTGCATCTTAGCTTGTTTCTTACATGGATCTGGATCTGTTGATGAGAAATCTGTAGCAAACGATACTTGTATAGTTCAAACCCCCTTTGTTTGTTCGAAAGTCATTACATCTTGTATACCAACCATTGATGTGATGTGATTGGTATTGCAGGTTAAGGATGTAATGAAAACACGAGGTGATCTCCCAGTTTGCAAGGAAGGAGATACAATAATGGATCAATTAGTAGAGCTAACTAGTAAAGGGTGCGGTTGTCTCCTTGTTATTGACGACAATGACCACCTATTGGGCACATTTACTGATGGTGATTTGAGGCGAACATTGAAAGCTAGCAGAGAGGGTATATTCAAACTCACAGTTGGAGAAATGTGTAACAGGTAAAACTAACATTGATGGTTTTCGATGTCATATCTGGATGTTAAGGCTTTGATAGATGATGATTAGTGAATAACTTGTACATATTTTGATAAAAAGCCATTATTAACTTGCAATCTTGACTACATTGAAAGTTTATAGAATTTGATGGCATTGGAAGTTGCTTGCAGCTGAAGATGATGACATAATGGCCTTAATTTCTAAACACTTTTTATTTGTCTTTTGACACTCTTAATGGGTTTGTTTATGAACAATAGGTATAACTTGTAAAGGGTGTTGTTGTTTTCATCATTGGATATCTGTTCATGGTGGAAACAGCAGCCATTGTGATGCATCTGTCTTAGAGCTTGTTTGATGTAGGTTTTGTTTTTGGTTGAAATAATCTGATTTGGATGAAAAAGTGGATTATTTGAGGTTATTGAGATTTTTAGTTTTTGATAGGGGATAAGAGGGGCTATTTGGATATGTTATAGATGGTTATAGAGATTTGTTGTTGTTTTTGTAGGAATCCACGAACAATTAGGGCAGATGCATTAGCAATTGAAGCAATGCAGAAGATGGAATCTCCACCATCTCCGGTTCAGTTTTTGCCGGTAGTCGATGATCAGAATGTCTTGATAGGCCTTGTTAAGTTGCATGAGCTTGTTGCAGCTGGCTTGTGAATAAACAATCAATCAATCAAATCCTCTCTAGACTATTATAGTATGAATAGAAATTGTCATATTGTTTCTTACTAATTCTTTTCCTATTTCAGTTCGTGGTTATCGAATCAGTGTATATCATTTTATACGTTATTCTTTAGTATTTTTGGATACAATTGGATGTTTTGATCTTGTATTGGAGTGTTGTACTAATAGCTCAATCCATAATAAAGACTTCCATCAATTTGTTTGAACTCATTGTGTTTATATTGTTTCCCTTGCATTGCTTTAGTTAGATTGACAATATCATTCAACTAGGGGTTTGTTTAATGTTGTTTATTTTGATTAATATCTCATCATCAGACATGAAATTGTTTCTAAGCTAGGAACATCAAACAATGGTGTTCATTCTTGCACATATGCTACAACTAGTTAAGGTAACAATGACAAAAAAAATAACTAAGAAAAAATAATACTTCAAATATTATTTTAAAACATATTATTAATAAAGAAGATATGTGTTCACACGTATCAAATATCATTATCAACAATTTGCATTTCTAAGCTTGTTCTGATCAATGTCTTTAACAACAATAGCTTTTAATGATCAACATATTTATCCACAATTTGTTAGCCTTGAAAGTTTTTCAAGGCTAAAGATGAATTTGATCCCTTTATCAATTTGCTTGCCAAACATTTTTCACCCCAAAACTATTCTCATGTCTTCGTTTGGTCTACTCAAACTCAAGGTTGTTGGTCTCATCTGTTTTTTATTTTTTCTCTCAAATAGGAACAAAAATGTAATTATTTTATTTTATTTTCAATGTTTAAAGCTCTTTTAAGTTTAAAGAAGTTTTGATTTGAATATATAACTTTTATAACTTTTATATATAATTTATTTCAAACATTTAATTTGATAATTTAACTTTTAGTTTAAGTAAGTTTTTATATTTAGTTTTTTATATAATTTATTTATATTTTTAATTTTTTGTTGTTATCCTATATATTTTTATTAATATTTTTTCAAATATCATAAATTTATAATAATAACAATATTGATAAAAAAAACTTAAAAATAACAAAATATAATAATTAAAAATACATTTCTTACTATACTTTAAAATAAAAATTACATTTTTTACAATAACTAAAATTACATTTCTTACCCTACTTAAAAATAAAATTACATTTCTTACAATAATGGTAAATTAGAACCATTCCTCCAATATTATTGAAATGTTGAAAAAATGTACCTGTAAATAAATCTAATTGAGCGATTGTGAATAGATCTAGTTGACCTTGAGCATTTTTTAAAATAAAAAAATCGTGCATATTCAGTTTCAATAAATGCTCTATTTTTGGATCTTTTATAGAACTCGAATTTTATAATAAAATTTTATTTGTCTTTAAGTTCATTGAGTGCATAGTTCTGGTTTTTCATATTCAAATTATATTTAATTTATTCGTTTACTTTCTCATTTTTTAAGAAATTATTTGTTTGTTTTCTGCATAATGTTTATCATCGATAATGTATTATCATCATTTTTTTCAAAAAAAATTTCTTCATCCCCGATAGGTCTTTCTGATTGAGAACCAATGTCTGAATTCTCTATGTTTAGAGAAAATGAGGAGATACAATGGAATGTTAACCCGACAAATTCAGGAGTTAGAATTTTCTATATGGAAAGAGAGATAGTTGCAAAATTGTTTCATCAGTTACTTGTGGAATAATCTTTAAATTTTTCTAAATTTTTAACATTGTTCCACTCGTGATCAGACTTACAGCCTGCTTTAAATTTATATTTTTTTCGTAAACAACACTTTAACTTTGAGCATTTGTCGTGTTCAAATAATTAATTACAACACGTCTGAATAATAATTTTGAAAATTAAATCAAATAATGTCTTAATACTCACACTATATTCATTAACACCATTTATTAACACCGCTTTGATGCATATCTTCAATTGCTTTATACATGCATAAAGTCTCATTTGTTGCGTTTTGGATAGTTAAAGTTGTGCCTACATAGATCTCTTAATACGAATCTTTCATTGTTCCAATTTTTCTTTGTATAGACATTCTTCACAAAAGTTAAAGGTGTATATGTATTCGACATAATTAAAATGATGGGGTGTAGGTGAATTATATTTTATCACCACACATCTAACACGAAATGACTACACACTACAAAACTTATTACAATTATCAACATATTTGACACGAAATGACTACACACTATAAAGTTTATCACAATTATCAACATATCTAACACAAAATGACTATACACTGCAAAGTTTATCATGTTTATCAACACACGAAATGACTATACATTACAAAATTTATTACAATTATTAACACATTTGATAAGAAATGACTACACACTATAAAATTATCACAATTGTTAGAATATAAGATAATATATAATGTAAGATATTATCACAATATTATAAATTGTGATAATATCATTAGTATATTATATTATTAGTTTTCTTATAAGCTCAATGTAATGTCTATATAATAGACATAACTTATGTAATTTAATATATATCATTCTAATACAATTTTTTTTTATTCTAACAACAATTATGAACACATCTTACACGAAATGATTACACGCTGCAAAACTTATCACGTTTATCAACATATCTAACACAAAATGACTACACACTACAAAGATTATTACAATTATCATTACTCTACGAAATGACTATTTTATTTTAAGAAAGTTGTCAAACTAGTGAAAGTCTTGTATATTTATGATGTCCACAATTCAAAACATCCCAAGTTTTAAATTAATTCAAAACTAGTGAAAGTCTTATATATTTTAAGAAAGTTGTCCAACTAGTGAAAGTGTTTTCAAATTTATTGTGCAAGTGGTAATCTGAACAGCTTACAGTTCCACAAGCAATGAATCATTTTTTATTATTAATCAATAGATGGCAAGTATAGGCTTCTGATAGAAGCAAGATTGATAAAATCATAGAAAGGTAAGAAAAATCATTTAGCAATTGATGTTATCCATATTCCAGTTTTCTGTTCTTATTCAATTAGTTCACTTCATGATAATCAAACATAAAACCCATATTTGTTAGCTAGAATTCGAGACAAAGGGTATTACAATGAACACCTGTTATAACACACAGAGAAAGGCGGCGGAATTTCATATTCCCAGATCTAGAATTCCGAGATTAATGAGATTTAAGAATCAACACAAAACTTGATCTATCAGAATTTAGATCAGATTCCGTTTGCTTACAGTAAAGAAGAATACAAAATATCTCCCTCCAATTTCATCTATCTCTTATATGACAAAATGAAAGCTCGAGAAGATGCATAATGCCGACAATGGTACAAACAAACATGTACAAACAAACATATTGATTTGAGTTAAACGTTCAAACACGGAAATAGTAATGAAGTCTACGTACTTGAGAACCATGGCGGCAACTCCTTTCTTCGATTGTAGACAGAAACCCTAAACTCGTCAATACCCTTATTTCAGTTTTTTTTTTTTTTTAGTTTATTCTATATATATTAGGAGAAAAACCCAATCATTTTAAAAAAGAACTAAATGTTGATAGTCACTGCTCCCATTTAAATTTTTAGTATAGATTCTGCTTAAAACACAAAGTGTTTCAGATATAATCGAACCCGTGATATTTTTACAATTTTATTTCATGTTATTAGTAAAGAGAATTGTCTAATTATTAGTAAGAAGAAAAAGAGGTTCAATTTCACGCAACAAAACAAACATCTAACAAAGTTAGAGAAGTAAAGAGGATAAAAATCAATTCCATCAAAATTTTCCAATATTACTCTTGAAATTAAATAAAGAACATATATATACATATATAATTCAGTTTGTTATCCGGTTCAAACTCAAATTCGGTTCATTTTAGAATCTGTTGATTGACTGACTAATCCAAACACAAGTTCATCGGGTATCAATCATATTAAATTCAAACTAGTGAAAGTCTAATAAAAGTCATTCAATTTAGTGAAAGTTCTTATTTACCCTTCTCTAAATGTAAGAGTTAAAACTAAAGTTTAGGATTATATTAAATTCAAGTTCTGCAACTCTAATTTCTAGATATTTCCTTGAAAATTAGTGTAGATTGAATAAGTTTTAAATTTGATTTTTATCAAAAATATTTTAAGTTTTACTGGATTTTATTTATAAAATAAACTCTTATTTAATAAGAAAATAAATAAATAATTGTGGCATGGATATAGATAATTTTGACTAACATACCAATAATAGAGTTTGATTATTTGAATTAAAGGAGAAGTAGGACTAAAAAAATGTTATAAACATATTTTGTATTATTTTTTTTTTTTTGTTACTTTCTCATCCTCTTTATTTCAATTCAATTGTTTATTTATTATTCCATTCATATTGATATTTAAGAACATATATTACCCAAAAATAACCGAAAAGAACTAAAGTCACAAGTTTACAAAATAAACCAAACAAAGTTGGTTGAAAATAAATCGATCCTCGTAATAATTCTTCAATATCATTTAAGTTTCTCTCTTCAATATTAATACGTAAAATACATGTTCGATTCTAATTTAAAACGTCTCAAGTTTAAGTGAAGATCATGGTCGTTGATTTATATTAAATTTCAATATTAAAGAAAAAAAATACTAATCCTTCAAACACCTACCATCTTTTATTTTTTATAACATTCTATTATTGGTATAATCCAATCAAACTATTCATTACAAAGAAGACTAAACATTACGTCATTAAGAATTTGAGGAACCTGAAATTCTCTACATAAATCATTGAGTTTATTATTGAATTCTAAGAAAACTTGACAAACTTGTCTAGATCTAAACCAACATTTGCTCATAGGAAATCAAATATTATAAATATAAGATTTATTTTAAAAAAAACTATAAACTTCACAAAATAAGTTATATTCAGTTTACAAAAATGTGTATAAAAGTTACCTAAAACATTTCAAAAAAAAAAAAATATAGATATAAATAGAATAATAGGTCAAGCATAATATATTAAAATCAAATAACTTTTTTATATCAATTCCACCAATCAAGAAAAAAGTTTTGCAAATTTTTTAGTTTCTCAACTCATGACTATCGGTTTAGTATCCAAATTATAAACCAAAATAATAAAAATATTATATATATATATATATATATATATATATATATAAATATATATATATATATATAAATATATATATATATATAAATATAAATATAATGATGCTTAATTTTCAAAATCTCCGGATTGTCGAGTCGATAATTGTGGTTAATTTAGATATATATGTGAAAGTAAATGGATATTTGATTCGGATTGTGGGTTGACCCGTCCATAAACTTAAAACGATTAAAAATAAAATTAAAAATGTTATAGGTATGTTTCGAACTTCATCGTAACAAAAACAAAGACAATCATTTAACCAACTAAGTTAATAAGACTTTATATTTTAAATTCACACCAAATTATGAACGCGATAAGTTTTAACAATATAAGTTTAACTTTTTAACTAACTAATATATATATATATATATATATATATATATATATATATATATATATATATATATATATAATAATAATTTAATTTTTAAATTGTCGCATGAACTGTGATTAATTTGGCTAATATGTGAGTAAATTAAAATTGCTATTACATTTTAGCATCGGATTTTAAATTATTAGTTGTACACATGCTAGTTTGTATAAAAATTAAGTTAAACATTAATTTATCATTGTATTTTCATAAATACTTCCACCACTACAAAAAAAAAAAAAAAAAAAAAAAAAATAGATATTTAAAATCATCAAACATTAAATGTTACTAATAAAAACTATCATATTCCCTACTTCAACATCAAGGCATTCTTATTTAATAAATAAAATTATTCATTCTTATTTAATAATATATTAACACATTCTTAATAATTTAATAATATATTAACACATTCTTAATAAAAATCGAACTACGACTCTAGTTTAAAACATAAATGCTATTAGGACTACATATTAAGAAGATAAGTGAACTAGATTATTAGATTAAGTAAAAGTCATTTAAATAAACCAAAAATTATCCATACAACAGAAAAAGCTCATATCTTCTTCTCCACCTCCTTACATAACTTGTTGTTGTTGATGTTGATGTTCTACTATACAGTCTTGACTGAAAGAAATGAACATGATCCACTAAACAAACATGTGATCTAAACAGACAAGATAGACAGACAATAAAACACTCGTGTCCCTTCACCAGCCTGCAAGTTTTCTAATTATACCACAACTAATATTAAGCAAATCTATAAATAAACTTTTACCTACATCAACCAACCAAACACTTTTTTCAACTTTATTTTCAGACCCACCATTCACATAACTAGCATCACCCAGCAGCCTCCGTTAGCTGTACAATACACTTCTTTTCTCCCTACACTGACTCACTTCTATCCAGGGTATGAAGAAGACGAAGAAGATAGAACACTGATCCTTTTTTCTGCACCCACACAAATATTCTTCTTCGATAAAGCCAAATGCACATATTATGCCTAGATTTGACAGAAGAAAGAAAAACATAAGATAAAATGTACCTCCAGCTGCGACAAGTTTTTCTACACGAGCAACTATGTGTTTTCCATAAGTATATTTCTTTAGAGCAGTTAGATGCATCTTTATTTTATTAAGGATCAGTCCAAGTTGTTCATCATCACAAGTTTCCAACACTTTCTGTACAACATAGTTTGCAAACTGATCCTTCATCATTACCTGCATGGAACAAATGTAGACAACAAACAAAGAAGCCTTATTTAGAAGATGATCTCTTCAATAATCCTGACTCAATTTGATAGAATTTGGATTAATAGAAGATTTTCAATCAGATTTTTTTAAATATCCATGCAAAGATTAAAAGAACAATCAACTGTGGAGAACAATAGGCATTCCAAAGGTTTTAGACTAGTTTTTTTTTTCATGGAGCAGACCAGCACAACATCCCACACGACATGACCTCGTCAACTATATCACTTAAGCATGAAGGTTTCAGTTTGGAGAGATGATCATGTCTTTGCAAAGAAAATGTAGAAGATACATCTTCCTATCTTTTTATCAAGTTTAAAGTTTCATGAAATTTTTTTTCCTTCATCTTCTTTTTTATAGGCAAATGGGATCTCTCTTGTGCAGCCTCTTCCCTTATGAGTTTGAATGGAAAAGCGTGGGAAAATGATGGAGAAAGTATGAAATTTAGCATCTTTATCTATTATATGGATACATTGATATGAAAGGAATAGGAAAACCTTCAATGTAATCAATCCATCTGCATTAACTTCAAAAGATCACTCAACTTATACATCTGGCTATTGGTCCCAGGTTCTTTTCAACCTTCGTCTATAGCTTATTGGAGGGAGGTTTGTTGCGCTTTTATTTTTGGCCTATTTGAGGTGTTTCTAAGACCTCATTTGTATGTGAGGGTTTCATTCAAAAATTCCCGTTAGCAGGGCATGTCTTGCTTTTGCTACGTTGTTTTAATACTTAATTCGAATTCTTAGATCACAACCCATTTTTCATCAATCAAAAAAAGGAAATATTACTTCAGAATTTAAAATACAATATATATATATAATGTCGACAAACAAAAATACCCTTGGGCAATGGAACATTTGAGTTTGGTACCTGTAGAGGTTCACTTTCATCCGTAGATCCAAGCATTTCATCCACAAGGAGCTGACGCTCTTCCGGGGTTCCAAAAGTCAAGCACTTTTCCACAACATTGGAGGCAAATTTTTGCTGACTCATTTGAACTATTTGCCCAGTTAGTTTGTTAATTATTGCAGTTCGCTCCTCAGGCTTTCCGTGTTCCATTACATGCTATCACAATTCAATGAAGAATCAGAATAGTAACACAGATAACTACTGAATAGAAGTGTTGAGTAAACAATTACTCTCAGATTTCATTTAATATTTAGAGTAGGAAAGACTGAATTTCCTTTTCATTAAAATCCCGTTGGAAAAAGAGTAATGATTTTATTGATGTTGGAGTTGATAACAAATAATGGTAATTTAGGATTGGAATGTCAATTATTCAATTACTCAGGTGATCTTACATTTTGGTATGCTTATTTAGAATTAATAAAATGGTATGGAAGAAGATTTCAAACAACTAAATAACCATGGAATCACAGAATCATTCTTTTGCCTTGAGATAACTAAGAGCTTAATTGATTTAGGTATTTTTCTAAATAATCTTATTAAAAAATGTGTCGCTGAAAAGTGGATTATTCAGGGTTATTTGGGTTAAATGACAAAAGAGACTCCGTGTCAATTTATTGATTTGGGTCCAATCCGGGTAATTTGGATCCTTATTAGGCTGGTCAATAGGACATGTTCCAACACTGTTTTGGCGTATTGATTTTTGTGTTGTTTGAATCGTATTGTTGTGGTCTTGTAGGGATAATTATGGTAGTTTTAGTCAATATCTCTGAATTTGGTTATGATAAATGTAACCAACTAACTATTTAAATGGTAAAGTTCCAACTGTAATTTAACGGCATTTCCAAACTCTGATTAAGGCAATTTTCGCGCCATTGAAATTGTATCGTGGAGCTCTTAAATTAATATAAGTATGTCATGAAAATAAATAGAATATTAATGCTATTTAAATTGAAAAAAAAGAGGATAAGTCACTTAACTATTTTAGTTTTGTTTGATTGTACTTACTTCAGGTATTCTATTTCTAATTTTTTGCACTATCTCTCTTCATAATCGTAGTAAATTGAATATAAGCAAAAATTAAATAAATAAGTTTTGGAGATGAAGGGTTCAAATCAACTTGAATATTGAATAATAAAATAATTCAAAATCTCATGAAATCACCATTGTTATGTGGTAGGCTTCAGAACCTGTCTATGTATAATTACTTATATACCTATAATATATATATATGATAAATGCACATCTCAAGCACATAATATTAATTAGAAGTATGAAAGTGAACATACAAGTAAATCGAGCCTATATGCTGCAGAACCTTGGGGGTTTAAGGCATAAACATGCTTCTAATTTTCCTGTGTAAGTTTTCAACTTTATACACCTCATTTGAATTTTGTCTCCCGCCAATAGCTCTAAACAAACTCTTAAATTTGGCATGTATACGCCTATTGAAACATTTGATACCAAATACTGTGCATGTATAAGAACGTGAGGAATTATTTTTAGAAAAATAAAGGACAAAATAACCCCTAGACTTTCACTAAAGATGCAACTAAGCCCATAAACCTTTTGCAAAATAACAGTTATAAAAGTAAAAAGAAGAAGGCGTAATAGGAGGCAGAATAACAGAACAGCACAGTTAAACCAAGCTTGCATACCTGAACCACATAATTCCCATACTGATCTTGTGCCAACATGCAAACAGATTTCAAGACCTCCTCCATCATTATCCGTTGGGTTTTAAAATCTGTACAGTGCTCCAAAACTCTCTGTTACATGCAAGCAAAATGATGTCAAAACTTACCAATAAAGGTACACCTAAAATATAAAAATGGAAGGCAGTAAGCAGACCACCCCTTACCTGTATCACACGACAACCATAAGGATGCATGGACAACGTAACAACTTGATCATAAAATACAGATATAATAAAATGAATAGCTTCCTGAGGTATGCATTCAATACACTTCTGGACAACATGGTTTCCATTCTGATCACGAACACATCGCATGACATGGCCATCAAGCTCATTAACCAATTTAGTTTGCTGATCCAAATCAACAACTTCTATAGCCTGGATAAATCAAAAAGAGAGTTAGATAAAAAAAAAATAATACATGAATCTCCATTGTCATATATATTAGTCAGCCAGGTTCTCATTGCACTAGATTCTTTATGCTTTAATTCTGGCTAAATATTTACACTCCCTAAACTACAAGAAGATTCTGTTCACAACTTAAAAAAGAAGGAATCTGTAAAAATAAATCCTATGAGTAAATGTTATCATGAAAAATCAATTAGCAAGTACAAACACAAACAATCATATAGATTTAATGAAGTTCAATCTAAATTAAGGCAAATTTCCATACAGTGCTTACTAAAAAGTACAGGAAATCCTTGATCGCCCATATAGCTAGCTACATTAATTGAGCAAAACGTAAATGCTTATCCAAACTTGATTTTTAAGATAATAAGATTGTACAAAAAATAAGAAGTAACTTCCTATTTGAGGAGGGAAAGAAAATTTAAGCACTCCAGGAGCCAGCAAAATATAGAAGCAGGGTACTTTTATTGGATAATTACAAGCACATTGGTTGAGGGAGTACAAAGAAACAAAATGTCATAACCAGATTTGTGCCAGTTAGGAGAAGTTTCATTCATGAGGAAATTTATCTATCAAATATGATCTCCAGAAGAAAAAAAGAGAAAACTATACAAGATAGTATACTTGCATAAACATAAAAATAACAAAAATGGCTTAAGATACATGATGCATAAAAAGTAGTCTTATGTCTTTAATGCAAGTATCATGAAGATAAAACCAAAAACTGAGTTTGGTAATGAAGCAGGTACCTTCTGAATAACACGGCAGCCATACATTTGAAGGCTCAGAGTTAAAACATGCCCAGTAAGCTCGTCAGCAAGTTCTCTTATTTGAGATGGTGTTCCATGTTCAAAAAACTGAAAAGGAGTAAGCTAGACATCAGCAAAATCAAATGTTTCGATTCAATGTACCTCAACCAGATAGCTATTATCATAAAGAAGCGACAAGTATGGTTCAAAAATCGTACCAAGTTCAAATAACAAAATCAAAGAGGTCTAACATACCTTTTGAATAACGTAATTTCCAAACACATCTGTCATTAGTGAAAGAGATTGAGGCATAATTTCGTGGAAAACCATGTTTTTCTCATCCAATGTGGCAGTTTCAAGCTTCTGCTGAATAAACCGACTACCATACTGATCCACACTGTCCAAGAAACTTATTGGGTGAAGTAATGGTCAAAATGAAAAAACAAATGAAGGACAAAATTTAAGACTATTCAACATACCTAAATTCAACAACATGACCAGCAATTTCTGAAAGCTCAAAGCATTTAGTTTTGTTGCTCTTAAAGTCGTCTAGTAATGATGAAGCATAGAGCTCATCCAAATTACCACACCCATCTGAGCGCCAGGTTCCCAAGGCACCTCCAGCAAGGTTCCTTGCTCCAGAAGGAAAGCGCAAGCTCCTTTCACCATACTTGACTGCATTCCCTGATCCAATAGACGAGTTTGGGAGAAGGGGGCCAGCCAATGGACTTCCTAGATTTGGCATACCAAGGCTGAATGTTGGGCTTCCATAGTAATTATGGTTGCCAGAATTAATATATGTTGGATTATATTGAGACTTTGGAGGTGAAAGCAATGAGTTATAATAAGCTCTCTGAATACCCATCAAGTCTGTATTATATGCATTGGTATCCATCGTCGGATCATTCATCATATATTGAAGATACATGGGATCTACATGGGGCATTGGATAAGTAGCATTTTGACTCCCAACTCTACTACGATTTTGTACTTCTGAGGCTGCAGAGAGAAAATTGGGATCTAAGGCTAGATTACTGCCAAAAGATCTAGAACCCATGCCAGAGAGACCCATGGCTGAGGCCACAGCAGCACTTTCAAATAAAGGAGGCAGACTACTGCCTTGGTTTCCAATAAGAGAAGGTGATGCAGGATTTAGAATATACCCATTCAAACTATAGTTTGACAATGACGGATTCAGGCCATCCTTATTCTGATGAGCGTTAGGGGAATTTACTGCATTGTTGTGGGCCCAGTTAGAGGAACCTTGCAGATAGGTGTTTCCAGAGGAAACAGAAGGACTGTGAAGTTCAAATTGCCCATGCATATCCATTCTAGTTGAATCTATTTTACCAGAATTTGAATACAACGATTTTGTAGACTGCAAACTAGCATTTGGATGAAATTGTGGAGATTCCAAGGTTTCTGAATGTAGATATTGTTTGGCATGGTTCTGATCCACTTTCATGTAATGAAGGTTCTGATGATCATTAGTCTCCTCTCGAATCAAAGACTGGATATGGTTTGCTTTATCCGGCACTCCATTACCTGTTACAGTCAATCCAGACATAGCGGTCACAAGGTGAGCTGATTCCTCCATAGAATGTGTCATGCCCTTAAATGAGTTTGGACTATGAAGATTTCTTTTATCCGTAGAACTAATTCTTCCTACAGGTGTAATATGTTGGCTTGAAGCCCTGGCTACAAAATGAGGGTCAGGAGATGCGCTTCTTGACAAGGAATTGCTTAATGCAGAAGCATAGGTATGAGCCACAGATCCACCAACAGTATTCTGAACCATTGGCCTGCCAGAAGAGCCCGAGGCCTCTATTGATGCCAGTTCATGATGCAGTTTGGCAAAATGGGATTCAGACGATTCAGCAATGTCATTCAACGCATTACGGCTGGCAGAACGAGAGGGATTTCTGGAAACAGATGATGAGTGGATAAGATCGTCCTACATTAAGAGAATTCCACGATTAAATGATCGTGTAGAAGGAAAGTAAGAACTAAGAACATGTTTTGCCAAGCTAGAAGAAGAGTCAAAAAATAAAAGTGATCATATATACAGACACTATCATCACTGCCAAAATGCTATTCCATAACCAATGCATAACAAGACCCGCAAAGGAAAGAAAACTCCACCTCAATATAAATCAATTGTTTCACGGAGTTAATGGTTAAATAAACAAGTGCCTTCGATCAAAATGGAATTCCAATTCTCAATGCTCGAAGCAGAGAGTGGTATACTTTCTTTCTAAGTACCAAATTTCATGGCTCATATTATATTGTAGATGATGTTTTCATTATCCAAGTTTCACCTGTAAAATACTAAAACTGAGTCACAATTCCAAAATTTCAAATCTAAATTGGTTCACCCAGCAAAATTAAGTACACCATGAAACAAAGACAGGGTTGGTCATCTTCCATTAACTTTGTACATGATACAAATTATCAATAAACAAAAGATCAAAAAGTCAAGATCTTTCAGAAGTAAGAGAGATAAACAAAGAAACAAATATTAAAAATGAAACTTAAAAGTAGAAATAAACAATATCAACATTCACCTGAAAGATCTCAGCTATGCTTTTCTGACGACTCCCAAGTCCCAAACTAGGCAGTCCAATGAGTCCATTACCACCCCATTCAGCAGCACTCTCCTCTTTACTTCCATTAAACTCAGGTTGAAGAGAGAAAAGAGACCTATCATTACCCACATCCTCACCCTCTCTATTCACCTTCCTCCTATCACCAATCCCCCCAAGACCCGAGCTTCCTCCATTACTCCCCTGCAGTCGTTGTGCAAACCTCCAATCCTCCTTCGACAACAACGGAGGAGGAAGCCTAGGGTTTAGATTCACGTTCGAGTAGTAATACGCAATATAAGAAGGATCAGACCTCATTTCCTCCTCAGACAAACCACCAAAATCAACAGCGCCGCCATGACCAAACAGTCCTCCGACAGCAGTCAAAGAACCTTCCACAGTTGGCGGTGCTGAACCACTCCGATACAGATTCATATCTCTTTCTCTATCACTAATCTCACCTTGTCTTCCCTGTAACAACAAACCCAACTCGTCCCCATACCCATAATCAGTTTGAAATGGCGATCGGACACCACTGTCCGACCTCATCTTAGAATAACTTTCAGTTATCATTGTGTATACCCAACATTCATATATATATATATACACACACACAAACAGTTATATGAACAAGAAAAGATCAAGAATTTTCAGCTGAAGTTAACAAAGATTGGTCCATTAACTGAAAAAGGTATATAACGTTTCAATCTTTCATTTGTATGAAATGAGATAAGCTTGAATATTAAGCTAAAAAACGAAATCTTTTGTACAGGGATTGACTAAATAAGAACAATCGCATCAATTTAGCAGCAGCTACGACCAGCGCCGGTTAGTATCGCATCTTGGAGACAGAGAGAGGAATGTTGAGAAGAAGGAAGATGGAAAGAATGAAGAGTGAAGTGAGAAAACAAAAAAAAAAATTAAAAAGAAATGACTGTAGAGCACGGATAAGCACGAGAGGTGGTGAAATATGTACCGTTGGATGAGGTTATGACGCTTGGGATTTGGTCATGGGAGGAGATTTGCTAACTTTTAGGGTTTTATTACCTTTATTTTATTTATTCTTAAATTATATATCTTCCTATTTTTATTATATTTAGAAGAAATTGGGAAACTTTTAAACTTTAATTATTATTTTTATTAAAACATATAGTATCTTATTTTATTTTTTATATTATCACATAAATTTAAAAAATTTTATATTATCACATAAATTTAAAATTTTATAATAGTTAGTTAATTAGGGAAATTTGATGAAATGGCCCCATAACAGGCTAAAATCCAAAAATGGACCGCGCCTGCTAATGTTGGCAAAAAGGGCCCTTTTGCCCTGCGAAATGTCAGAAATACCCCTCGCGCGCCAGATTTTACGCTCATTGACGCGAATTGTCATTCACGCGATTTAGATTAAATCGCGTGATTTCATTCACGCGTTTTAGATGAAACGCGTGAATGACAATTTGCGTTTTTCAATTTACGTGAATTCCCATCCACGTGTTTCATCTAAAACGCGTTGATGAACTCACGCGATTTATATTAAATCGCGTGAATGACAATTCGCGTCTTTAGTCTTATATATAACTTTTGGCCCTAATTTAAAACAAAACCTCCCCGATTCTCCATCCCACCTCGACTTCCAAAACCACTTATTCTCAACTACCGACTTCCTTCAACATCAATCAAGATCATCGTTCCTCGTCCAACATCATCAACTTTCCACCGTCTATTCGACATCATTGTCTTTCCACCGTCTCTTCGACATATTCCGGTGAGTTTAGGGCTTAAGGGTTAGGGTTAGGTTTTGATGTGTATTATGTCGTTTATATTGATTTATATTGATGTATTTAGGGTTTAAGGTTTGGTTCTGGTTCGTTTATGTCTGTAAATGCTTTTAGGGTATATGACGAGTATTGTAACAGTGTTCTTATTCTGCATGCATGCATTTCACGTTTATTCATTCATTTCTCGTTTAAAAAATGGCATTTTTGTGTTTGTTATGTGCTTGTGAAGAAATGGTATTTTTGTGTTTTCTTTGACTGTGTAGGCTTAGGGTTTAACTTTTGCTGCTTTACTGCACCTTAATAGAATGCCAATGAGACAGGTTTTTATGTTATATTAAGAAATTTAGAACTGTCCATTGAGAAATATATTACTGCACCTTTATTGTATTACTGTCCATTACTGCACCTTTACTTTATTGCACCTTAATGTATTAAGAAATTTGCAAGCATTTCTCAATGGTTAATTCGATTTGCTTACTCTCATGTTGTTCCTTGTTTTGTAGATGGAGTCCACTATAATATCCGAGTTTGCTGGGAGGGTATCTTGGAAAACCAATATGGGAAATATTGCGGCCAAGTTTGCGAAGATAAATCTAACTGAAAGGGTAGAGGAAACCCAATTCAGATTCTTATTCAAAGGGCACCCGTTACTGCGGTTCTCATGAACGATTATACACCACATGCTCCTCAGGAAGTCCAGCTCAAATTCTATGGAGATGAAGTTCCTTGTGAATGGAGAAGAGCTGTGCTTCAGGATGAGGGAGTTTGCATTGGTTACAGGTCTCAATTTTGGGAGATTCCCTATGGAGCAAATAATTTTCAATTAGGTTGAAGAATCTCCAACTTTGGTTCTTAAATATTTTAAAAGTATTCCACTTATTAGAATAGTAGACCTTCATTCAAAATTTATGTCCTGCTCTGATAGGGAAGATGCATGGAAATTGGGGCTGGTATACCTTGTTTCCCATTATCTCTTTGCCCTTGACCCGAAGAGGATAATAAATATGAAACTCTTCAGCATGGTCGATGACATCGACACCTTCCTCAATTTTCCATGGGGAAAGGTGTCCTTTAGAGCAACCATCAAGGGTTTGACCAAAGACCTTGATCGCTACAGGAAGCTATATCTGCAGAAGAAGAATGCCGCCTCGGGGAAGAAGAACAAAGACAAAGACAAAGATGTCGATGTTTCTTATACCGTATATGGGTTCGCACTATCCTTACAAGTGTGGACTTATGAGGTGATCCAAACGTTTGTCCCCAATCTTGCAATTAAAACGACGCTTCAAACGGAAGAGCCTGTCTGCCCAAGGATAATATAGTACAAATCAAAGAGGAAGAGCACTGCCTCTGATCTTCACACTGCCCTGCAAGGCAAGATTGTTAAGAAAATGGAATTGTCTGAAGAAGAGAAGATCTTATATGCTGGGGATGACTTTGAAGATATGGGAGGTAATGTTTATGATGTCTTTTTTTATCTTGACTGCATAAAGAGGAAATTTGGAGATATTGACGATGGAGTTCCTCATAAAAAAAACTGTCATGAGGAAGAAAAGACAAATTACTCCAGCCAAAGCCAAACCTTCCACGAGAAGAACAACCCGCAACCCTACCCCCAGCACCAGCACCAGCACCAACAACTCTTATTCTGTCGAGAGCGCCACGAGTAGAAAAGACGAAGACGAAGACGAAGAATCCTCTCCCCCGAATCCAACAGTAACAACTCCCCAGGATAGATGTAGATTGGATGAACTTTCGAAGGAGCTAAATGAATTCAAAACTGAAATGAGAAATGAAATAATTCTCATCAAAACTGAAATGAGAAATGAAATAATTCTCATTAAACGGATGTTAAACCAACTACAACAAGACTTTGACATATTATCAGCCACACTAGGGGAGAAAAAGAAGGAGAATGTCTTATTATAAGACAACTTTATTCCATAAGTAGTCTGTATGTCTTCATTATTTTCTTGGGCATGTGGTCATGGTGATGGTCCATGTACTTGCTCTTCATGCATTCCCTAAACACCCATGCTGGTGCTTGCCTTTGATTCTCTTGCCTCGTCACAATTGAACAAGTATGATCTTTTACGAATTTACGAATCTCAAACATTTCCGAGGAATTTACTTTGACAGCACGCAGTCTCCACTTGCAATTCTTATCCAAACATTTCACAACCCAAAGTTCTTTTTTTGACTTCACCACTTTGAATTCAAAATGATTAGTCATGGCATATTTATATAACCTCAGTTGAAGTTCTTTTTTATTCTCAAACAAAGAACTGACTTCCAATCCGATTCTGGTACTTACTGCCTCATGTATAAGATTTTCACTACTTGGTATGTTACTAGCAACCCATTCACTGCAGCTTGGTTGAGTACGAACAACAACATTGTTTTGTTGTGTACTAGGAACCCAAGTACTTCTTGGATTTGGATTGGTACTAGGAACCCAATCAGAACTACTAGGTTGGGTAATAGGAACCCAATCATCATCAGCATCATCCCCCACATTCAGACGCAAATGTTCATTTTCAATTTCATTTTCGAAGAAAACCTCACGCTGCTTCGGGAAGACGTCGGGGTCATCAATTTCTGGAACCGCTACACTTTCTTGAGTTGGTAGTGACTTCTCTACTAAGGATACACACAATGGAGTGCGGTTGTGGACTGAAACTGCTTCATGTAAAAAGAACTCCACATCCACATCTTTTTTTATATCAGTTATATAAGAAAATTTGGCAATCATTCCAGGAGCATTATACTTGGCTTGAAGCAATAAATCATATCTAGATTTGTCAACATCGGTAGTAGAATAAATTTGATCAACTAATTGGGCATACGTAGAATTTTGGGGAACAATCATACCGTTGTTTGACTTTGCAGAAAAATGAGTAAGATCATCCGTAGTTTTCCACTCTCCATCAAAGTAAAGAAGTACAGGTACTTGAGCTGCAATTGAAAATAGTTCAACAACATCACAAGAATTGAAAAAAGTTCAACAACATTACCATTACCAAGGAGAGTTTGCTCGTAGAGTTTCAGGAAATCCAATGCAGCAACTTTTTACCATAAGTTTGCTTCAATGAATCTAATGGGATAAGAGCTCCCTATCCAATAGGTCCATTGAAGCAAACTTGTGGTTAATTCCTGGCATATTGTATCTCCACGAAACATACCAGTAAACTCTACCTCAAAGCTTAATTCGCGTGAGTGGGAATCAATAAGCATGAGTGAAATACGCGTGAATCAGCTACACTATGCCAGCAAACCCTAAACCTTAATACTAGAATAACAACATAGTATTGATTCCCATTCATTCGAATACAACCTAGCTAAACTATAATTTAACTAACCTAGTGTTCATAATCACTAAAAACCATAAAATAAACATACCCATTTTGAGAACGAAGAGTAGTGGGTCACAAATTCAAACGGAGAGGTCTCGTGGTGTCGTCGTAGTCGTCAGCTGCTGCTGCTCGTGGTTGAGTTCTTCAGGGGAGTACGGTTTGAGGGTCGTGTCGGAGTGGTGAAAGCGAGAGAAGAGAGAAGGGGAAATTAGTGATTCGTGGTTTTGTTATAAATTAGGGCACAAAAATATTATATACGATGAAAGACGAGAATTGAAATTCACGTGTTTCATCTAAAACGCGTCAATAAACTCGCGCATTTTAGATGAAATGCGTGAATGCATTTCACGTTAATTGAAAGACGATGAATGTCATTCACGTATTTCATCTAAAATGCGTGAGTTTATTCACGCGTTTTAGATGAAACGCGTGAATAACAACATTGTTCCTTGTTCCTTGTGTTTGAGTTATGTTGTAAACAAAGAAAGCGAATATGCGTGATTATACACAATACACATGAGTTATGTTGGATTGTTCTAAATAAGCATAAGTTATGATACTACATTCAAGCATTCTACACAATATACGTGAGTTTGTAGTATGGTGTATCATCAAATCGATTAACTCACCTAAATTATTAGAAAGCCAACAACGATAAATAAGGCATATTGCAATAAATCAACAAACCATATTGTTAACAAAAGTAATAAACCATAAATAGAAGAATATTCAGTAATATAAACCACCATAAATAGAAGAACAATAAGTATTGTTAACAAAAGTCTAAACAACTCCAAATTAAGTAAGCAAATGCTGCAAATCACAAGCAGCAACAGATTGAAGCAACTTTGTATGAGGAACAATATGTTCATCCAATATGAATGACATAGCAGCCGCTGTCTCAAAAAGCCAATTGTCGGGAAGAACATCAAAATCCTTTTCAATTGGTCGATACCTGATGTCTATCTCGAAATATACTATTATAGTTTTCGCATCCCTTGGCTCAGCAAATGGATAATCTGGATTATCCGATTCTTTAATACTACCACCTCCAGCAACTATTAACTCAATGATATCCTGTTTGTAAAGTGGGATGAAATTCCCTACAAATATAAAAATGTAACCGTCGAACAGTTTCGAACGCTGAAAAATAAACAAAGAAAATAATTTCAGTTATCAAGCAAAATAATAAAAGTACAGATAGGAGGAATAAGACCAAACTCACATTATTCAACAACCGAAGTCTGCCTTTTCTAAGACCACCTTGTGCTCCATGATTATCATGTTTAACCTCATAAGGTTCCTCATCAACACAGTTTTGGGTTTTCAATGATGATTTTATCCCTACACAAAACAATTTTTATATTAATTTAACAGACATATGTATGAAACAAATCGTGTTAACAGAGACTCACAATCAATAGTAAGGACCCATTTCCCGTTTAGAATTGTCTTCAATACTTTTTGAGTTCGGCCGCATGCACCATTATGATCAGTGTAAGAAATAACATGGGTTACATCTTCTCTCCACTTCGGAGACACCCTTGCACCAAAAGTGCGAGCAAATTCAACTATCAACAACTGTGTAAAACAATAATATAATGGTTATTACATTCAAAACTAGTTAATATGGACATAGTAGAGAGAATAGAACATACATTATCTTCAGGTGATAATTGATTGGGACATAAGGTCATAACAGTGTTTGTTGCCTACATATTAAATACCATTTTGTTGAACGAACTGAGAAAACCGGTTGTGGTGGCGGTCGTGGCAGCTCCTAATCTAAATACTACAATATCCATCAATATAAACAGTAGAATATACATCAATAGCTAACCATACAATATTCATGTAATTGAAAACCAACAATCAATCAGTATATATAGGAAAACCAACAATCAATCAGTATATAGGAAACGACATAATATACATCAAAACCAAACCTTAAACCCTAAATACACCAATATCCATGAATATAAATGGCAGAATATACATCGAAACCTAACCCTAAACCTAAATACATCAATATACATAGGAAACAACATAATATACATCAAAACCAAACCTTAAACCCTAAATACACCAATATCCATGAATATAAATGGCAGAATAAACATCGAAACCTAACCCTAAACCTAAATACATAAATATACATAGGAAACGACATAATATACATCAAAACCAAACCTTAAACCCTAAATACACCAATATCCATGAATATAAATGGCAGAATATACATCGAAACCTAACCCTAAACCTATACATCAATATACATAGGAAACGACATAATATACATCAAAACCAAACCTTAAACCCTAAATACACCAATATCCATGAATATAAACGGTATAATATACATCAAAACCTAAATCTAAACCTTAAGCCCTAAACTGACCTGATGATGTTGAAGAACGATGATGTTGGAAGGATCCCGATAATGTTGAGGAACGATGATGTTGAGGAACGATGATCTTGATGGATGTTGAAGGAAGTCGGAATGGAAAGTCGGCCGCAGTCAGAGTGGGAGGGAGAATCGGGGAGGTTTTGTTTTAAATTAGGGCCAAAAGTTATATATAAGACTAAAGACACGAATTTCCATTCACGCGATTTAATATAAATCGCGTGAGTTCATCAACACGTTTTAGATGAAACGCGTGGATGGGAATTCACGTAAATTGAAAAACGCGAATTGTCATTCACGCGTTTCATCTAAAACGCGTGAATGAAATCACGCGTTTCATCTAAAACGCGTGAATGAAATCACGCGATTTAATCTAAATCGTGTGAATGTCAATTCGCGTCAATGAGCGTAAAATCTGGCGCGCGAGGGGTATTTCTGACATTTTGCAGGGCAAAAGGGCCTTTTTTGCCAACATTAGCAAGCGCAGTCCATTTTTGGATTTTAGTATGTTATGGGGCCATTTCATCAAATTTCCCGTTAATTATCATTGACAAATATTTTTGTGAGATTATTAAAAAAAAATTGAATTCATTCTTAACAAATTAAAATATTGTTGGATTTTTTTTAATTAAAATTTTAGTTCTTACAAATTTATTCTATTATTTAAAATTAAGATTTAGTTGTTTTTTAATTTAATATGTTATTTTATAAATTAATTATATATATATATATATATATAACTCTTTATTTAAATTAATATTAATTTTTTTCTAAAAATATATAAAGTATTTCTCATTAACTTTAAAAGTTGATAAATTTAATATTTTATTGATATTATTAGTTAAATATATTTTTAATATTTGTTTTGAGATTTTTTTTAATATATTTTATATAAACTTCTCCTATTTTAGTTTTCTTATTCAATATTTAATTAAATAATATAATATTTTTTATATAATAATATTATAAATTAATATCATCGTGACATAGCAAGAACCATATTTGATTGAATGGTGTTTTTCATTCGGTATCACCCGACAGAAGGAAGATCATTAAGAATCTCCAACTTTAAACTATTACTAGGCCTTTTTATTCGATAGGATGATCTTTGATGATTTGGAAAGTCCGAAGAGTCTTTTACAAAGTTTGTTTGAATCTTGTTTTGGATTGAAACTTTTGACCACAAGAAATTATCGATACAAAACAAAGTTTCTAGAATATAATCAAACCAGACATACTTTTTGTCTTAAATTCATAATTTGAGTCATAAGGCCTCAAAACTGAATTTCTACCCACGATTGGAAAGCTAAGACATAGCCTGATCGGATGACACTGGTTTACAACCTCCATTCGACGATTAAAGTGGTCTATATGTCTAAACAAAACGATGCAAGTGCACCCATTTTGATCCTATAACGAACTGAAGCTAGCTGTAACTTCATATATTTTGATCTCGACTATTTGGTACAAATTAGCTACCATTGGAATGATCTTTGAGTTGGCTTTCTGTTGACACCAAATAGAACTCATGGTTTGTCCTACAGCCCATGCTAGGTCATCCACCAAATAGAACTCATGGTTTGGCCTACAGCCCATGCTAGGTCATTCGTAAGCCAAACTTTTCAATTCGGGACCATTAACGTTCCATCAATAATTGCATGGACCTTCGGTTTGTTTTGGACTTCGTGAGCAAGAAAAAAGTTTCAGCTAATTCAATTACCTTTTCAATGCCTTTAAGTTCAACATCAATGGTGGTTTGAGTCAAAAGTTATAACATTTCAATGTCTCGGTTATAAATTGTCTGCTGAAACTGAAACTCAAAAGAAGGTAAACTTCAAAATTTCGTTACTTGGTCTATACTTCATCATTTGAGCCGATTCAAATTGGAGAATGAAGACAAACTGGTAGCTTACAAGCGTAACTCGACGAAAACTCACTAAAAAACCATAATAGGTCGGTGCAACTCACTAAGCCAATTTCAATTTTAAAATTCATAGATCCTTATTTACCCTTACTTGAGGTATTTAAAAGATTTCTTCATTCAATTGAGGTAATGTTGAACCATTTGTTGAATTCTAGAGAGAGATAAATACACTTGAGAAAATGGAGAACTCCGAGACCCAAGAGAGAAATTGTGAAACCGAATTTCGGCGAGCATTCTTCTTCTTCGGTGAGTTCTTGTGTAGGTAGTCAACAAATCTTCCTTCACGTCTTATACTATTTTTCACTTCTCTTCTAAGTAGGTGAATTCTCTTTGTAATCTCAATTCAAAAACATGCAGTCGATCAATTAAAGCTTATCAGCAATGCATTTACTCTTATGTGTTAGCCTATGGTTAGAGAATGAAGGTAGGATAGTTGTTTGTCCGTGTATAAAACGTCATCACGAGGAAGTTATTTCAGCCCTTGGACTATTTTTCACATCCAAATCAACCTCTGAACTTTATATATGTCCAATTTTGACTATAAGTTCCAATTTTAACATTTATAAAATTTATAAGGTCTTGTTTGGTTCTCTTTTTCACCAAACAACTTCTCTTTCTCAATTGGAGCCTCCAAATCATTTTAGAAAAACCAAAAAAAATTCAAAGATGGTTAAAAATATTATTTTTCCACAATTTTTAGGACACGTTTAGAAAATGACCTAACTTTGAGAACTTATATATTGACTTATACATTCTAAAAAATTATAAAATTTCTACAGTGGATCCATAAAAATATTTTTAACCTCCATGTAATTTTCAGAGCATGTTTGAAAAAATACTCATTTTCATAGTGTCATACATGGAGTTCTACAACTCTGAAAATTCTAAACTCGAGTACAACGCGTTCTTAAAAATGTGCTTGACATGCATAAAAAAATCAAACACTTTTAGAAAAATTCTTGATTTTTGCGGTGACAAAAACATGGCTCCAATTATCAGAAATCCTCAACAAACATCTTCATATACTCATGGACTCATTTTCTATAAGGATCCACAGTTTGAACCATCAAGCAAACAACATGCAAATCTTTTTATTCACATGTGTGTTCATTTGTGCCCAAGATGCATTTAAGGTTTCATTACATGATATTTGTCTAAATCTAACTAACGTTTGTAGTCATTTATGAACAAGGAATGGGGATAGCCCTACGAATATACATAAGATATGATAATTAGAAACCAAGAGAATTTAATGGCTTTATATCGACCTTGTCTAAACCTAATAAAAGTTTAGAGTCATCTTTAAACAAGAAATATGGTTAATCCCTTAGTTTAGACACGGGATTAGGATATTCACAAGCAAAAAAATTATGAACTCAAAATGCATGTGTAAAATCCTTCTTAAAATTCAATGGCCAACTATATTCGAGTAGAGACTATCCTTTAGATACGCGTATATGACACAACGCCACGACCATTTACTAATACGTAACCAATCACCAGACCCTTAATACGAGAATACTCTGATTTTATTTCATTTAGTTTCTTTGTGAAGTAAACTAAAGTGACGACTCTTAAAGTCAATTATATAACTATATTTCTACATGTACTAATCAAAAACATGTACGAGCCCAAAAAAAATTCTATTCTATAAAACTTCATTTCGATTTCTCATCTCTAAGATAGGACAACATTCTGCAAGGATAGTCTTCATATCTACTTTTTTATGAAATTCGAGAGAAAGGTAAGTCAAAGGGTTCTATAACTTAACTTCTGTAGAAAAAAAGTCTTTTCCTAAAATAATGCACGGGTCTAGTTTACCATTTAAAATCCTTCATTGCATCCTCGACGCGGGTGGATCACTCGAAATGATAGGTATGACATGAGACTGACCAATTTCGGATCGTAGAAATCATCATTTATGACGGGGCATTCAAATGGATATAAAACCTTGAAAATAGGACAGATCCTTTTCAGGAAAAAAATCATTTTCTAAAAAAAGATGGATATGGGAGCGAGATAAATAAAACACGTACAAGACAAATTATCCATTTTTCTTATTTTCGATTTAAAGAACGTCAATAATATATTCGAGGTTGTAAACCAACAATTTCTTTGAGCGTTTTCTATTCACCATTTGAATTCTAGCTCAATTTTTAAGAATTATTTGATTCATGGGATGTTACTTTAGGCCATGTGGTTTCAAAATTCTATCTTACTTTCTTTTTATTCTTTTTTTTTTTTCATTTTGAGATATTTTTAGAACTTTTCAATCTTGAGTGATCTTCTTTATACTCAAGGTATATTTGATAGAATTAGTACACTTAAGTCCGAGACAAAGTCTTGACGAACACCAAGTGGTGATTTCAATATCTCAACCACGCCAAGTATATGGAAATCGGGGTATATCTAGTAGACTCTGTACACTCGCCTTGAAGACAAAAGTTTTACTTGGATTATGATTGATTATTTCAATGCTTCAACCAACACGAAAACCCTCCTTTCTATTTTTAGTATCTCTAGTAAATCTGTCTCGTCTTGAAGACATAAATCTTACTTGACTTTTTAAGTAGTGATTTAATTTTCTCAACCTTATATACTTTGTTATTTTTTAGCATAGAGTTCTTGAGTAATCTCTTTTCATTTCTTCTCTTTTTTAGAAAGCTAGACGTTTTTCTAGTCCACATGGGTTTTAGACTTAGCCTCTATCACCTCCACGAGCTTCATTGACATTCTAGATCTCTTAGCAATCATTAGATACGACCAATAATACGATTGGATAAAAAAATCATATAGACTTTTCCCGGAATCTATTGAGTTCTTTTTGAAATAATCATAAAATTAAACGAATTTACCCTAACACCTACTTGATTCATGTATCCTTTTGCTTCGAGGATCTCATAGAACATTTGATTGCAAACAATTTCTGATTCTCAAGAAAAGAATAAGTCGAGATGATTTTGATCGGGACTAAGGACTAGGTTGCCTACTTATCCTCTTTTTGGAGGAATTATGTCACAATGTAGTTCGTTTGCATGAAAAACCATCTTAGAAATGCCCATTGTATTGACATATGGGTTTTTTCACTTTTAGATAAAAGTTTATTTTTTGGTGAAAGCTTTTTTTCTCATTATTTTAATTTTTATGTTAATAAAAATGCTCCTAATATTGATACAAGGTTTTTTCGGGTGTTTTTTAAAGAGAGATCACAACCCTTTCCTTATTTGCCAAAGTGGCGAGTGTGATCGGGCCTAATTATTATGTTATTTACATATCCTCTTGGAGGAATTATGTCCAAATATAGTTCGCGTTGCATGAAAAAACATTTTGGAAAATTCCCATAATATTGACATGTGAATTGGATAACATTTTATTTTAGAAATCATTTTCAAAGGATGAAATGGTTCATTTGCATGAGTCGTGTATTCTAAATTATTTTATTCACTACGTTATCATTTTATACCCTATTGAGAAAATTATTAAAAGGGAGAAAATACATTACACCCAAAGAATTATAATGGGGAGAAATAGAGTCACGTCAATAGAATTACCGAGGGAGAGAAAGGACGAAATTGCATCAAGAGTTATTAAGAGGGCGAAGAAAAAAGAATGTCAAAGAAATGGATTGAGACCTAACATACTTGAGCCTTTCTTTCTTGTGAGGACCCATTAACGATATTTGTAGCCACACAACGTCCCCACCTTCATCTATTTTTGGTATGGCATGGCACCACATAGACTCCCTCCTTAATCAACTCTCGGACCTTTATTTTTAGACTCAACAATAACTAGTATCATGCCTTAGGCTCTAGTGGTATTCATAGAAGAAATTTGGGAATTTTTGTTGAGAAAATATCTAATCTAAACACACGATAAAATAAGATATAGAAATCAAGTGGTAAAGAATAAAAAGAACACAAGATATAACGAGGTTCGACCAACAATGCCTACATACTCGGGGAGTCGTCAATTCTATTGATTTTCCATGGAATAATGGCTCAAGTAACCCTAGGTTATAATGTCTTTATTTATAGGAGTACATCAAAAGCTAAAAGACTAAACCACTACTCCTAAGCCCAATAAAGGCTTAAAGCCCATTACAATATATAAACTCTAATTAAATATGAGCCCAAACCCCAACAATCTCCACCTTGGGCGAATACCGCGCTTATTGAGATGTGATGAATAAACTATAAATTCCACAATCTCCATCTTGACGAATTTCACGTCCGTTAGAAAATACACGAGTTTACCCACAATATCCACCTTGACAAAAGTCAAGCCATCAAGAAATAAATGAGTTCAACACTTCAATCTTCACCTATGCTCAAACCATTAATGAGATAACTTTGTGTACCTCCACTTTTACTCAAGAGCCCTTAGAAGAAGAAGAATTTCCACCATAACGTATATCGTGCCATAAAAAAGTTATGAGCCACACATCAATCTTCATTGTTCGAGCCATTCACTAGATAAATCATTATACCTCCACTTTCGCTTAAAAGCCCTTAGAAGATAAAATCATAGAGTTTATAACACCAAATAAGTTTGAGTAACCACGTTATTTCGACGACGAGAGATATTCAACAACTCTTCCCAATCTTTGTTCATACCCGTTGAAATATACGGAAACTAGAATTAACAATTCTTTATTATGTCAAAATAATCTTTACCCTTTGTTTGACATAAACTAAATGTCTTATTTTTCAAGTCCATCAATCTTTTGAAACCAAAAACCGAATAGACCCAAGACGAACTTTCACCGTCTACTTTTTCAAAATCAAATATCTATTGATAACCGAGGACACCCAAAACAAACTTCCGTCGTCTACTTCCTCAAAATAAGATATTGATCGAAAGCGAGAAGACCCAAGACAAACTTTTATCGTCTACTTCATAACAAATAAATTAGGCTATCACGACATCTCTTTTATCTAGTGTGAGGATCGGTGACACCAATAGAGACAGGGATCAAACTATTGATGACAACTTCTAAAAAAAGGTTTGATAGAAATCTTGTTAGGGATTTATATCATTTTCTATTCTTCACAAACCTTTGCAAACTCTTGAAGCGATTCAAGTGCGGAAATGTTTGCTTGAGTTTGAAGCTAAGAGCGAATGAAAGAATGAAGGACATAATGTAAACGACAAAGAGAGTTGTTTATGGATATTCGGAGCAAAACTCTCCTATGTCACCACTTCTTCCAACCACCGGAAGGATTCACTATACTTTTTTTAGAATCAAATACAGTTTCAGTGCCAGCTCACTATTGAACAGAACATACTCTGTTCAACTTACAGTATATTAAAGAATATCACTCAGCTAGACAATACTTTAATTATCTCTCTCTCTTGATGTACAAAACACAATAAGTAAACAAATGAGTAAATCGTAAGATCGATTGTAAGTTTGGCAGACTAGCATCTCGTCCGTTGTCTTTGAGGGTCTTTAAATAGAGAATATGTATCAACGGTCGAATATTCTATATTGACACGTAACAAGCACTCATTGGACAACCTCCATAGTATACAAGTACAACAGACACTATGCACAAAGATTGTGGCCGTACCAATCTAGTAGTGCGCTGAATATTCTTCTAGGATTGTCCAGCAAGAAACAAGTAGTGGGAAGAATATTTGCTTACGTGGCATTAATTCATTGGATGCAACTGGCTATTGTACCGATTTGCAAGGATTAGTGGAGCAGGAGTAGCATACAGCTAGTTGATCATGGATAGACGGATGAGAGCTTCAAACAACTAATGAAGCAAAGTATTAGACGTGCTCCATTAGACTGCCAAGTATAATGAAGTTAGACGCCCCCATCTAATAGCAGGATCCATTAGACCACCAAGTCTAATGGAGTTAGACGGCACGTCTAACTACGTGTCCCTTCATACAAGTCTGAAGGAGTTAGACTCCTTGCGTCAAACTTTCATTTGATAGACGGCACGTCTAACTATATTTGTTAGACTGTATGTCTAACTACGTCTGTTAGACTGCATGTCTAACTACGTATCAGTTAGACTGCACGTCTAACTACGTATCTGTTAGACTACATGTCTAACTATGTATGTGAAATTGCACGTCTAACTACGTATCTGTTAGACTGCACGTCTAACTACGTATTTGTTAGACTGTACGTCTAACTACGTATCTGTTAGATTGCACGTCTAACTACGTATCTGTTAGACTGCCCGTCTAACTACGTATTTGTTAGACTGCATGTCTAACTACGTCTGTTAGACTGCACGTCTAACTACGTGTCTATTAGACTGCACTTCTAACTACGTCTGTTAGACTGCACGTCTAACTACGTATCTGTTAGATTGCACGTCTAACTACGTCTGTTAACTAACACGTTTAATGAACCTGATTTAGGCTAAGTCTAACTTATCATGATTTGATGCACCTGCAAAAAAACAATTAGACGACTTAATTTCATTCTTTTTTTAAGTTTTACATAAGTTCATCATCAAAATACCATTAGTCAAAGTAATTTGAACCTTAGTCAAAATATTTTGACCCAATAATTTCCCCCTTTTTGATGATGATGTTAAAACTTAAATAAAAGATTATAATGGTATAAGAATATTCAATAATGTAGTAGATATCAACAGATTGTTCATATTTCATAGCAAATGATAGCTTGATTCGAGACAACAAAAATATTTTTCAAACATAAACAAAGAAAAACATCAAAAGACCAAAAACGTCAAAAGATTTCCTTCCCCCTAAATCTAAGGCTAATCTTTTCCCTTTCTTTCCCCCTTTTTAACATCATTCGTAAATTGAGTCTACGGCCATGTCTAGAGCTAAACTTAAAGCCGAGTCATAGGCTTCCCTGTTTCGTTTCTTTGACCTAAGCCTACCCACCCGAAGAACATAGTCGAGAACCTTCAGACTGTTCAAGACTTTAGTTGGATTGAACTGAAACCCGTGACCAGGTTCAACGAGAAGACAACAAAGGAGTGCACTAAGAGGAACATCGTATCCAAAGATCTTCTTTCGAGAGGAAATCATTTTTACCAGATTGTTGAAGAGAAATTTTGACCAGTTAATGGCTACACCTCTTGTGATTGCCAGCATTATTTCAAAGACTTTCGTACAGTAGATGTAGGAAGAGTCCTTCACAAGAATGGATTTTGAGATGATGTCGTTGAGTAGGGCATACTCAACCTTCAGACAATTACTCTTTCCGTGAGGGGAGACCGGAATGAGTTTCCCTTCAAAGTATTGATTTGAGAAAACGAGCGTCATCTCAGACATAATTTCATTGGAGGAAGAAGGAAACTCATAGATCCCTTCGGTTGGAAGTCTGAAGAACATGTCGAATGTTTCTTCAGAGAAGCATATATTTTTTACAAGTACATTCACACGAATGTACTTGTTATGATAAAAACCAGTAGTTTCAAAGAATTCACGAACCGCCTGTTCGTGAAAGATGCAGTGAGTACGCAAAAATTTCTTGAGCCTAGAGGCTTTTAGAGATTCAAACATTGAAACCATTTATGGAATCACTAGACTGGAGACAGACTTAAAGTCTATTTGTAGAGATTTTGGAGAGAGAGAAGACATTTTAGCAAGATGAACATAGAATCTTGGCGATTTGAATTTTAGAGAGAGAAGCGAGGATTCAGAGATACTCAACCCTTTGAGTATGACCGTTTATTAAATATACGAAAGTTAACGTGTGACCATTAACTTCATGATTATATGAACCGTCAAAAATTTTAGAAACCTATTCCCAAGAGACGCATCTATCATTTAATATTAATCATGAAAGAGTACTATTAATATTAGACGTATAGTGGAAAGTTATCAGAAATTTTAGTTACTCTTTTAACATTGAAAGACACCTGTCTTCAATCCATTTGAGAAGTGAATGGTTTATTTTTGGTGGGAAAAATACATGGACAGATACAGTGGCAGAGGACAGATGTCCTAATAGCCAGAAGATGAAAAGTCTAAGTACACAAGTAGTTAGACGTCTAATATACTTTCCACATTCTTTACTTTAAGTTTGGATATGTGTCTATTAGACGTCAACGTCTAATCACGCTTGTCTTATAGACGGTCACAAGTCTATTAGACTTAGAACGTCTAATTACGCATAAACACCACGTGCTAGACGTGTGTTTGGCTAGACGTGAGCTTCCAATTGCTCTAGTCTTATAAACGTCTACGAGTTTATTAGACATAAGCGTCTAACCGCGCAGGTTATTGACCAAGACATGAATCCAGAAGAAGATAAAAACTGATTGAGCAGACATACATCTAAGTAGTTATGCTTCTGAAATTACTAATCCATTGGACGTATTGAGACATCTTTCTTCTTGTCTGTCTAGTTACATTTGAACAATAGGTTCCTCTCAGTTCATGCATATAATAAAATCAGTCAAGATCAACAAGTCTTAAGATATTTCTAAAGTGAGAAAACTTAATCTCGGGTAGAGGCTTCGTGAAGATGTCTACAGTTTGTTGATCTATTGGGATGTATTCAAGACGAATCTGCTTCTGATTGACATTCTCTCAGATGAAATGATGTCTGATTTTGATGTGTTTTGTCCGAGAGTGCAAAACTGGATTGTAGGTGATTGTGATAGCACTTGTGTTGTCGTAGAAAATTAGAGATTCTTCTACCTCAATCCTATAGTCCCTAAGCTGTTGTTGAACCCACAAAAGGTGAGAATAGCAACTACCTGCAGCAAGGTACTCTGCTTCAGCTGTAGACGTAGCAACCGATATTTGCTTCTTGTTGAACCAAGAGATAAGACGATCTCCAAGAAACTGACAAGTTCCACTCGTGCTCTTTCTATCAATTTTGCACCATGCATAATCTGCATCTGAGAAGCTAGTTAAATTGAAACTGGAATCCTTCGGATACCACAGTCCCACATTTTGAGTTCCCTTCAAATATTTCAGAATGCGTTTAGCAATAGTAAAGTGTGAAAGTTTAGGATTAGCTTGTAATCTTCCACAGACACCAACAACAAATTGGATGTCTGGCCTGCTGAAGGTGAGGTGGAGCAAGGATCCGATAAGACCTCTATAGACTGTGATATCTACACCTTGACCACCATCATCTTTGTCAATCTTACTGGAGGAGCTCACTAGAGTAGCTGTAGTAGAGAAGTTCTCCATCCCAAACTTCTTTAGTAACTCTTTGGTGTACTTGGTTTGATTGATGAAAGTTCCTTTCTTCAGCTGACGAACTTGAAGACCGAGGAAGAAGGTTAATTATTCCATCATGCTCATTTCAAATCTATCTTGCATAAGCTTGGCAAATTTCTCACACAATTTGGGGTTAGTTGATCCAAATATAATATCATCAATATATACTTGTACAATCAGGATGTGAGAATCTTTAATAAATCTAAAAGTGTTTTATCAACAGTTCCAATAATAAAATCATGATAAAAAAAAATTATTCAAAGTATCATACCAAGCTCTAGGAGCTTGTTTCAAACCATATAAAGCTTTGTCAAGTTTAAAAACATGATTTGGTAAAGTATGATCTACAAAGCCGGGTGGTTGCTCAACATAGACATCTTCATTTAGCTTACCATTTAAAAATGTATTTTTCACATCCATTTGAAAAACTTTAAAATTCTTAAACGATGCATAAGCTAGGAAGATTCTAATTGCCTCGACTCTAGCTATAGGTGCAAAGGACTCATTAAAGTCAATGTCTTCCTCCTGTATGTATCCTTGAGCAACTAAACGGGCTTTGTTTCTAATAACTAGACCATATTCACTAAGCTTGTTTCTAAAGACCCATTTTGTTCCAATGACTGATTGATCAGTCGATCTTGGAGTTAGATGCCACACTTTATTTCTCACAAATTAGTTTAACTCCTCCTACATAGCATTGATCCAATCTAGATCAAGCACTGCTTAACCAATTTTTTGGGTTCAATTTGAGAAATAAAGGCAGAATTGGCTATTTCATCCAACAATTGACGTCTTGTCCTGCGAGGTGAGTTAGGATTTCCGATAATCAATTCTGGTGGATGATTCTTGTTCCATCTGAAGTTGGGTTCTAAAGGATTAGTCATTTGACTAGATGGCTCCGCGACGTCCAAACTCTCAACGTTTTGTTGAATAGGAGTTTGTACGTCTAGTTGGATTTCAACTGGATCAACCACAGGATAAAACAATGAAATCCGTTTAGCTAGAGCTTCATCCTCACTCACAGACTCAAGACTTGTCGCTTCTAATTTGTTAGCAAGGTCGATGGGATCGATGGAATTATTTTTAATAGACTCATCAAAAACAACATGAAGGGACTCATCAATAGTTTGAGTTTTGTTGTTATATACTCAGTAAGCCTTGCTTACTGAAGAGTATCCCAGCATGAATCCAGCATCTACTTTAGCATAAAAAATGGTCAGATAGTCCTTCCCATTATTATGGATAAAATATTTACACCTGAATACTTTAATTTATTAAATTGTAGGAATTCTTCCGTAAAACAGTTCATAGGGTATTTTATTAAAACGTTTGGTAATTATTGACCGATTTTGTGTGTAGCAAGCTGTGTTTATGGCTTCTGCCCAGTATCTCTGAGCAACATCTGATTCAACAAGCATAAATCTCGTTGCTTCCTTCAGAGTACTCACTCTTCTCTCAGCAATGTCATTCTACTGTGGAGTTCTGGCACTAGACAACTCGTGCCTAATACAAGCAATACTTAAAGATTTTTGATTCTGAATTCTTCTAAAGAATTTAATCAAATTTTCAATAGTTTTATCCTTTGATTGTAAAAATGCTACCCATGTAAATCGCGAGAAATCATTAATAACAATTATGATGAACCTTATTCCTCCTATGCTTTTTACAGGAATTGGACTAAACAGATCCATGTGTAACAGTTCTAAGCAGCGACTGGATTGAGATTTCCATTTACTTTTGAACAATGATCTGCTCTATTTGCCTAACTGGCAAACAAGACATACCTTGTCCTTAGAAAACTGTAGTTTAGGCAAACCGAACACTAAGTTATTTGAACATATGTTGTTAATGGTTTTAAAATTTAGATGGTTTAATCTTTTATGCCATAACCATTTCTGGTCATTCTTGGCAATCATGCACATAGGGTCAGATGTTTTATTTTTCCAGTTCATTTTATAGGAGTTTCCTACTCTACTTCCAGTTAATAAAGTATTACCATGTTGATCCTTAACTAGGCATGCATGAGTTTGGAAATCAACTGACAAACCGTTATCACATAGTTGACTAATACTAATGAAGTTATAGCACATATTGTCAACAAGTAACACATCATTAATGGTTAGATTACCATGGGTAATCTTACCCTTACCCATGGTCTTACTCTTCTTGTTGTCACTAAAAGTGATTTTAGGACCTAAGAAATCTGCTATATCAGTAAGAAGTCGTATGTTTCATGTCATATGTCTGGAACAACCGCTATCCAGATACCATACAAAATTCTCCAGGCAATCACTCACATGTACCTACATAAAATAATTTTTACAATCATTTGGTACCCACAATCACTTGGGTCTTCGGTCAATCAGTCCCTTAGAAATCCATATTTGAGTTATTTTGATGGATTTCCCATTTTGTGTTGTGATTAATGTGTATGATTTTGATATAGTAGACGCCTTCCTACTAGCCTTTAATCCCTTAGCTTTTGAAGATGATTTTCTTTTAAAAATCTTTGACTTCTTGCCAAGTTTTAGATTGCCAGACTTGCAGGATGCATCTAACTTATTTTTCAGCCAACTAACAGTCGGTGAAACATAAGTTATTTCATTCTTCAAATCTAACTCTTCATGAATTGGATTAGGTTCAATGTCAGTTAAACTCCCTTTGACAAAACTTATTGGCTTAAGCTTGTCAGTTGCTTATTTTAACTTTTTGCGGGACTGGTTTGGGTCATCGCTATCAAATCCTAAACTGGATTTAGATCCAGCAGGCTTCAACAAACTAATCTGGTATTTGACAGCTTCTCCCGACCTTGTCCACGCACTAACAACATAGTTTAACCTCTTGTTTTCAGAAGAAAGAATTTGAATCTATTCCTTGAGCATCTCATTCTCAGATGAGATATCGACCACTTTCTTTTCAAAAACATTTGATTCAGAAATTTTGTGTGAAGAAGAAATAATGGTCTCATATTTTACTTTCATTTCATAAAAGGAATCTGATAACTTCTTGTACTCAATGACCATGTCATTGAGTGCAATAGTTAACTAATCGTTGGTAAATTCTTGTGGGGAAAGATCATTTACCTTGGATTGATCATCTTCCATCAAGCATGTGACGGCTTCTGTATCCTTTTCAATAGTAGAGTCCTCTGAATCGCTATCGGTCCATTTGGACTTGTTTTCAGCACACATGAAAACTTTCCGATCTTTCCGGTTCTTCTTAGTTTGAATGTTACAGACATAGATCTGAATCAGCTTCTCCCAAATATCTTTAGCAGAAGAGCATGATTTTATCTTGTAGAATATGTTCATGTTGATCGATTGATACATGATATCTTTGGCAACGTTGTCCAGATTGTTGAGCATCTTATCTTCAACTATCCACTCACATCTTGGCTTCGCAATTTTTATGGGACCATCGGTAATGACACTCCACATATCATAATCAAGAGCAGTCAAGTGAGCTTGCATTCTCATCATCCAATAGTCGTAGTTTTCTTTCGAAAGAAGAGGGATTTCGTTGATGATAGACATGATTCACGTTCTTAATGCTTGAGAATAGAAAATAGGGCTCTTATATCAATTTTTAGGATCGGTGGCACCAATAGAGATAGGGGTCTAACTATTGATAAGAACTTCTAGAAAACGGTTTGATAGAAATCTTGTTAGGGATTTGTATCACTTTCTATTCTTTATAAACCTTTGCAAACTCTTGAAGTGATTTAAGTGCAGAAACGTTTGCTTGGGTTTGAAGCTAAGAATGAATGAAAGAATGAAGAACATAATGTAAACGACATAGAGAGTTGTTTATGGATGTTCGGAGAAAAACTCTCCTATGTCACCCCTTCTTCCAACCACCAGAAAGATTCACTATACTTTTCATATACATTTTTAGTACTAGCTCACTGTTGAACAAAACGAACTCTGTTCAACTTACAGTATATTGAAGAATATCACTCATCTAGACAATACTTTGATTCTCTCTCTCTCTTGATTTACAAAACACAGTAAGTAAACAAGTGAGTAAATCGTAAGATCGATTGTAAGTTCGGCATACTAGCATCTCGTCCGTTGTCCTTCAGGGTCTTTAAATAGAGAACATGTATCAACGGTCGAATTTTCTATATTGACACGTAGCAAGCAGTCATTGGACAGCCTCCATAGTACACAGGTACAATAGACACTGTGCACAAAGATCATGGCCGTAACAATTTAGTAGTGCTCCGAATATTCTTCTAGGATTTTCCTGCAAAAAAAAAAAGTAGTGGGAAGAATATTTGCTTACGTGGAATTAATTCATTAGATGTAACTAGTTGTTGTACTGATCTGCACGGATTAGTGGAGCAGGAGTAGCATACAACTAGTTGATCGTGGGTAGACGAATGCTAACTTCAAGCAACTACTGAAGCGATGCATTAGATGTGCTCCATTAGACTGCCAAGTCTAATGAAGTTAGACGCCCCCATCTAATACAAGGATCTATTATACCACCAAGTCTAATAGAGTTAGACAGCACGTCTAACTACGTGTCCCTTAAGACTAGTTTGAAGGAGTTAGACTCCCTGCGTCTAACTTTCATCTGTTAGATGGCACGTCTAACTACGTCTGTTAGACTGCACGTCTAACTACGTCTGTTAGACTACACGTCTAACTACGTATTTGTTAGACTGTACGTCTAACTACGTATCTGTTAGACTTCACGTCTAATTACGCCTGTTAGACTGCACGTCTAACTACGTATTTCTTTAAATATATATTGCATGCCGAAATGTTAGCTTCACGTTCTCTTGCAAACCCTAAACTTCCTTTTTTCTTTGCCTTCTCTCTAGAAAATATTCTCAATCTTCTTTTGTTCTTCTAAGATTACCGATATGACTAAAGATAATGCATTTTCTAATAATGTTATGCAGGTGGATTTCGAGTCCATCTATGAATCAGGAATACCGGAGATGCCGACACTATTCCAATCTATGGTGGCTTCCGGTCTCATAAAGTTCTTGGAAGGTCCCTGTATAAGTTACGATGAAGTAGTACGAGCATTTTTCAAATTGGCGAAGCTTGTCGACGATTCCATTTATGCCAAGGTAAATGATACGGAGTTCACACTTACATAAGAAATGTTCGCTAAGATTCTAAAGCTCCCGACAAAAGGCATGAACTTATCTAAGGAGATTCCTTCTAATGTATTGTTCGCAATACAATCTCATCTTTCGAATAGCGATGTCTCGACCAGATGCAGTGGAAAGAAAAAGGATCTGAAATGCGAGTATCGCATTCTTTGCGATATCGTTGCTAAAGCACTCTAGGGAAGAGGAGGAGCCTTCGATTCAATCACCCAGTCTAAATTCGAAATGATGATTGTTATATGCAAGGGTAAAGACGTCAACTGGGGATCCATATTGTTAGATAAAATCAGACCGGTTAAATAGAACTTAACAAAAACCAACTTCTTGTGCAGGAAACGGTCAAGTTACTCAACCGGTCAAGTTACTCAACCGGTCAAGTCACTCAACCGGTCAAGCAACTCAACTGAACAAAAACCTGACTGAACAAGAAGATAAGACCGGTCAAATTTGAAGGGCAAAATCATTGAACATTCGGTCAATCAGAAGCTATGGAAAAACCGGAAGTCATCCGGTTAACATAAATAACCGACCAGTATAAATAGACACTTCGAGTATCTGTTGAGGATGATACCGAAGGGACACACTTTAGTATTTTCACTTTTATACAAGTCTGAGGACAGTCTGCAGGCTGCAGAAGATCGTCCGGCGGGATCTTTCTACTTCAGGAAAAATCAGAAACGCAATCTTCCATGTACAGGCAACTGTCCAACCGACAGTTACCATATTAAAGACAAACCTAGCCGGTTTGACCTACACACTGGAAGACTAGACCGCCAGGTCTGAATCACTGAACCTCTGCTCAACCAATCAAACTCAAGGAAATGAAATGTGATCGTTGGCACATTTCACCTATAAAAGAAGGAGCTGAAGAGGAGTAAATGCAGCTCTAGCAGTTACAAGTTTTTAAGAGATCTCAACAACCCAAATTATCAGTTCTACCAACTACAAGCTCTAAGATTTATTGCAAGTTCATTTCTCTACAATTTTTAGAGCTTAAGTGTATTTGAAGTGTGATTACAATTTCGGTGAGAATTGTACGAGTGTTATCGAGCAGTAAATAAGTCTCGATCGGATTGTGTTTGTGTATTCCTTAGTGAATATCCTTCTCGCGGTTTTGAGAGGAAGGGGTGACGTAGGAGTTTCATCTCCGAACATCCATAAAAACCTATCTTGCTCTTTACTTTCTGTCGGTTTCATATTTTGACCGATCTGCACTAACCTATTCATATCGTTCTAACCGACCCTGCCTAAACCGAATTACCGAGTCCCAAAAACCGATCCATTATACTCCAAACCGACCTTATCTACATCCGGTTCTGTCCATCCTGTGTGTGTGCTGCTTCAACCTGAAACAAACCACTTCCGCACTTGAACTCGGTTCAAGGGTTTGTGACAGTTTGTGTAGTATTGAAACCCCGGTGTTAATCTCTAACCGGATTAACCACCAACCTTTGAGTGAGACGCGATAACCGGCCAAACCCTAGTCCGCCAGCCGCGACCTAGATCCTAACATTGTTCAAAATCCTATGCAAAATGGTGTCTCCCCACACCAAATGGAGTCTGGGCTTCTTAGTCCAGATAGGGTGGATATTGAAGCACTTGTATGTGCCCACCAGTCCAGGTACTCCTTTGAACCCTAACAAGATCATGTACTCTATCACTATTGTTCGATATATAACTAGGGGTAAGAAAGTCAAGGAGTCTAACTCCGAGGCTTCCGGACAATAGTCTAGAGGTGGTAAAACATCCAGTGCAAAATTGGCAAGCGAAAAATCGATGGGCGGCCGAAAGCGCATAAACACCTAGACTCTACAAAAAGACTCAAATCAGGGGTTGAGTCTACTGTCAGTACCAATAGTATTGCCAAAACCGAACCTAGAGAATATGGTGAAATCACATCATCCCGAAAGAGAAGTCGGCTTGAGGTAAACATTCTTATTCCTCCACATTTTATTGCCTCTTCTGTGCTGGTAAATACTTCAGTTCAAGGGAAAAGCACAGCACCCCTTGTCACTCCGGTTGAGCCTGCGGTTTTAGAGGTTCAATTGGCAGTTGTTGATATTATAACCAAGGTGGTCGACCCAATTGCTACTGATCGATCGGTTGCTCCTCAAACCAATTAGTTAGACGTTTCTTAAACTGACCAGCCAGATGATGGTCCTCAAACCGTCTCCCAAACCGATCAGTCAGAAATTTCTCGTACCGACCGGTCAGATACTGCCCAAACCGATCGGTCTGATGCCTTATAAATCGGACAACTAGAAGTTGTTGTAACCGGTCACCTAGAATCTGTTCCAGTTATCTAGAAGGAGGTTCCAACTCCAGTTGTGGTCTCCTCAACGATTGCTAATAAGATGGCTGATGTAGCCATTAATAAAGAATCTATCCCGATTCCGTCTTTTCTGTAAGAGATTCTATACTCTTCGGCTGCTTCAATCATAAAAGAGGAATATTACTTGAATGTTTTCCCAATTAAAACATCTCCAAGAGTATTTTCTTCATTTATGCAAATGAGAACAATAAGGGGAATTGAGTTCAGAGAACCTGTTCTGAGTCCTAGACCTGGTGAAGTTACAGGGGCCGGAAAAGGTAATGCTGATCCAACTCCTGACTTGCCTCTTAAGTTTACTTAAGATGCTCAAACATCTATCAACTTGACACTCGAAGAGGCTGAGGTTGTTTCTAAGATGAAAATTGATTTCTTCAACACTTGGGTAAACATCAGATTAGGCACAAGCTTCAGTGATGTGCTTCCAGACATGGCAGAGGACGAAAAGTGGTTTGAATTGCTGAATTTGGAAAAGGTGATATTCTCATTAACCAAAACTAAATATGTTACCGAAGCCCTCAAACGAAGTGAATTCGTATAAGTATTTGCAAGAAGTCGCGCCATATTCCCTTACTATAAAGACTATAGAAAGAACTATGATTCTTTTGTTGATATTGCAAGAACGGACGTGGATGCCATTAACCACTTAAGCAAGCTATTTGAAGAGTACGTTTCTACTACTCTTAGATATGTGGATGGTGGTGAATCCTTAGAAGAATATGGAATTCCCTCTCCCCGGACCAGTCAGAATTATTATGACGAGGACGAGCCCATGGACTTCGTTGAAGATCTAATTACTCCTAAAGGTAGGAATCCATTTATATACAGAACTGAGCAAATGTTCGATGGCGACATAGAAAAGTCGAAGAAATATTTGGACGAACGGGAGAGGACCTCTACAGATGAATGACGTCATTAAATGTTCTACGTTTATAAGGTAATGGGACCAAGCGCTAAAGTGCATCATCCTATTACAAGACAGGCTTGTGTGCGTATCTCTACCGCTTTGGAGATAACATCGGTTGACAAAGTATCATCGAGTATTTCCTCCTCAAAGTATGAAGGAAATAAGAAAGAGGATGGGAAAGATAAAGCTCGTTCGAATCCATCGTCTGTAGTCGACAAGGGTCTCTCCTCTTCTCATCAGGTTGAAAACTCCCAACCGACTAGTAGTGTACTTCCTCCCCTAGAGCAAGCAGTTATCGAAAAGGAGACTGAAGTTCAGAACTCCAAGCAACCGATCCCTGCTCACTCTACTTCGGGTAAGTGTTCAAAATCTAAAGAAGTCTTAGATTGTACTCGTAAAATCAGAGATGAGAGTCTTGAAGAACCGGTCGGTCAACAAAATGCTCAAACGATACCAAAGATGTTTATTCAGGTTAGTTTCCATCATGCTAGACCTCTCCGATATGCTCCAATTGGCAATCATATCTCCACTCAGTCTCACTCTGAGGAAGAGTCTCTTCAAACTAAGAATATCCGATGCATAGTCATGGAGGCTATGGCTCTGTGGCGAGATACTTTTCAAACTATCAGCTCAAAGTTGGACTGGATAGAGAGCTCGTCTGCAGCATCAGATAACAACCTTGACAGAAACAATCAAGAAATGTATCCAATGCGACAACAGTTAAATAAGTTCGAACCTTTCTTCAACAAGACTATTAATATCCATGGAGAAACAAAGTCTGCAATCGAAATCCTTACGTCCCAAGTGGTGGAGATGGCTAGGTCCTTCAGTGTTGCTGATGCCAAAAAATTAAGAGAAGTAGAGGCGACTACACAAAAATTTCAGGATGAAGAAAATGCAGCCGCTGAGGCCACTAAACAAACTGCTGAAGCTAATGAAGAGGGACAATATGATCATAGAACAGATGGAGAGCCAACGAGAAAATTATGTTCCACGCAGCTCTCGCTCCAGGCGAAGGTTACGTCGAAGTGATGGTTCAGCTCTTGTCTCTTTCCCTACTTCACCAAGAGGAAGGGGTCGTGGACGTAACATTGACGGTTGAACCAGTGAGAATATTGTGAAACATGTCATGGAGGACATTGATGAAATATAGATAAGATATGCAAGGGAGAGAAACTAAACTTATCTTCTTACCGTCTTCTTTGCTATAAACTCGTTGAACTGATTTTGTTGAACAATTTCTTTTGACTAATTGCATTTCTTGTTTTGATTATCAAACAGGAAAAATCAAATGATGCATGTTCAATTTTTTTTTTATCAATTACTAGTTTTGATAATTTTAGGATAAAACAATCAAAAAGGGAGAAATTGCTAAAATATATACAACACTAGCTTTGATAATTTATTCTAAACAATCAAAGTTGTTATATCAAAATAGTTAATTAACTTAGGATAATTAGCCAACGATTATAAAATTACCAGGTTTTGAATGTTTAGTTTAAATAATCAAAAAGGGAGAAATTGTTAAATCAAAGTATTAATTATAAGTGTATAAATAAAGAACTGAATTGTTTTAAATTAATTCTGTGCAGATTAAAGAAAACCGGAAAGGAAAGTTGTCTAGTAGTTGATCAAATCCGGCATTTGATCAAACTTCGATTTCTGCAAAGAGGCGCTTCCGGGTTTATCTCCAAATCGGTATTATACCAAGATCGGTTTTTATAAAAGACGCGTCCAGTATTTTATAAGATGGGTTTTATATTGGAACGCGTCCGGTATTTTATAAGATGGGTTTTATATTGGAACGAGTCCGGTATTTTATAAGATTGATTTTATATTGAAACACGTCCAGTATTTTATGAGATTGGTATTTTATCAAGAGGCGCACCTGGTAATTTATCCAAATCGATTTTTGGATAAACGTCTTCGGTAATTTACCAATTCAGTTTTATACTAAGCGTTCCCAGTATTTTACCACTTCGGTCCTACAGAAGGCGCTTTTGATATTTTCCAAGTTTGGTATTTTGGTTAAGCACTTTCCTGTACCTGATCAATCTTAACTCCCGATTAAGCATTCATTATGGGCAGTCTGACATGACAGCAGAATCAGACCTATAAAAGACTAATATAAACCAAGACAAGTCAAACCCTCTAAGTTGTACGTTCCTTGTATATCGCAATTCCATTAATGAATATTTTGGCTTACTATCATCCAAGTACAAACAAGATCAAAGATGATCTTTTATGATGTACTTTTATGGAACTCAGCCAATCAAATTAGGACAGGTTTCCTCTAAAACAAATATGTCTGTTGCAGTTTTCCTACTTAATAAGATAGAGGACAATTTTACTTCACGCGGTGTGTTTTCATAATCAACTGCTTCTACAATCGCTTTACAAGAAAAACATCGGTTTTATTACTACTCTCTCAAGTTCTCAAGTCCTAAAAGCTTACAAACTTGCTAGAGTATTAAAGTTGTATTACAGACTGTTCATTCTATGTGAGTTTTCAATATTGTAAGTTGACAGAATTTGTTTATGGTCAATAGAGTGTGTGCTAGGAATTCGGAAACAGGAAGTGTCTATGTTTTGGTTGTCCGACTTGGTTAGTGCAAGTTTTGTATTGAAACCAAATATTCTAGTGAATATCCTTCTCAAGGTTGAGAAGAAGGGGTGACGTAGGAGCTTTTTCTCCGAACATCCATAAAATCTCTTGTCTCTTGTATTCATTTCTTTTCAATCTCATTCGCCTGCTACTTCAAGTATAAACAAACATTTTCGTACTTGAACTTTGTTCAAGAGTTTGTGACGACTTGCGAAGAATAGAAACGAATATTAACTTCTAACATAGTTAATATCAAACGAATTGTGTAAGCATTCAACATAGTCAGACCCCGTCTCTATTGTTGTATCCGATCCTAACAGGAGCAATGTCGACTTAAGCGTCAGGAGGCTTCAGAGTGCAAGGAACGTCGACTAAGTGTCTAGAAAGTTGGAATAAGTGTTGGAAACTTTCTATGTCGCTACTGTCTATTTTTCTTAGTCGGACAACCAAGAACCCTAATTATCAACTAAAAAGGTAGCCAATGATGACTCCTAACCCAAATATTTTTGGGTTCAAATGTTAAATATACAGTGTACTTATAATTTGTGCAAGAAAGTAAAAAAATTAAACTAGATATAAATCAAATTACCCAGATTGTGAAGACGAAGATCCTTTTTAGGGTCGTTTTTTAATTTATTTATTTTCGGTCAAATGGTTCTTATTTATTTATAAAGCTATATATTCTGGGAAATTTGACGAAATGACCCACACTTAATAAACCTTGCAAAAATGGGACTTTCGCACCATGAAATGTCTGTCTTGCCCCCGAGAAGCCCCCTTATCGCTCATATGCGCATGCGCATATTATATAATACCCGCATATGTAATACCCGGATGTCATAGTATATATAAAGCCTAATTTGGGACACTCATTTTAAATCGTTTCAACTTCGACTTTCTCTCTCCAACCCACGACTCTACCACCTAACTTCCACGACTCTTAAACTTCATTCAACATCATCATCATCATCGCTTAACTCTCATCATCGTTCGTCTGTCTCGTCGTTCCTATATTTAGGTGAATTAAGGGTTTAGAGTTTATGTGTAATGTTCTTATTATTCTGGTGTTTATGTGTAATACTCCAATGTATGTGTATATTGATGGATAATACTTAACTTTTAGGATTTATGTAGCTTTTAAGGTTTATTTGTGTATATTCTGATGTTGCTTATCCAATGTTCCTCACTCACGCGTATTATATCAGCGTATTGTAATGTTCTTAGGGTTTATGTAGGTTTTAGGGTTTATGTATATTGTCTGATGTTGCTTACACATTTCATATTGTTTTTTTTCAGGAATAATGGTTTCATCGTCATCTTTACATAGTCGCAACATGGGATATTTATTGATGTTCTGAAGGAGTATATTGACTTCGATTCAGACCCATGGCTTTTGATATTTGAGAGTGCTAAGGATTTGATAAGGAAAATGATATGCCAAGTCATGTGTATGTAACTAATTAATTTTTTTCAATTGGTATCAGCTCGCTTCTTTTTCTACTTCATAGAAACATAGTATAAAGACAGAGTAGTAGCATGAAATTGTGTGAATCTCATCTAAATTACTTTTTTTTTAATTCTTTTTTGTAATTATAGGTCATCCTTGGATTTGTGAAAATGGAGTAACTCCCGATAAGTTTTGAATCCAATTGTCCTCTCTCGTATCAAGCATTTCTAAGAAATGAATAAACTAAAGAAGATGGATTTACTGTATGCATTTCTCCATTTGTTCATTTACAAAAATTTAATTGTCTCATAAATGTAGTGAGTGGTTAATTGGGGAGTTCAGGTTAGGAGGGGACATGAGTTCTCATGTGTTTGCTATAGTGATCCTGCATGGATATGGGTGACATTAATTTGGGTTTACCCAAACCTAACCCTAACACAAACCCAAAATATTAATTTGGGTTGGATTGAGTATGTGTTAGGTTGATTATGAGTTGTGTTTAATTTGGGTTTGGTTAGAGTTACTCGAATTACCCAAATTCTATAAATTTAATTTAATTCTCTATTATTAATCCAAATATAAACTAATCATATTTCAACTTCAAGTCGAACACATTTTTGACATATTTAACATGTTTTTCACAAGTTTAACACGGTTTTCACGTTTTCCCCACGTTTAACACGATTTTGACATTTTAACACATTTAACACGTTTGTATGATATGTTTAACACGTTTACCACATGTTTAAAACATTTTTCACATGTTTAGCATGTTTTCACGTTTTTGGCATGTTTAACACGTTTTTGATATGTTTAACACGTTTTCACATGTTTACACGTTTAATACGTTTTCACACATTTAACACGTTTTTGACATTTTTGGCACGTTTAACACGTTTTAGCTTATTTAACACATGTTTAGCATATTTAACACGTTTTGGTACGTTTAACACGCTTTTCACATTATTCACGTTTTTGCCACGTTTTTCATGTTTTTGCCATGTTTTTCACGTTTTTGGCACGTTTAACATGTTTTTGACATTTAAACATGTTTAACATGTTTTTGCACATTTAACATATTTTTGACATGTTTAACATGTTTTTTTGCACGTTCACCCATTTTGACAAATTTTAACACGTTTTTGGTATATTTAACACATTTTTGGCATGTTTAACATGTTTTTACGTTTTTGACATGTTTAACACGGTTTTCACGTTTTGGCACATTAAACGTGTGAAAAACGTATTAAACGTGTCAAAAATATGAGAAACGTGTTAAACATGTCAAAAACGTGTTAAAAGTGTAAAAATGTGCTAAATATGTCAAAAAAGTGTTAAACATGTCAAAACGTATTAAATGTGAAAAATGTGTAAAAAATCTGTTAAACATGTTAAAAATCTGTTAAACGTGTCAAGAATGTGAAAAATATGTTAAATGTGCCAAAATGTGTTAAATGTGTCAAAATGTGTTAAATGTGTCAAAAACGTGTCAAAATGTGTTAAATGTGTCATAATCATGAAAAACGTGTCGAAAACGTGTTAAACATGTTAAGAACGTGTTAAACATGTCAAAAACATTAAAAATATATTTAACATGTTAAAACGTGTTAAACGTGACTAAAACGTGTTAAACGTGACAAAAACGTGAAAATGTGTTAAACGTGTGAAAACGTATTAAACATGTCAAAAATATGAGAAACGTGTTAAACATGTCAAAAACATGTTAAATGTGTTAAAACGTGCCAAAAATGTGAAAAACGTTAAAAATGTGTTAAACATTTTAAACATGTAAAAAACGTGTTAAACGAGTAAAAATGTGTTAAATGAGTCAATAAATGTTAAATGAAAAAAATAAAAATAAAAATTAGGTTACCCAACCCAACTCATATTAGTAAATAATATGGGTTGGAGTTATGGTTGGATAAATTTAATTTGGGTTGAATATGAGTTGAGTAATACTGGTTGAGTTTACTTGTTTGCTCACCCCTCTACATGGTTACATCCCAATGGGGACCGAGATTAATACTAAATTTTTCCGCCCCTCCTAGAATAATACTAAAAAAACAAAATCATTTATTTATTTATTTGTAATAACATGAACGATCAAGGAACCACTCCTTGACCTAAATCTGCGAGACACGAAGTCCGGCGTAGTATGGTTTATGTTTTTGTTATGAATAGGTAATAGAAGAAAGCCTGACAGAAGAGGAGATTGCAGGTCTAAAAGAGATGTTTACATCAATGGATACCGATGATAGTGATGTCATAACATTGGATGAACTTAAGGCTGTCTTAAGAAGATATGGTTCTACATTAAAGACATTGAGATACGCGATCTTATGGATGCAGTAAAATCCCCTTTCGAAATTTAATTTTTTAACTTGTGAAGCCTTGCTTCCTAGCTAGAACTCACACAAACAAAAATGAGAACTAGGCATAGTCTTATATACCCTCCCTAGCGCACATAGCAAGAGCAAGAGTAAGCTACTTCACTCGAGAAGAAGTATGCTTTTGATCTGAGAACTTCCAAATTTTCAGGCTGATGTTGATAACAGTAGCACAATTGACTATGGTGAATTCTCTGCAGCGATAATTCATCTGAACAAACTGGAGCGAGAGGAACATCTTGTGGCTGCGTTTAGATATTTCGACAAAGATGGGAGTACGTAGCTATATTACAGCTGACGAACTTCAACAAGCTTGTACAGTGTGATGTTCTTTTAGAAGACATTATCAAAGTCATTTAGAATTGAATTATGTCAATAATTTAAAGTTGTTTGGTTCAAATAAAGGAATAAAAATATAAATAAGATCGATAGATTTGTAAATTGAGAATGTGTATGATTGATAGAAGTATACTATTTAAAGTATTATCATTTCTAAATTTTCCATCCATTGATTCGTTTTGATATTTTCATTCAAATAATATTTAGATTTATTAGAAAAAAATTATTAATATTATTCTTGTAAAGGAATTAGTATTAACATTTTTATTTTATTTTTTATTATATTTTATTTAATTTAAAATATAAAATATTATTATTTTTATATTATAATTGTTTAAAATATATAAAATATTAAAATTGTGTTAAAATTTAATAAAATATAAACATCTAATATCTTAACATACTAATTATATATATTTAAATATTTATAAAAATAAATAGATGAATAATTCAAATATTTTTTAATTATAAATAAATTATTTATCAAACATAAATAATATAAGATAAAATTCTTAAAATATTATATATTAATAATTAATCAAAATAAATATAACTAAATATAACGTTTAACTTAATAAAGTATATTATAATATGATATAAATTTTTATAACATTTTTTTATTAAAATATTTCATATTTAATTTTTCTATTATGTTTTAAATATATTTTTATATAAAATTGTTATTTTATTTTCAACTTTTTATATTTTAATTAGTTTATTATAATTTTATTATTAATGTATAGTATTTGAAATTAATAATATAAAAATGATTATATTATTATTAGTTATTGTACTTTTTACTAAAATGTTATTTTATTTTAAATAATTTCTTAATATTATTCAAATAATTCAAATAATAAATTTGAATAAATAAATTAAAAAATTTATTATTATTTAATTATAAAAAAATCTTTATTATAATTATAATTATAAAAACATATATAATATTATAATTATTAAAAAGAGAAAAGTAAATATCAGAGAAAGAAAGTGCAGAAATTTATTCTTCTCCATTTAGAGAAACTCATCCACTAAATATATTTGATAAAAACAACATTGAGGTCCATAAAACCATTTTAAAATTTTTTTTATAAAATATTTGAAATATTAAATAACAAAAATGAAAATTAAAGTATCATTAATATATGTTTATTGAAACTCTATTAATAAAAGAAATACTCAAATTGAGTTTATACAAACTATCTAAATTACATAAATGAAGAATTATAATACTTAAATTTACAATGTTTTATTGATTCTACAACAATCTACCCTATCTACCCTTCATCTTCAAGGGATAGGTTTAAGTCAACACAAAAGACAACCTTGGACTTCCTCTGCATAAACATGAAATTGAGCTAGTTAGAATATAGAACACTTTCAAAAGTGTGGGCAAAACTTAAAAGTAAGAAAAGAAAGAACATGTATTTTATATATCTTCGTTGTATCATGGAAGAAGAATAAGGTTTTCATGTTCCTTATATCTTCTAATGCAATGGATTCGAATCCAATGACTAGCCATTTCTTTTGAGAATGAAATTATTAAGTTTTCAATTTGAAGATGTGGAAAAGCCTATGGATTGAAAGATTATTAAAACAGTAACATATTATTATGACTGAAAAACAAGCAAAAGAAATATAACTCACCCATTGGATTCCAAACATTATTAAGGTATTTTGCCTTCTCTGCATTAATATGAAACTAGTTAGAATATATAACACTAAGAAATTCACAAAAGTGACACAGATTGAAAAAGAACTTGCCTTTGTGAATAAGAAGAAGACGTTGCTCTATATAAACGATCATTGACATTTACTGATACATTGTATTTGTAATCTCTCCTACAACAAAAATGGATTTCATCTCCGTATCCAAAACTCTTCTCAAGACCAAGATTCTCACATTTCATCTTCTTCTCTTATAATTCTCCTAAAAAAATGAATTTCTAGGGCGAGATTATCACATTTTATCTTCTAATCAGAACTCACTGCAAAATCTTGATCATCTGTAATGTTAATTTATAGATTTTAGAAATGAGAAGACGGCGGCTATAGAAGATGTTGATAGGTTAAAATTTAGGGTTTCTTATGGGCCGAGCCCAATTTTAACCTAGTTAGTAGGGCAAGCAGGTAGAAAGTATATTGAAGTCCCTACATAAATTTACACTTAACAATTCTAACAACTATTTATTAACGGATTGACATTCACCTCAATCTTTTAATAAAACGTAATAAAAAACCAAAATTGTTAGGTCTTTTCTTATTCTTAATTTAGACTTTACAATTTTATTAAATACAGAAAATACAAATGCAAATATTTATATTAATTTTTTTTACTTTGGTTAATAGATAAATAAACAAATCCACTTGAATTTGTGCATCTCAACGCAAAACATAAACTCATCTATATTAAAAAAAAACAACTTTAATTTTAAAATCATAAAAATTACACTAGGCCTCGTTTGATTCAGCGTTTAAACGTTGCGTTTGAACGTTTGCGTATTAAACTATTACATTAATTTTGCGTAATAAGTTCACGCAAAAAATTATAATCAAACAAATTTTGGCGTATAAACTCAATTTTCTTTTACCTTTCTATTTAGTATTTAAGTTTATCGTTTTTTTCTCTCATAACTTTTAAATATTTTTTTATTCATTAATTCTTATTTATTTCATTCATTTCTAAATATTTTATTCATTCTCTTTCATTTATTTACTATCTTTTTAATTATTTTATTTATTATCTCTAATCTATTCCATCTTTGTATAATATTTTTATATTTATATAAAATTATTTTAATAATAAAATTTATATTTAAATATATTTATATTTATTATTTATAATATATGTATTTTAATATATAAAATAATTAAGTAAAATATGAAATATAAATACACTTATCATTTTTTTAATTTATAATTATAATTTTGGAAATCAAACTAGCCTTAATTAATTATTTAAAAGTACAATATATATATATATATATATTATATTTATATTAAATATATTTATAAAAATTAATATATTCATATAATTTATTTAAAATATATTATTTTTAATTTAAGTCATTTATTAATATTTAAATTTATATATTAACACAAATTATAAAAATTAATATATTAATATAATTTATTTTCAAATAAAATATTTTTAAATTTAAATCAATTTATAATATTTAAAATTAAATTAATAAATAGATATATATCATTATATATACAAAATATTAATTATTAAATAATATTATAAATATAAAAAATAAATAAACTAGACGTTGAATTAAACCTATCAAATTTAACAATTAAATAAGTTGAGATCATACGTATTTATTTATGAATAAATTGAATAAATTGACATGGGCTGAATCAAACTAGTCCAAATTTAAACTATCAATCAAGACTAAGTTAAAAAGTACTAACATTCACCTCAAACTTATAATAAAACATAATATATAATATATTGTTAGGATCAGGTACAACGATAAAGATGGGGTCTGACTATTTGAGCGTTTACACAATTCGGTTTGATATTAACTCTGTTAGAAGATAATATCAATTTCTATTTTTCGCAAGTCGTCACAAATTTTTGAACACAGTTCAAGTGCGGAAATATTTGTTTAGACTCAAGCGAGAAATAAAGGGTTGGAAAATTTAGAAAGTAAAGAACACAAGACACAAAATTTGTTTATAGATGTTCGGAACAAACTCTCCTACGTCACCCTTCTTCTCGACCTCGAGAAGGATTCCAATAGAAGATTTGATTTGAATAACACCTCTACAAAAATTTAGACGTACGGAAACCATGTCTTAAACACTGTCTGTTTTCGAACTCTAGCACACACAACACTTGTTGATAGACACTCTATCAACTTACAAAGAGCTCACAATATAGAAAAGTGATACAATGATTTTCGGTATGAACAATCTTTCATAGAAGAATTGCTAAGGCAAAATCTTGAATATATATTTGTAGAGAGAGAATTTTTAATTAGCAAGAGAGCCTAGATATCCACCACCTACTTTTGTTTTTCCTTTGATCTTCTTTTATATCCAAGGCACAAAAAAACGGTCGTATTTTCTTTAGAGGACACCTGTCCTAATTTGATTGGTTGAGTTTCAGAGTAGTACATTAAAGAAGATTCTATTTTGATCTTGTCTGTACTGGATGATAATATGCCAAATATTCATTAATGGAATCGACACGTACATCTCATGAAATTTGAAATACTTTGGTAGGTGGCAGTCTATACTCTATACTCTTTGATAGACGGATGCTTGTTCAAATATAGAAACAGGTACCGGACTTGAACATAATACTGGAAAATACCGGACTTGAACAATTTTGGTATTTTCTCAAACTATTCGGTATTTTGGACTTCGGTTTTTCGGACTTCAGTAGCTCAAATCGTTCGGTATTTTGGACTTCGGTAGCTCAAACCGTTTGGTTTTTTCTCAAACCATTTGGTTTTTCAGGATTTCGGTATTTGCTCAATCAGATGCGCCTACATGGAAATTTCGGTATTTGCTCAGCGGATGCGCGCAGCTTCCCTGAAATAACAAAACTCCAATTATTATTTGGACTTGGTGAAATTCAAACCCTGGTCACCCGTGTGACAGGCGTGAATACTTACCACTATACTACAACCACTTTGTTGTTATCTTTAAATATATTAATATATTTGATATGACTTAACAATTATATATTTATAATTTAACTTATATATATATATATATATATAATTGAACTTAGTTTTATCCATTCATTATCAAAACCTTTTCATAAATTATAATCTGACAATTTCTCCATTTTTGATTATTTAAAATAAATATTCAAAACTTGGTAGTTTTATAATTGTTGACTAATTATCATAAGTTAATTAGCTAATTTAATCTAACAATTTCTCCCCTTTTGATTATTTAAAATAAATATTCAAAACCTGGCAGTTTTATAATCGTTGGCTAATTATCCTAAATTAATTAGCTAATTTAATCTAACAATTTCTCCCCTTTTGATTATTTAAACTAAATTATCAAAGTAGACGAGTTTGTAATTAAATTAGTTTAAGAATTATCATAATCTAACAATCCTAAATATTTCTAAGGTAAGAAAACTTAAACTCGGGAAGTGGCTTCGTGAGAATGTTAGCCACTTCATGCTTGTTGCCTTCATATGCTATGTCTGTTAGCAGTCGACTATCCAAATGTCATGCATAACCTTCCACGCTGCAGTCCTGTTTTATCTACGTTCATAGACAATAACAAATCTGATACTCATTTTTCTTTGGCTCGTGGCTTATTAGTCCCTTGGGAATCCATACATTGATTATTTTGATGGATTTCCCGTTGTGTGTATAGTGTATTTGGCAGATTGCTCTCCGTCTGCTGATGATTTTTTAACTTTAAAATATGAAGTTTGGTAAAAACTTCTTGACTTTGTGTCATTTTTTCTTTGCCATACCAGCTGACTTCCATTCTCTCAAGATTCAGTCAGCGTTGCCTTTCATAAATTATCTTATCCTTTGAAGTCAAATCATCACAGCTTGGATCAGTTCCTTTATCAGTTAAACTACCCCTGATAAAATTTATTGTCTTAAACTTGTCTTTCGTCGGGTTTAACTTTTCACAAGACTTGTCTGGGCTGACATTGTCAAATCTTAAACCGGATTTGCATCTAGCATGCCTCGACATACTTATATGCTGTGTGACTGCATCTCCATACCTCGTCCAGGAACTAACCACATAAGTCAAATGTTGGTTTTTAGACGAAATTGTTTGCATCTTTTCCTTGAGCTTCTCATTCTTAGATGAGAGCTCAACCATTTTGTTTTTAACAAGTTTTGGTTCAGAGATTTGAGATGAAGAAGAGTTAACAGTTTCATATTTTAATTTCATCTCATTGAAAGAGTTTGAAAACTTCTTGTACTCAATGACCATGTCATTAAGTGCATCAGTTAAGTCATCTCTTGTAAATTCTTCAGAAGAGAAGTAAAATACCTCAGATTCTTCTTCTATCATGAAGCAGGTAACAACTTCATCATCATTGTCGCTGGATGAAGTGTCGTCCAAATTGCTTTCGGCCCATTTTTCCTTGCTTTTATCAGCCTTAATAGCCTTATACTCTTTTTGGTTCTCTTTTATTTAGTCTTTGCCCTCACATAGTTGGATCAGCTTCTCTCAAATTTCTTTAGCGAAGGAGCACGACTTAATCTTACCGAGCATATTCTTGTCCAGCGCCTTGTACAAAATATCTTTGACAACATTATTCAAGTTGTTCATCTTCTTATCTTTAGTCGTCCATTTGCATCCTGGCTTCTCAATCTTTATCGGCCCATCAGTAATAACGAACCACATATCATCATCTTGGCAGGACATGTGCACCTCCATGCGAATATTCCAATCATAATATTCTTCAATGTGGAACATAGGGGGCTAATTGGAGAACAACATGATGATATTTGATTTCTTGAGAATAGAAACAACTTTATCTGATACCACTTGTTAGGATCGGGTACAACGATAGAGACGGGGGTCTGACTATGTTGAACGCTTACACACTTTGGTTTGATATTAACTCTATTAGAACATAATATATGTTTTTATTCTTCGCAAGTCGTCACAAACTCTTGAACGGAGTTCAAGTGCGTAAATATTTGTTTAGACTTGAAGAGGCAGATAAAAAGTTGGAAGATTCAGAAAGTAAAGAACACAAAACACAAATTTGTTTATGGATGTTCGGAGAAAACTCTCCTACGTCACACCTTCTTCTCGATCTCGAGAAGGATTCCACTAGAAGATTTGATTTGAATAGCACCTCTACACAAATCCAGTCAGAAACCAAGTCTTAAAACACTGTCTATTTCCAAACTCCTAGAATACACAACACTTGTTGATAGACACTCTATCAATTTACAAAGAGCTCACAATATAGAAAAGTGATACAATGATTTTCGGTATGAACAATCTCTCACAGAAGAATTGCTAAGGCAAAAGCTTGAGTATATATTTGTAGACCGAGAGTTTTTAATTAGCAAGAGAGCCCAAATCTCCACCACTTGCTCCAATTTTTCTTTGATCTTCTTTTATATCAAGGCACAACAACGGTCGTATTTTCTTCAGAGGACACCTGTCCTAATTTGATTGACTGAGTTCCAGAGTAGTACATCAGAGAAGATCCTCTTTTGATATGTTCTGTACTAGATGATAATGGGCCAAATATTCATTAATGGAATCGAAACGTACATCTCATGAAGTTTGAAATACTTTAGTAGGTGGTAATCTACAATTTAGCTCAGCTGCTGTGATAGACGGAATCGGATAATTGTTCAAATATAGAAATAGGTACCAGACTTGAACATGATACCAGACAATACCGGACTTAAACATAATACCAGACTTGAATAATTTCGGTATTTTCTCAAACCGTTCGGTTTTTTCTCAAACTGTTTGGTATTTTGGACTTCGGTTTTTCAAACTTCGGTCGCTCAAACCATTCGATATTTTGGACTTTAGTTTTTCAGACTTTAGTAGCTCAAACCATTCGGTATTTTGGACTTCGGTAGCTCAAACCGTTCGATTTTTCAGGATTTTGGTATTTGCTCAACCGGATGCGCCTACGTGGTAGTTTCGGTATTTTCTCAGCCGGATGTGCGCAAATTCCCTGAAATAACAAAACTCCAATTATTATTTGCGCTTGGTGAGATTCGAACCCTAGTTACAGATAAGAATACTTACCTCTATACTACAACCACCTTATTGTTATCTTTAAATATATTAATATATACTTGATATGACTTAACAATTATAGATATATAATTTAACTTATATATATAATTGAACATAGTTTTATTCATTCATTATCAAAACATTTTCATAAATTATAATCTGACATATATGACCAAAATTGTTAGGTCTTTTTTATTATTATTTTAGATTTAACAATTTTATTAAATACATAAAATACAAATGAAAATCTTTATATTTTTTCTACTTTGGTTAATAAGAAAATAAACAAATTCACTTGAATTTGTACATTTCAATGCATAAACACAAACTCCATTATATTAAAAAAAACATCTCCAATTTTAAAATTACAATCTATCATCCAAGACTAAGTTAAAATCTTACTTAACAAATATAAGCTTTCAAAACATGTTTTCATGATATTATGTTCAACTATCATAAACATGAAAGCATGTTATTATTCAAAGTGAATCATCAATTCCTTAAGCCATTTCGTTAGCCTTCTTAGAAACCTGTTATACATGGACAAAATTACTGAGGAAAATGAAAACTTCACATACGCTAGGATGAACGTTGAAGTTCAACCCATGAGCATTCTCCCCGATGAAATTATAGTGGTGGATCGAAAGACAATACTAATAAGATGGACATACACTATGAATGACAACCGTACAGATGCGTGAACTGCAATACCTTTAAACATTCTATAGTGAGATTCCCTTAATCAATGACCCACTAGAAAACAAACTAGGAACAACAAACGCAAAATGGATAAGTCAATCAACAAAAGGTACCTAGTGCAAATGAAATAGTGGTGAAAAAACAAGCAGAAAAAGAAAGCAATGCCTAAGGAAAAGCATTTCAGAACTCATGTAAATGAACAAAAGGAAATCAAACACAAGAAGAGTGAAGCAAGACAGAAAAGGAAAATATGGAAAGACAAGTCGAAGCACCAAAAGAAATAGAAAATGCAAAGAAGGGTAACCCGGAAATAAAGCATATCCCAAAAGAGAGGCAAAAAACAAAGAAACCACATGCGAAGGAACTTTCAACTCCTCTTTTAATGAAACGTTTCAAGATCCAACGCAAACGAAAGGTAGGCAACATCCTATACTTGTAATTTCATACAAACTACCCCATCAAAAGGAAGGAAGTTAGAAGAATGATTGAAAGGCAGGTAATGACAATTATGGATATACTAGAGATGAGCGTAAGGAACAATCAAATTGATACTATCAGTAACGATTGTTTTGGAAGCGACTTGGCTTATATTCACAATTCAGATGGGTGTAAAAATAGAATCTAGGTTGACTGGAATAATATCCTAGTTGAGGTCAAAAAGTTTTTCGATAGTAAGACGGTCATCATAGTGGAGATTGTTAGTAGGATAACAAAGGAAAAATACTACTTTGCTACTATCTATGAAAATAATGTAGCAAACGAAAGAAGGTAGTTATGAAGAGTGCTCAAGAGTAAAGTGGATGATGATGAGCCTTGGATCCTAATGGGGGACTATAATATCACCAAATTTATCTAAGAAAGAGAACCGAAATGGGGATCATGCAAGACATGATGGACTTCAATGAATACATCAAAGACATCAACTTTATTGAACCTTCAAGTTCAAATAATCTATTTTCCTGGCCAACTACTAGAGGATTAGAGGAAATGATGAAGAGTCGTATTGATCATGGGTTGATCAATGATAAATGGGCAAATCTCTACCCGAGAAGTCAGATACAAGTTCTAGAGTCAAGAATCTCTAATCATTGCCCGTTGTAATTTTTCTGAGAAAGGAAAAAAAGATTGAAGAGGTCTTTCAAATTCTTTAATTTCTGGATGAAAGATAAAGAATTCAAAGAAGTACTGACAGAAACCTGAAATACTAGTATCAACAGAACAAAGATACTTAGAGTCTGTGAAAATCTCAGAATCTTGAAAGGTAAGCTCAGTAAGTTCGATAAGAAAAATTACAGCGATATATCAAAAATACTAGAGGAAGCACGAGTAAAATTGAAGAATATTCAATAAAAAAGCATGAGGATGCAGAACCTACCTAACCATCAAATCAAGGAGAAAGAAACCCTAAAAAGTTTCAGAGAACTCTACTCAAAAGAAGAAAGATTATACAAGCAGAAGTCTAGAGAAAATTGTCTTTCTCTAGGAGACAAAAATACTGCATCCTTTTACAAGAAACGTGTTGCTTGAAACTTCAAAAACAAAGTCCTCGGATTGAAAGATTGTAATGGGGAAATGCTTCAGGGACAAGAAGTAGTTCAAAAGGAAGCTATCAGTTATTATAAGGGTCTAATTAGAACAAAAGTGAGTAACAATGGACTCGATGCCATACTTGGGGTGTTGGAACAAATTCTTCTAATAAAAATAAAAAATGAGGATGGTGATAAGTTGGTAGCAATGGCCAGTCAAGAAGAGATCATGAAAACTATGCTTAATTTGAAAGGTGGTAAGAATTTGGGGCCTGATGGGATACAATGCGACTTTTTTTAAGAAAAACTAGGAGATAGTCAGAAAATATGTAAGTGAAGATGTCCTAGAATTCTTTCAAAACAGGAAAATACTTAAGTAATGGAATGTTACAGTATTGAATCTGATTCCCAAAATCTCCCTGTCGAAAAATATTCAGGACTTTTGTCTTATTTCATACTATAACGAAATCTATAAATTCATCTATAAAATCATAAATAAAATCCTTTCACAAAGATTTAAAACTATTATTTCAAAATTAATCAGTGTAGGGAAATCAACTTTTATTCAAAATCGCTCTATCTCCCATAACATACTTCTTATGTAGAGTTTATTGAAGAGGTATGAGAAGAAATCTATATATCCGAGAGTGACTTTTAAAATTGATATTCGGAAAACTTTTGACTCGATAAGATGGAAATCCATCCATGAATTTCTTTTTGTTATCGATTTCCATAACATTTTTTATCGAGTGGTTAATGTAGTGTGTTTTGACCCCTCACTTCATTGCCAGCATGAATGGCATACATAGTGGATTTTTTAAGGGTGAAAGAGGAGTAAGGCAATGCGATCCTCTCTCACCTTACCTCTTCGTTCTTATTATGGATATCGTGAACTTTATCTTTAAAATTCTCTTAAGGAACCATAAATTCAAATTTCACGCCTACTGCTAGGAAGATAACACACATTTGTTTCGTTGATGATCTATTCTTAGTGGCTCACACATATGTTGAATCTGTTAGTACAATCAAGGAAGCACTGCCAATGTTTTATAGTATTACAGGTTTATTCATTAATGGAGACAAAAGTTAGGCTTTCTATGGAAAAGGAGTGAAGGATGATTTGAAGCAAGATATATTTAATATCATGGGGATAAAAGAAGAAACACTTCCAGTCAAATATCTTGGAGTCCCCTTATATGCAAATCAACTTCAAAACTTACATTTTTTCCCACTTATTGAAAATGTCAGAAATTTTATCTTAGGTTGGGCTAAAAAAACTGTCATATGAAAATAGAATAGATCTTATGAAAATAGTAACTATGGATATCATTGGCTACTGGGCATAACAAATAGTCATTCCAAAAAAAGTCATGGCTGAAATGGATAAGATGATGAGAGACTTCATTTTGGATACTCAAGACAAAGGATGCAAAAAGGACAAATGAGAAACTGTATGTACCCCAAAGGAAGGAGGGCTTGGCATTAAAAATTGTTTCATATGGAATCGAGTGCTCATAATTAGACATGTATGGGCCCTTGAGATGAAAGCAGAGTCATTATGGGTCAAATTAATTCATACGAGATTCATGAAAGTAGAAGTCAACATATGGACATGCCAAATCAAAAATAAAATGGCATGGTCCTTAAAGAAATTCCTAAGAACTAGAGGAAAGGCATATTAGATAATGAAGTTCAAAATCGGTAATGGAAGGGGAATATTATTTTGGCACGATCCACGACTAGAGAATAATCTCATAATTCTTCGGGAGAAATTCCAATTTATCAGAGTCAAAATCAGAATAAATTGTCTCTTGTACTTAGTCAAAAAGAAAAATTCAGTTCTATTCTAAGGAGTATTCCAGAATTATGAATTTAATCAATAATATGAAATTCAATGGAAACACTAATACAAAGAGCTGGGATAATGTTATGAATAAAAATTTTGTGGCAGGAAAATCATGTGAGATTATTAGAACAAAGGAGGTGGTGATCGATTGACATAAAGTAGTCTGGTCTTCAAAGGTTATACTTCGACAGTAATTCATCCTTTGACTGACATTCAGGAAAAGATTGACAACAAGAGACAAAATTAAGAAGTATATGAATATTCCAGACTTCAATTGCCCAATTTGCACAGTAAAAGAGGAAAACATTGACTACCTGTTTGGGGAGTACGCATTTGTATCCAAGTTGTGGATCAATTTTACTCAAAACATGAATATCACTAACTTTCCAGGTACATGGAACGAAATCATAGAGCTTGTAAAGGAAAAGACTAAGAGCGATAACTTCTACACGAATATTTTCAAATGTTTCTTTGGAACCTTTGTCTACAATACCTATAGAGAAAGAAATACAAGAATTCATAGCACAAATAAGAGAACAAAAAGAAAAGTTTAGGATGATATTGTTTCTGATGGAAACACTCTCATACATACATAGAGGGGAATTACGATTAATGAAGACAGTTGGAAACTTAGTCAAATGTGGAATATCCCTTATAAAATCAACAAAAAAATGAAGGTTCAAATAGTTCTTGTTTGATGACTTGTTTGTAATTTAATTATTTGTTGATTTGTTTATTCTATAATTTAGTCAAAGGTGGAACATCCCTTATAAACTTATTGGTGTTTTCAACAAAGCTAGGGTCTATCTAGCTTGTTTCTTGAAGCTCATTTCTCTCTTTTGTTTTTTTTAATGAAATGACACTAACACATTTTCCAAAAAAATGACTATGTGTATAACATTAAATATCATTTTTTTTATATTTGACCTAAACATCGAAGGTTGTGAAATACAATAACCAAAGTGTTTTTTACTTGAATTCATATAGACTAACTGTAAAATTTGTGAAACTTGTAAAATATGGTAGTCATATATTGTTTAAGTTTATTCAATAAATATTTAAAAATTGGGATTACAAGACAAAACTTGTGAAGCTTGAGTTCTAGATATACTGAAACTTTCAACGAAGTCACCAAGTACTTGCGTATGAGTTATATTCTAAAACAAAAAAATGTAGTTTAAATTTTTGACATCAATTATTACAGTATTATATATATATAAACAATTTTATATATAATTCAATGGTCTGCGACGCACACATGAAATAGACTCAACATTGCTCTTATCTACCTTGTTATAGGAAATAAATATAAGTAATTAATTGTTCATGTTTTTTTGAATATGTAACAACATTAAAAAAACTAGTTGAATGTTAGGTGATCAAAAATTTTTAATTAGTTTTTAAGAGTGGTCAAATTTTGATCAGAGAATAAAATTTGTTTATATTGTGGTTAGATTCCTAATTTTGTAATGTTTGAAAGAGTTTAACTATTTCAATCAAAAATAAATGTACAATAAACAATTTTAACCAGAATTATGTATATAGAGATATTTAAAACATAATTAAATGTATAAGAAGTATTATAGTTTATGGACGGGTCAACACAAAATCCGACCCAAGTATCCATTTAGTCTCACATATATATTCAAATTAACCAGAGCTCTTGACCCGAAAATTCAGACACTTTTATAATTAATAATCATTATATATATATAAATTAGTTAGTTAAAAAGTTGAACTTATATTGTTAAAATGTCCCGCATTCATCAAATTTGATGTTGAATTTAAAATATAAAGTCTTATTACTTTGTTAAAGGGTTGTACTTATTTTGTTAGGTTGTAAGTTTGAAACATACATATATCATTTGTAATATTATTTTTAACCGTTTTAATTTTATGGGCGGGTCAACAAAAATCTGACCTAAGTACTCTCACATATATATTCAAATTAACCACAACTCTCGACCCGGCAATCCAAACACTCTTAAAATTAAGCATCAATATATATATATATATAGAGAGAGAGATTAGTTAGTTAAAAAGTTGAACTTATATTTTAAAATGTCTCACTTTCATCAAATTTGGTGTTAAATTTAAAACATAAAGTCTTATTAGTCTAGTTGGTCAAATTGTTGTACTTGTTTTTGGTAGGTTGCAAGTTCGAAATATATATATAGCATTTTTAATATTATTTTTAACCATTTTAAGTTTATGGGCGGGTCAGACTAAAATCCGGCCCAAGTATTTATTTACTCTCACATATATATCCAAATTAACCACAACACTTGACCCGGCAATCCAGACACTTTTAAAATTAAGCATATATATATATTTCCAACATTATTAAAAAAATGTAAAAGAGACGGTATCGACTAATGATGGTTGATTGATCTTCCTCTTAGATTTCCTCATCTTTCCTCATCTTTTACATCTTTAATAGGCCACCTTTCAATCTCTTACCTAAAACTGATTTCTTTTTTTGTTTTAATCCCCTTCATTGCGAAGAAATGTCCTTCATCAATTTCTATCTCTTTGTTATTGAGAAGACTAGAGTCAGTTGACTCATTTGCTTGTAAGTCCACATCTACCACCTTAAATAAACCCAAAAGACTATCTTTAACAATTTTATAGGTGTTTTTGCTCTTCGTTACCTTGGTACTACTCTGAACAAATAACCCGCATAGTTCTTTACATTGGATATTCTGAAGTATTTATAGGCTCAAAACATTTTTCATCAACATATGAATCTTTGACTCTAAAATATTCAAATTTAGCTCCTCGTATCCACCTTTTCAATATGTATTCACAAGGAATGTCATATACATTGGTGATCGTATATATTTTCAAAACACAAGAACAAAAAATCCATACAAACTCAAAATTTCTACAATTACTCCCAGCTCTTTTACATGATGAATGAAGTATAACTATATGATTGTAACTATTTTTTCGAGAAATAATTTTATATTTCACAAGTAAACCAATAATTTCACAAATTTCAACACCCTAATCATATGATATTTGAAGCACTCATTTTTAAACCACTTGAATACCTTGAGAGCATAAATATATATTTTTTACATTAAAATTTCAATAGGATGTTGTAAACATGAAACATTGTGATTTGAAATCATCTTTTAACTTTGTATATCGACAATCTTCAATAAGTCTTTTAAAATGATGTAAAAATACTGAAAACTTGTGTTTATAAGTGACATACTTTTTTGAAAGTTTTTTCAAACTTTCAACTCTTTGGATTGTAGTCACATCCATAAAAAAACATATGTCGTCCATATACAATAACTCATTTCTTCCTTAGTGAAACATATGATTCAACCCATCATTCTCTTCTAGTGCACACTTGTTCAAAATCATGGACCATATTTTAAAAATGAGAACTACTTAAATCAAATAAACAAATCATTCCGTAAATAATCACACGATTCATTTGTCTCCATTAAATTCGTTCACAATCCACTACTTTTTTCACGAAAAAGAAAAAGAAGCATACTATCATAACTCCCCTAATCGCTCCTACTATATTCAAACTTGGTGTCAATTTGGCAAGAATATAGCAATGATCAACGTTGACACTGAACAAGAATCATCCGGAAAATAAAAGTTATTGATTGAATATTGAAAAAGCAATCTTACTATTCATCTCCATACAAATACCACATTCTTCTTCTCTTTCAGTTTCAATGTCTGAACATTGTCTGTTTTCATTCTCATCTCTTCTTCTACGGTATCTTTCAATTGTTCTATGTTCTTGTGTATATTCGGAATCATTAATTTCGATTTCAAGTTGCAACAATGACAGATAGATAACATCTAACACCAAACAAACAAGCAAACAAATAAAATGAATATCACAAGATTTGAAAGAAAAATGGCACAAAAGGATCATATCAAACTAACTTCATCTTGATACTCTCTTTCCTCCATGGATAGACATTCTCATGAGCCGTCAACATAAACATAATATGAAGAATAATTAGTGATACACACACAAAGATTGAAATAAATCAGAATCTAGACAAGTCTGAACAACTTGTAGATTAGAATCCTCAGCAAACCAAGTGCACCAGAAAAGTGAGAATTTGTCCATTTCACTAGGAAAAGAACAGGTGTGCAGTTGCACTATAAGACATTCACATCTGAAGATAAACACCATCATATTCCATGGAAATATCAGAAGCTCTATGCTTCTTGATAAAAGAAACTATTATATTCAGTGAAGTCAATAATTATAAAATAAATGCCTTCATATAACCTCATGATCATGATTCAATTTTAAGTTATCTACTATCAATAGGGCCAACCACTCATGTTGACATATCATACACAGTCTTAACTCATCGTTGCTACTTGAGAAAATCGAGTTGCAGAGTTAAAAGACATCCATCTCGAAATTTGCTCACAGAGCTTCTCAAAAAAAAAAGAAAATGAAATATCTAAACCAAGGAATTGTTGGATACAAAAAGAGTAATTTATTTAGGTAGAAAAAATAAAGAGAAGAGAGAAATTTTATTAGAAAAATATTATCACAATTTATAGTAGCAAATCAATTAGACTAATTGATTTTCTAATTGATTGATTTGCTATTGACTTTCCATATTTGAGAGTTAATTCTACACTCCCTTCAAGTTAGGTAATAGATGTTGAGATTGCCCAACTTGCCACATACTTCCTCAAATTGACTTGGGAATAACTTTGATGAAAATGTTAGCCACCTAAGAGTAAGAGCCTTGGACAGCTATGAGAACGGAGAGGATGTTACCGAGGGGATGAAATGTTGATAACAGTGAGTGACAGTTTGAATCGTAGGATGTTGCTGGATGTTGATGACAGCGAGTGACGTTCGAATCGCCAGAGTGTTGTTGGATATTGATGAAAGTGAGTGACGTTCGAATCGTCGGAGTGTCGCTAGATGTTGATAACAACGAGTGACATTCGAATCTTCGGAGTGTCGCTAGATGTTGATGACAGTGAGTGACGTTCGAATAGCCAGAGTGTCGCTAGATGTTGATGACAACGAGTGACGTTCGAATCGTCAAAGTGTCGTTGGATATGAATGAAAGCGAGTGACGGTTTGAATCACCGGAGTGTCGCTGGATGTTGATAACAGCGAGTAATGTTTGTATCGCCGGAGTGTCGCTTGATGTTAATGATAGCGAGTAACGTTTGAATTGCCGGAGTGTCGCTGGATGTTGATGAAAGCGAGTGACGTTCAAATCGTCGGAGTGTCGTTGGATATGGATAACAGCGAGTGACGATTTGAATTGCCGGAATGTCGCTGGATGTTGATGATGTTTGGATAGATTAAGTCCATGAAAATTTGTCGAGACACAAAGATGGAAAGATTCGGCCGAGATATAAAGTGCAGTTTTGAAATGACATCCCACTTGTGGGTGATAAAATAAAAATAAAAAAAATATTTAAGACATATGAGATAATATAATCATTTGAGTTCTCCTACAATGGCTATTTCCACCATTGGAGGAGGCAACAAATATTTTGAACAGGTTCCTTTAAGATGGAAAAACCTGCTCTGATACCATGTAGAATAAATAAAGAAAAGAGAGAAATCTTGTTAGAATGATATTATCACAATTTATAGTAGTAAATTAATTAGACTAATTGATTTGTTAATTGATTGATTCGCTACTGACTTTAGATAATTTTATAACTTACATTCAAGACTGAAATGGGATTGATACAATTCAAATGATGAAGAGGACTCCTCCATTCTTCTCCATACTTGTTCACAACAAGATTAATCGCTTCTTCAACGCTAGATCCCAACTTTAACATAACTCTAACAGATTAAGACTCCCTTTAACTATCACGCTAACCACTACCTTTGCCTCCTTGTTCCTTCAAACATTCATAGTTATTATAGCACTAATTAGATCACAACATCACTCAATCGTTTTTTCATTACTTCTAGAATTCTAGGATTAAATCGATGTTATAATCGAATTGACGCTTCACCTGGATCAATTTCTGCGGCGATTCAGGGAGAAGACAGTTTGGTGGAGAAGGGATCACACGTCTGTACAAGTTTGTGGCATGTAGAGAACGCCTTTCGGAGTGTAGAGATTCCGGATATCTTCTTAGAGGATGAAGAAAGTCGTAGCGGTAAACAGAGACAACTCTAAACTGCAGCGATGCATAACCTCGACATGCTTGGATGACTTCGATGATCTCCAAAGGGCGGATGGAGGAGTTTTCCTCCAATGAGGCGACAATGGATGAAATTTAGGAAGCCTTGATGTACGATGGATCGGGAAAGAGAGAAGAAAGAATATATCGAGAAGCTTTATTTACTAATTAAATGGAAAATACTTATTGGTATTAAAACCAATCGGTAATATGGCTTAATAAACGCGAGCAAAATAGCCGCCCATTTTTTTGGGGTTTTTCACGGCTATACCAATTGGTTTAAACACCAATCGATATTATTAATGGGTTTGTACCAATTGGTGTTACAAGAAATCGGTGGTTACCCTTTTTACTAGGTTTTCAATGCTTCAACCAACACGAAAACCCTCTTTTCTATTTTTTTGATATCTCTAGTATATCTAACTCATCTTGAAGACATAAATCCTAGTTGACTATTTAGTAATGATTTAATTGTATCAAGTGTGAACTTTATATACTATATTCTTTTTTCAGCATAGAGTACTTGAGTAATCTCTTTTTATTTATTCTCTTTTTTGAGAAGCAAGATGTTTCCTAGTTCACATGGGTTTTAGACTCAGCCTCTATCACCTCCACGAGCTTCATTGACATTCCGGATCTCTTAGAAATCGTTAGATACGACCAAGAATACAATTGGACAAAAACATACATAGAATTTTACGGGAAACTATTGACTTCTTTTTGAAACAATCATAAGTTTAAGTGAATTAACCCTAACGCCTACTTGATTCATGTATCCTTTCGCTTCGAGGATCTCATAGAACATTGGATTTGCAGTCGTTTTCTGATTCTTGGGAAAAGAATAAGTTTTGATGATTTTGATCAAACCTAAGGAACAAGTTGCCTACATATCCTTTTTTTGGAGGAATCATGTCACAATGTAGTTCGTATGCATGAAAAAACATCTTAAAAATGCTATTTGTATTGACATAAAGTCTTTTTTCGCTTTTAAAAGTAAGTTTATTTTCCGGTGAAAGTTTTTTTCTCATTATTTTAATTTTTAAGTTAATAAAAATGTTCCTAGTATTGATACAACGTTTTGTCGGTTTTGTTTTTGGAAAAGAGAGATCACAATTCTTTCCTTATTTGCCAACTCTTTCCTTATTTATAAAATAATTTCAAAAATCATTTCTAAACGTTTTAAAAATGTAATAGGAAAAATAATAAATCTTAATAAATCTGCATTCATCCCCAGTAGGACAATCTCTCATAATATTCTTCTCATGCAGAGCCTATTAAAAGACTACGGGAAAAAGAAAATATTCCCGAGAGTGGCTTTCAAAATAGATATCAAGAAAGCTTTCGACTCTGTTAGATGGGAAGCCATTCGAGACTTTCTGGTTGTTTCTGGTTTTCCTATGATTTTTATCGATTGGATTATGCAATGCGTTTCATCACCCTACTTTGTTGTTAGCGTCAATGGAGTCCACAGAGGCTATTTCAGGGTGAAAACGGAGTAAGGCAAGGGGACCCCCTCTCTTCTTACCTTTTCGTAGCTATCATGGCGATCTTTGAGAGCATCTTCGCGATGTTCCGAAAGAATTGTCCATACATCTTTCACCCATTTTGTGAGGTAGAGGAGGTAACACATTTATGCTTTGCTGACGATTTGTTCATTCTAGCGCACGCAGATGTTGATTCCATTAAAACTATTAGGGCTGCACTAACGTTCTTTTCTGAGGTAACAGGTTTAACTATTAATGAAAGCAAAAGTGTGGCATTTTATGGAGGCGTGAAGGACGAAACAAAGCAGGACATCTTCAACATCATGGGCATCAAGGAAGGAAGCTTTCCCATAAGGTACTTAGGAATTCCGTTAACTGCAAAGCAGATCGAGATCTCACACTGCAAGCCGCTGATTGAAAAGGTAAAAAACACGATATCTGGGCAGCGAAAAAACTTTCTTATGTAGGGAGGATCGAACTTATCAAAACCGTGGTTATGGGCATAGTTGGCTATTGGGCGCAGCAAATGGTCATTCCGAAGAAGGTAATGAAGGAACTCGACACGCTGATGAGAAACTTTATCTGGGGTAGTAGTGGAAGAGGAGGAAAGAAAGTCAAATGGACCGCTCTCTGCAAACCGAAGGACGAGGGAGGCATCGACTTGAAGAACTGTATCGAGTGGAACAAGGCTCTAACCTTCAAGCATCTGTGGGCTTTGGAGCGCAATCAGGAGTCACTATGGATCAAATGGGTGCATACGAGGTTTATGAAACACGAAACCAGCATCTAGACCTGCAAAATTCACGAAGGTATGAGCTGGTCTCTAAAAAAGATTCTTAAACTAAGAAGCGATATTGCAGATCTTTATGACATCCGACTAGGGGACGGGAAAGGCACTCTATTCTGGCACGACCATTGGTTTGAAAACCAGCTTATCATCGACAAGGAGGAGTTTCAAAATACTCGTATCAGAAGGGACTGCGCAAAAGCGAAAATCAGAGACATCAAAGACGGGAATTGGAACTTGCTCTTGAGAAGAAATCCAGAAGGAAAGAGGATACTTGATCATATAAGTAACATACAACTACACGACAGACCGGATATTCATGAATGGAAAGCTGAGGACAATGGGAAGCTAGTATTGAAGAAAATATGGGAGGTAATCCGGGAAAAAGCGCAGAAAGTAGAATGGGTTCCTCTTGTATGGTCAACGAAGATTATCCCTCAATACCAGTTCATCCTATGGCTCGCCTTCTGGGAAAGACTCAACACTCGTGATCGTATCCGTAAGTATATGAACATCCCGGACGCGAGTTGTCTTCTATGCATAGGAAATGAAGAAACCATAGATCACCTATTCGGGAGCTTCTATATTGTTTCGGAGCTTTGAGACAGATTCTATAAAAGTCTGGAGCTGATCAGTTTCTCGAGCGAATAGAATGAAATCAAAGAAGCAGCAGTACTCAAAGCCAAGGGAAATAGATTTGCATTAAGCGTGTTCAAGTGCGGCTTTGGAGTAGTGGTGTATAACATTTGGTAAGAACGGAATGCAAGGGTATATGACAGAACCCGCAGGAGCATTGACGAGTTATATAAAGATATTGTATCGGATTGGTAGGCCTGTCTAGAATGATCTCTTAAACTCGTGGTTTTTTTTCCCATTTTTGAGAATTTTTAATGAAATGACGTTAAGTCGTTTTCCCAAAAAAAAAAGTCGCGAGTGTGACCGGGCCTAACTATTATGTACCTACATATTCTCTTTGAGGAATTATGTCCAAATATAGTTCATATTGCATGAAAAACCGTTTTGGAAAATGACTCTAACATTGGCATATGGATTAAATAACATTTTGTTTCAGAAATCATTTTCAAACGATGAAATGGTTCATTTGTATGAGTCGTGTATTATGAAATGTTTTATTCACTACATTATTAAAAGTGAGAAAAGACATTACATCCAAAGATTATAATGGGGAGAAATAGAGTCACATCAATAGAATTATTGACGGAGAGAGGGAGAGAAATGACGAAAGTGCATCCAGAATTATTAAGGGGCGAAGAAAAAGGCATGTCAAAGAAATGGATTGGAGCCTTTCTTCTTGTAAGGGAACATCAATGATATTTATAGCCACACAACGTCCCCACCTTCATCCATTTTTGGTAGGGCATGACACCAAATAGACTCCCTCCTTAATCAACTCTCGGAACTTTATTTTAAGACTTAGCAATAGCCAGTATCATGCCTTAGGCTCTGGTGCTATTCATAGTGTAGAAAATTTAAAGAAAAGAGAAGAGAGAAATTTTATTGTTTGTGTTTTATTTTGTTGTGTTACATAAGACGTCTAGTGCTTAAATAGTAAAATTACATTTGCAGAAAATGAAATAATGAAATAATAAAATCGTGTAATTGATAATCAACGACCGATTAACAAATTAATTAATCTAATTGATTAATTTACAAATTAATTAGTCTTATTGATTAATTTACAAATTAATTAGTCTAATTGATTGATTTGTTGCTGACATTCCATTCTTGGAATTATTTTTCTTCCAGGATAATTTTACACATAGAATGAATTTGGGAATTTTCATATGCATGATTTCTCTCCTCGCAGTTCCAATGCGATAATCAAACCCTTTTTCATCAAAGAAGACATTATCTAACTCAGAGGTGGGCCAAACTCGCCCAAAATGTGTGGCGATTTGGGAATCATGGCTGTTTGAGGATCTTGGTGATCATTCTTTCCATTTGAGGATCCCATCTCGATCTTTCTATGATATTTAATAAATGTCATCTATCTTACCTTTTATGATCCTTAAGTCATGAAGAGAGGTGAAAGTGGTTCTCATCAAAAGGGTGCGGTAAGTGTTGTCTAGGAACTTCAATATCATGTTGACTTGATATTCCTTGTTTGACAAGTTGGCTATAAGCGAGGCCAAGTCCTCCCAATGGCGCATAAATGATCGGAATTGTTCCTCTTCCCCTTGCATCAAGTTTTCCAATTTCCTTAGATTGGAGGAGTCCTTGGCCGTGAGGTCAGGAACCATCGAAGGAAGGGCGTCGACTCGGTCTTCCCATTTGGAGCACCATTGCTCAAAGTCCTGCCATTTTTGAACATGTTGACTTGTTGGTCTTGTTTTATTTTTTGACCATTTGTAATGAAGTAAATTGTTTGTGTGGATGATAATTCTAAATCTTAACTTATGATAACTTCGGATTTCCAACAATTTCATTACTCAGAGTATGGAAATCTATTTATTTCATACTTCCCGGAGAGAATCCATGATCACATTTATGTGTTTGGCCAATTTCATCCAAGTGGTGAATGAGACTTCTTTTCTTGAGGGTGATTTTCTCATCCATGATCCAATTGAAATCTCGTGACTCAAGGTCATGATTTATGATTGGAAGATCAAACATTGCTTTTTGGAAAATCGTTGAGTTGAGCATTTCATATTTGAGTTTCAAACACCATCTCCAATGTCACCTACTCACCTTATACTCGATTAACTTCGGGTTGTCTTCGTCCATAACATATAGGATTTCATTAGAGCTCATATCGCAACTATAATAAGCTTCCACCAATGTAGTGCATTACCTCCTGGTTTTTTGGCCGAGTTAGCATTTTTGTCTGTTTGTTTATCCAAAATGCATTTCTCCATTATCATGTGGTCAACCTTTATAGTCATCTCCCTTGTTATATTGAATTTTAAGATTCTTCAAGAGGGAATGATGAAAGTACTTCGAGTCTTGTTACGTACATTAGTGTATACAACTATTAAGAATAAATTTAGTCCTCGTCCTTAGGTTCTTCTTGACCATTGCATGAGTGAATCATTGTCTTTGTCTTGAGAACATTGTGTATCTTAATCCCGAAACGAAAGAGAAATTATCACAAGTGCATCTTTTGACATGATTAACCCTCTAATGCCTAAATTCGGAACAAATTAAACCCTATGCTAAGTGATTCCCATAGAATCTATCAAGATCGAAATCTTTCTTTTGTCTTGTCACATTGAACTTTGAGAATTAACAAGGAGAAAAAACAAGTGTTTTCGTACATCTAACGCTAAACGGTGCCCTGAGACCTTTTCAATATTAGAATCCCGCTCCTAGCTTGTCTCGCAGGTCTTCATAGTCGTTGCTAGACCGTTCCTCTATAGACGGTGTAGAAGACAAAGGGTGGAATATAATAACACAAGAGTGAGAACTCGTATTATCGTAATGCACATGTACGTGTTCCTAAAATAGAAATAACAGGCCACTTTCTAACTTCCGTTTCTTTAGTTGAAAAAAGTGTATTAACTATGTTGGTTAGTTGAAAGTTCCACAGTTTTACAGCATACAATCCTCGTCCTCTCTTCACAATTTGCACACAATTGTTCTTGCAAAATAAAGGAGGAAATTTCCATCGACACAATTTCATAAAGAAAATGAATTTAGGTTCTCTTGAAGCCTCGGTTTGTCCGCATGCTCGTCTCGAGACTCTCCTTTCTTTTCTTGCCGTGTATCATTCATGTAACAGACCTCTCTTGTGGCATCAACTTATAACAATCGGTTTAGGGGCTAATTCTATGCAAGGGTTATCTCATAAATTTTAACCCATGGCCTCAAGCCTCGGATGGATGTGTCGTCTTTAGGAAATGGAAATTGAATTCGTTGTCATTTCCTATGCATTGAGATGACTTATTTAAATCAAAGTAGCCAAATTGGTGAATCCTATGCATTGTGAAGGAAAATTTTAGTCAATTGGAAGTTTGATATCAACATTTCATTAGCCATACACACTTGTCAATTATGGAGGTTATAAAGAATGATTTATGAAATCAAGAAGAGCATAAATAAGTGTTACTAAAATAGAAGATAACAAACTTATAGCTTATATGGTATTTTTAGCAAAAGCTGAAAAATAAGCACAAAAATTTAACCTTTTGAATACAACTCTCCAGCACTTAGCTTCTTTAAAGAAAATTAACCTTTTGAATACAACTCTCCAGCACTCAGCTTCTTAAAATAAAATAAAAAAAATATACGCCGTTGCTGGGATCGAACCTAGTGACCCGGGTGACAAGTGAACAACATGTTCAGATTTTAAAAAGACATTATAACATAACAACCATTAAGACAAAACTATCAATTAAGTTTCAAAAAATTAATTAATCAAATAAATTTTATTCATTCTTATTTGAAAACACATATTACGTAGTAGTTGGAGTTGAGTTTAGATAGAAAAATGCCGATGATAAATTCCTACGGAAACATGTTGTATCTCATCAAGTTATTCATTTAATTTGTTGAGATAATGTTTTTTTTTTTTTGAGGGAAACGACCTAACGTTATTTCATTAAAAATTCATAAAATTGAAAAAAAAAACCCACGAGTTTAAGAGATCATTCTAGACAGGCCTAAAATGATTTTGAAGTCGTAACATTCTGAGTAAAAGCTAAAAAGCTAAAAACGTAAATGAATTATCTGATTACAATGATTTCTATTCTAGTGAGTTTAAAAAACGGTAAATTCCAGTTCCTACAGATATTCTAGTTCGGCTCCATACTTGGAATTCTTGTCCACGTTCCCGCGAGGGCGCTGCAATCCGATACAATATATTTCCATAACTCTTCAACACTCCTGGGGTTCTGTCATATACCCTTGCATTCCGTTCTTGCCAAATGTTATACACCACTGCTCCAAAGTCGCACTTGAACACGCTTGTTGCAAATCTATTTCCCTTGCCTTTGAGTAGTGCTGCATCTTTGATTTCATTCCATTCGCTCGGGAAACTGATCAGCGCTAGGATTTTATAGAATCTGTTCCAAAGCTCTGAAGCAATACAGCAGCTCCCGAATAGGTGATCTATGGTTCTTCATTTCCTCTACATAGAAGACAGTTCGTGTCTGGGATGCTCATATACTTGCTGATATGATCACGAGTGTTGAGTCTTTCCTAGAAGACGAGCCATTGGATGAACTGATGTCTAAGGATAATCTTCGTTGACCATACAAGAGGAGCCCATACTACTTTCTGTGCTTTTTCCCGGGTTACCTCCCATATTTTCTTCGATACCAACTTCCCATTGTCCTCAGCTTTCCATTCATTAATATTTGGTCTGTTGTGTAGTTGTATGTCACTTATATGATCAAGTATCCTCTGTCCTTCTGGATTTCTTCTCAGGAATGAGTCCCAATTTCCGTCTTTAATGTCTCTGATTCTCGCTTCTATGTAGTCCCTTCTGATGCGGGTATTTTGAAACTCCTCATTGTGGATGATAGGCTGGTTTCGAACCAAGGGTCGTACTAGAATAGAGTGCCTTTCCCGTCCCCTAGCCAGATGTCATAAAGATCTGCAATATCGCTTCTTAGTTTACGAATCTTTTTTAGAGACCAGCTCATAGCTTCATGAATTTTGTAGGTCCAGATGCTGGTTTCGTATTTCATAAACCTCGTATGCACCCATTTGATCCATAGTGACTCCTGATTGCGTTTTAAAGCCCACAGATGCTTGAAGGTGAGAGCCTTGTTCCACTCGATACAGTTCTTCAAGCCGATGCCTCCCTCGTCCTTCGGTTTGCAGAAAGCTGTCCATTTGACTTTTTTTTCTCCTCTTCCGCTACTGCCCCAAATAAAGTTCCTCATGAGTGTATCGAGCTCCTTCATTACCTTCTTCGGAATGACCATTTGATGCGCCCAGTAGTCAATTATGTCTATGACTACTGTTTTGATAAGTTCGATCCTCCATGCATAAAAAAATTTTTTCGCTGCCCAGCCAGATATCGTGTTTTTTACCTTTTCAATCAGCGACTTGCAGTGTGAGATCTCGATCTGCTTTGCGGTTAACGGAATTCTTAAGTATCTTACGGGAAAACTTCCTTCCTTGATGCCCATGATGTTGAAGATGTCCTGCTTCATTTTGTCATTTACGCCTCCATAAAATGCCACACTTTTGCTTTCATTAATAGTTAAACATGTAACCTCAGAAAAGAACGTTAGTGCAGCCTAATAGTTTTAATGGAATCAATGTCTGCGTGCGCTAGAATGAACAAATTGTTAGCAAATCATAAATGGGTTACCTCCTCTACCTCACAGAATGGGTGAAAGATGTATGGACGAATCTTTCCGAACATCGCGAAGATGCTCTCAAAGATCGCCATGATAGCTACGAAAAGGTAAGAAGAGAGGGAGTCCCCTTGCCTTACCCCGTTTTCACCTTTGAAATAGCCTCCGTGGACTCCATTGTTGAGATAATGTTATCGTAACATAAATATAAATATTCTATTTAGATAACATTTTTGTATAAAAGATAAAAAAACTTTAAAATAGAGATAGTATTAAAAATAAATGAAATTAAAACTTAGTGATATTTGTTCTAATTTGTAAATGATATTGATGAGTAAAAGAAAATCCTCTAGTTACTAGGAGGAATTTCATGGTCTCTTCTTGAAATGTCAAAGAAGCGAGTGTTTCATCCATTGTTGATTATTATATTTTTTTTTATTTGAAAATGAATAGGTGTCAATACCGGATTAAGAAAATATAAAAATATAATAAAAATATAATTTTAGTAAAGAATTAGAATATGACAAGTTTGAAATGAAAATGATATTTAATTTTCAAGCTTACATGCCTCAACTTAATATAAGTTATTTTTAATTTCTAATGTCAATTATGGAAAAGAAAATAAAGAAAGATTTTATTAAGCTAACTATTAAATAGGGTAAGATTTCAAAACATACATTAATGTTACCCAACCAAAATTTAAGGTTTTTTTTTGTATGGTTAGTGGTTTAAATAGTTTGATTTGTATATAGGTATTGATGTAATTGAAATATAATTTTAATGTATGAATTTTTGTTTTCTTGTAAAATTAGAGGTGGAAACTCAATTTTCATTCTTATTATACAAAATTGGGGTGGAAACTCATTTTTCATTCTTATTGGTGCTTCCCGAAGACATCGTGTTTCTGGGTTATTCGATTCATTTCCCTATTTTTTTTTTTTTTTGGAAATATGCATGTATGTGCATCTACTTCAACTAAAATGCATACATATATTTAGTATATATGGTAGGCACATAACCAACTTAGATAGAAAAGAGGCGAGTCTTGAGAGAATAACAATGATGTATTGTCTATAGTACCAGGGCCGACTATGGGGTAAGGCAACATATGCAGTTGCATAAACCTCCCACCTTTATAGGGCCTCCATTTTTTTAATATTTAATAGTATTATATATTATATTATTTTTTCCTTTTTTCTCTTTTAATATTAAATATATATTATACAATATATATAACTTTTTAATCTCCATTTTAATATCTTATTTCCGTATTATAATATATTAACTATTTATATATCATTTTATATTATTAAAATTTTAAAAATTAAAAAAAAAATTATTTACTATTTTAGGAGCCCAAAAATTTAAATTTGCATTGGGTCTCAAATTTTCAGGATCGTTCCTATATGGAACCCATGGGTAAGAGAGAGTTTGCTCATCGACATCTCAAGACAAGGCCTTTAATGTAAGAAAAAGTTCTTTAAAATGAGATTTTTTTCCCTCCCGGCCTTTAGTGTTACCTCTAAAAGACAAACACACCAAAATGTGGAAGAAGGGGTCGATCATGAGGTACTTACTTCAAACTCATGGAACATCGCTCGTGTAACCGATCGTCATTCCTCGTTGACACATATTATTATATACCAATAGATGTACGGATGACATCGCACAATGCACATCTCAAAGAAAAAGGGCTTCGTACCCACCAATGAGAATCATGCATATAGTTAAGTAGGTTCGGGTTATGTACTTGTAGACACTCATTTTTTACTCTCTAATTTTATAGTTTATACTCTTTAATAAATTCGAGCATATAGTCATTTTAAATTCATACACGGGCTCATTACACATATTATTTTAAGAGCAACTATTTTTAAAGTAATTGAGTTTTCATGAATAATTTATTTTGGATTTTTAATAAGTTTAGGTGTTAATTTTTCTAAGTTAAAAGACTTAAGGCATTTATTATACCTAACATATTTAGGGTTTTAATTAATTAAATCACCTTAGATGTTAAATAAAAATATAAATTCTTTATATATATATTTTACGATTTTTCTATTTAATTTTTAATTAGATTAGTTTAGTTAATTATTTTATTTAGAGTTAGATTAATTAGATTAAAATAAATAAAATTATAAGCGTTAAAGTGTCTTCACCTAATTTTTCTCATAAATTCAAAAAAAAAAAATAAAAGCCTAAGAAATATTAAATTCCTTAACAGTTTGGTGTTGGGTTAGAAACATTCTGTAATTTAAATATAATGAGATTGATTATACAAATATTAAGTAGGGGTAATTATACTAATTAAACTCTAACTAATAAAATATTCTCAAGTTTATCACCCTTCAAGCGAAAGCAAAATGGTGAGGCACAACTACTACGCAAAAGAGCAAACTTATGGGAGGTAAGTCCTTTAGTAAGAATATCAGCAATTTGATACTATGTAGAGATATATTGTATGAGTAAATGCTTACGAGAAACTTTTTCTCTAATGAAGTGATATCAATCTTAATATATTTTGTGCGAACATGAGAAGATTGAATCCAACACAAATTAGTAGTTGCATTTGCAAGAGAACGATATTCTGATTTAGTGCTGGAACGAGCAACAACTTGTTGTTTCTTAGAATTCTAAGAAATTAGATTATCTCCAAGAAAAGTGCAATAGACAGTTGTAGATTTGCGTTCATCGAGACATCCCGCTCAATTAGCATCTGAGTAAGTTGTAAGATTGAGTTGTGACATTGAAAAATTCCATGATGAGGAGTGTGTTTGAGATATTGTAGTGCATTTTACTACTGTACAATGAGAAATTGTTGGAAATTTCATGTATTGACATCCTTGATTAACATCGAAAGTAAGACGAGTTTGTGTGAAATATTGGAGGTCTCCTACTATGCTTCAATATTAGAAAGGATCATCTAAAGGATCTTTATCTTTTTTAGAGAGAGAAAATCCATAAGAGATAGAAGTATGTAGAAGCTTAGATTAAAGCAGATTGCGCCACGTCATTCCCTCTCCTAAATTCCCTCCCTAATCATTTCTCTTTAGATTAACAAAGAAACATGTCATCCTTGGTTGTGTTGTTTCCATGCTAAAAAGTAGTGTATTTGACCTAGGTCTTTAATGAGAAATAGATGGTTTAAACGACAAATAAATTATTTAATAAAGGATTGAGAATTTCTTGTTAGAATAATATCATCCACGTATAATAGAAAATATGTGGATGTTGTTGATGTATGACATATGAATAAAGTTATGTCAGATTTAAATTCAGTAAAATCAATTGACACTAGAGCACTACAAAGAGTGGAGTACCAAGCCTGAGGAGCCTGTTTGAGACCATATAATGCTTTGTTAAGTTTTCATATATTATTAGGAAAATTTGATGTACAAATCCAAGTGGTTGAGACATGTAAACTTCTTCGTTTAACGTCCCGTGAAGAAATGCATTGTTGATATCGAGTTGATGTATAAATTATTGATGAGAGATAGCCAAAATTAAACTAATGTGAATAGTTGTAGGTTTGACCACTATACTGAAAGTTTCTTCTTAATCAATATATTATTGGTGATGAAAACTTTTGCCCACAAGACGTGCTTTGTAGAGAACAATTATCCCATCATTATCCCATCTGAATTGTGTTTGAGTTTAAAAACTCATTTACAACCAACAATATTATGTGTTGGCATACGACGGATAAGAGACCATATTATATTTTGAATAAGAGTATTATATTTGTTTGTTTAGCATTAGTAAAATACGTAGGTATGAGAAAATAAATAGTAGAAATGAAAGTAGAGGAAGATATATAATGTGATTTATTATGAGTCATCATATGAAGATTAGAACAAACATACCCATCATTTGTTGTATTAGTTTATTATGGAAGTGGTAGAGTAGATATAGTATGTATTGGAGTAAAATATGTTAGATTTGTAGCATTCACTGGTGTGGCTAAAATCATACAAGAAAATTGTGAAGATGACAAATTATTATTGGGTGGTAAATGTAGTATGTTTGTTGGAAGAGATGGTTCAACATCACGAGACAGTGAAGACAATTGTACCAAGTCATTTTTTTTGAATGAAAAAGTGAGTTCGTCAAATGTAATATATCGAGAGATGAAAATGAGTCTAGATGGAATGTGAAGACACTTATAACTTTTGTGAGACGAACTATGACCAAGAAAATTGCAAAGTGTATTACGAAAATTGAGTTTATTTTGATTATACGGTCGTGTCGGTGGATAACAAGAACACACAATTTTTTTCAAAAAGGCATAATCATGTTGAGAATTGAATAAAATCTGAAATAGTGATTGTTGATAGTGATTGTTGATATAAAGTTGGTATTGTAAGTTGATTTATGATAGATGTAATTGTTTTAATTGTTTCACTCCAATAATATAGTGACATATATAGATGCACGAGACAATAAAGTGAGACAAATTTCTATAATGTGACAATTTTTTCGTTCAACAATACGATTTTGCTCACTAGTATGTGAACACGATAAGTGATGTAAAATACAACGATGATCCTTCAATAGTTTGAAATTTATGTATTGTCCTCCCCAATCAGTTTGTAATATTTTGATTTTATGACTAAAAAAATTCAATGAGTCGAAAAAAGTTGATAAACATATCCAAAATACCAAACTTTTTCTTTAGCTTATATTTCCATATTAATTTGTTAAAATCCTTCACAAAATTTACGAAATAACGAAAATCAGTAGACGAAAGTACAGGAGTATGTTTCCAAACATCCGAATGAATTAGGTCTAAAGGATCCACATATGTAGATTTAGAAGTCGGAAAAGATAACTTATGTGATTTCCCATATTAGCATGATCTCCAAAATGAAATAGTGAAATAGTAATATTACCTGAAACTGGTAATTTATAGTGTGATATAACTAAAGATGTAGTAGTGCTAGAAGGATGTCAAATAATTCTTATTTATTTAAAAAGCTATATATTTTTGGGCTCAAATATTTAATACAATATATAATTATAACAAGTGTAAGAAAATCCCAGAATTAAACCCAATATAAGGAAGATGACTGATCATGCAAAAGAAAATAACCTTTTTAGGGTCGATTTTGGTATTCTAATTTTATTTTCGGTCAAGGATTTGAAATTCGTTTATCTTGATTTATTAACACATATATTGTACAATATTTACAAAGAGTTATACATAATTAAATCAAAAGAGAGCAAGATACAAGCAAGATTAAAGAAATAAAAGTACAAGCATGCATAGAATTTTGTTTATTTAGATTTTGATTGCAATTGAAATTGAAATTGAAAAGGGGTCAATAAGACCTTACATTGTTTATGGACTTCTTGATCTGAAAAGTTAATCGAAATCTTAAGCAAGAAGCTTTTGATTTACCAACTTCACTAAGTTGGTGTTCTTGCTCAAGAGAAGAGAAGAGAAGAGAAGAGAAGAGAAGAGGAGATTAGGTTTAGGGTGGAGGATTGAAATGGACAGCCAAGTGATTTAACTTAAATTAATTATCACCTTAACTTATTAAAAATCTAAACTCTTTCTGGAATCTCAATTGTCACAAGAATTAATCAATAGGGAGCTCTCTATAGAAGAATTTGTTGATTTTTAAGAACCCAAGCGATAAAAGGCGCCGACACGGGTTTATTTGGGAGTCCTTTTGTTTTAATTTTTTCCTTCAACTTTCGGACAAAGTTTACATTTTTCCCAGAAAGGTTCACGTGTTCCTTGACCTTTGAACACGTAACATTTCACCCTTCCTCTAAAATTCAATAAATCTGTTTTTATTGACTTTTACAAACTATTTAAACGTTTTATTTAGACAAATTAATCCAATTTTGTACATGAATGTCTGGTATGTAATATTTGGAGGTATAAACACTCTTGGTAAAATATAAATTAGGGGTGGCAATCTAGGTAAGTTTTAGGTTTGCGTGTTTGGGTTGGCAGGTTAATGGGTTGAATGGGTTGAATGATTCTAACTTAAATCTGACATGTTTAGTAATTCGGGTTAAAATCTCTATCTAATCTGTTTATTTGTAATTGACTTAAACCTGACTTTTTTATTTCTGATTGACTTGAACCTGACTTGTTTGACCTAATTTACCTAATTCAACTCAAACCAAATCCGATGCAATTAATTTACATCTCTATTTCAAATTAAAATGACATTCGTACAAAATAAAAATAAAGTTAATTCACAAATCCGTTTATAAAAAAATTACAAAAGAAAATGAGTAAATAAATAAGAAAATAATAACACAAAACTCGACAAAAGAAACTTGTAAACGGGTTATCGAGACTACTTTGAGTCATGTCAAGTCGACCCGATTTTGACTTATTAATTAAGTTAAAAGGTTGATAATTTTGATCTAAACAAAAAAATACATGACTCTAACTTGATTTTTTCGTGTTCGGTCCGAGTCATATTTTCGTGTCGTGTACAAAATTGTCGCCCCTAATATAAATTATATAAATACTTATATTATACAAATAAGTTTAATCAGGGACGAATCTATGTATGGGCTCGGGTAGGCTGAAGCCCACCCCGAAAAAAAAAATATATATTTTACGATAAAAATATATATTTTCAAAATTTTATCGTTATTATTTTAACCCCACCCTAATGTTTTTTTCAAGCCCACCCCCAGATCGAAATCCTGGGTAGGTCCCTGAGTTTAATACCCCAAGCCTCTGTTTGGTTGTAGGTATAACACTGTAGGTATAGGATAGTAATATATATAGTAAATTTAATTAGTTGTTTGATTGTTAAATTACCTATCTACAGTATTTATATTTAGTACAAATTATACCCTAAACTCGGTATAATATTGTAACAGATAGAAGTAGGTATAAACTTTACTAATTTTTTCTTTCCTTAATTAACCTTAAATATAAAATAAAAAGTTCTCAACATACCCTTCATTTTTCATCTATCATTTTATCTCTCTTCATTCCTAATCTATTTCTTCTTATTTTAACCTATGTGAATATCCAGTCAATTTCTAGATCAACCGAAGATACGAGGGTTAAGAGTTTATCCTTGGTTTGATGTACTTTTGTATCTTGATAAAGAGGAGTCATTGCCATAACCGAGCGAAGAAGAGCTTGCAACCCATAGGTCTATTATCAAGATGATTCAAGAATTCCATATAGATTGCATACTTGCTGAAAGCAAATTTCTCCAATCTTTGTTGTTGGACGATGTTCGTAAGGCGATAATAATCTTCTTGAAGATGAAGCGGTTGATGTCTTTTGCGTTAAATTATTAAATACAGTCACTGAATAACCGCGATATAATTATGTTTTTTTTGGAAGTATGTTTTTGAACTCCTAGCTAATATTGTCCAGTCAACTTCAATGCCCTGTCTTTCGGTGGAAAAGGCTGTTTTTGAGCTACTGAAAATATGTCATCAACTGCTTCCATTTAAGGAAGATCTAACTGACGAGTTTCTTAAGTAACTGTAAGTTGAATTGAAGCTCAATGCCAATGTGTATTGTGAACAGATATTCTAGGAAAATATATGCAATTGGTGAAAACAAATGTAATTCAGGTCAAATCTAATGTAAATCTAATGTATGTTGGCAAACGATAACTTCCCTCGTCTCCATCACTGCGCAAGATTTGTAGATCGGTTTGTCAGATCTTTAGTTCTGATGGGAGGCTCAGTTTTCTATCTAGAAAAATTATGTGGTGCTTGTGAAGATGAAGAGGGTTTAGGAATAATGGGAGACGTGGTTGATGTTATTGTAGGGGTGAGGAAAGTATATTTGGACCAAAGAGAACAAGTTAGAAACCATGCTATATTAATGTTGCATATGAGCTTGATCAGAGTAGACGTGATTACTCTCCATATGGTGGATGTGTTTTGATTTAGTGATATTTAAATTGCTAGAAGATTTGTTAGAAATTTTGAAAGAACAGTCACCAAAGGATTACAGTGATGTAAAAAAGTCTTTTTCCTTGCATGTGAAGTTAATATTTAAAGTATTGCTGCATTCCTGAAGGATTTGTGGATGAAATTGAGAGAAAGTAGATATGGGAGAAGTTATTGGAATTAATTCAGGGGAGAAGTTGCAAAAATTGATTCAGGATATTCTGAAAACATTCTTATGGAAATGAAGTCTTGTTGAATACTTGCATTACCCGAGACTGCAATCACCCTTTGTGGTAGTTAACTTGGTTGAAGAAGATAGATCTAATATTACAAAAGAGCAAGTGTTTCTAGTAATAAATTGAAGGGTTGAAGAACATGAAAATAAGTTAAGTATAATATCAAAAGATTGTTTTTGGTTTCATTTGGTGAGATTACTATACCTTATCATTTTAATGAATTTTTTTACCAAGTTACATTTTAAGTACTTAAAAGTGTAGACAAAATATCTGGATCTTAATTTAAAAAGTTTCATAGAATGACTTATACAAATATATAAATTCTGGGTTAGTAGGAAATTTCATTTTGGGAAAAATCATGAACATATCTTATATTTAAGATAATGAAATCAATATGAATTGTTTTTATTCTTCCATTATTTTTGAATTTATATTTAGTCTAAACTAAAAAGATTTTTATTTATTAATATTGGAATCCGATAAATCGGTTTAGGATGCAATACCTATAGGATATGTAATAGGTTAGAAAATTTCACATTACACAATATCAAATCAGCAGAATTCTTCATAATAATAATAATTATAATAAATGTAATAATAATAAAAACAAATATATAACATTATTATTAATTTTAAAATATTTATATGATGAATAAATATAATTTTTATTAATTTAAATAATATTTTATTAATTTAAATATAATTAATAATAACTAGCATGTATCCCGTGCATTTGCACGAGTAATAATATAAAAAACAGTGAAAAAAATATTATGGTAAAAATGATTATGGCGGGTCAACCCACAATCCGACTCAAGTATCCATTACTCTCACATATATATATCTAAATGAACCATAGCTCTCGACCCGGCAATCCGAACACTTTAAAAATTAAACATCATTATATATATATTGATTAGTTAGTTTAAATGTTGAACTTATATTGTTAAAATGTCCCGCGTTTGTCAAATTTGGTGTTGAATTTAAAATATAAAGTTTTATTAACTTAGTTGGTTAAAGGATTGTAGTTGTTTTGTTAGGTTGCAAGTTCGAACCATACCTATAGCATTTTTAATTTTATTTTTAACTGTTTTACCCAAGTATGCATTTACTCTCACATATATATCCAAATTAACCACAGCTCTCGACTCGGCAATCCGAACACTTTAAAAATTAAGTATCATTATATATATATATATTAGTTAGTTAAAAAGTTGAACTTATATTGTTAAAATATCCCGCGTTCATCAAATTTGGTGTTGAATATAAAATATAAAGTGTTATTAGCTTAGTTGGTTAAATGGTTGTACTTGTTTTTGTTATGTTGCAAGTTCGAACCATACCTATAGCATTTTTAATTTATTTTTAATTGTTTAAAGTTTATGGGCGAGTCAAACCACAATCCGACCCAAGTATCCATTTTACTCTCACATATATATCCAAATTAACCACAGCTCTCGTCCCGACAATCCGAATACTTTAAAAATTAAGCAATATTATATATATATATATATAACTAAATAAAATAAATATAAAATAATAATTAAAATAATTTATATAATTGTAAGGGTAAAATAGTCTTTTATTATATTTTTACTTTTTAATACCACTAACTAAACACAAAATTATAAATCATATACAATTTATACCCTTTTATATATTCAACCAAACACATATAACTTATATAATTTATACATCTTAATACCTCATATAACTTATACTCCTTATAACTTGTACCTATATAATTACTATATAATTAATATTATGTACCAAACACCCAAGTGTATAAAATTGTAACTGACCATCATAGATACACCAATCTTCTTGTACTAATTAATTTTTAATTTTTATTATAGCCTTTATTAATATAATTATTATATACAATTTATTATTATATAATATATTAAATATATTTTATTTTAATATTATTATTATATTTAATAATTTTAATATTATATTGTTTTTTAAATTATTCCAATGATATCATTTTATAATTAAAAAATATATATTTATTATTATAATTATAATTTTAGTAATAATAATTATTATTATTTATATTTTAATTAGATTATAAATAATATTATTTATTACATATATTATTTTTATTTATTGTACTATAATTATCAATAAATTTTAAATTAAATAAGTATAATTTATCGTTTCTATTATAATTAATTTTTATGTTTTAATTAATATTACATTAGTTATTAAATATAATAATTATAATAGTAAATTAATTTGTAATAATAAATAAATTAAAAGATTAATAATAATTAACTACTAATTATATAAATATAATTTTAAATTCATATTTCACTCTAATTAATTAAAAATATAAAATTATCTTTTTATTCTTATATTACAATTTATACTTATATATATAAAATACAAAATTATAAACCATATAGAACTTATACTACCATCATGTATTATAACTCCTTCAATTTATATTTTTATATAACTTATATTGTATATAATTTGTACCACGCAATAAAAGCTATGTATATAAACAAATACTCAAAAAGTCAAAAAAAAAAAAACATAGAACAATATTGTTATGTGTACATGATTTATGCGTATTAAACATATGATTATGTTGTATTTTCGAATAGCTTGAGGCTGTTCAAACTTCATTCCTTAATTAGGTTATTTGAAAATATATGTTCATAATTTTGAATTTTAAGCATGCTTCCAAAATTGTTAAAACACATCCTAACAAAAAAAAAATATCTGAAAATTGTATACTAACAAAAGAAGAGGTATTTTATTTCCTAAATCAATTACCTCTTGATCAAAGCGTTTTGGACAGAAGGGGTTGTTGTATTACACAATTTGCATACACGGTATCTTAACATTCATAATTTTGTCACATGGTCCACAAATGGAGTTTCGAGGTGTATACCAATCATGTTGACGGAATGTAACACCATGAAAAGACAAGAGAAATGACCCATCTTCATTTGGGTCATCCCATATTTTTTTGTCTTGATTGTTATTCGTCTATAACATCGAAAACCTTTACGTGCTATAAGCTATGTCGTCTATAACATTCATAATGAACACAAGAATTTATGTTGACACATTTTGAACCCCAGATAAAAGTCTTCTTTTTAAAACTTTAAAGTCGTCAAAATCAAATAGATCTTAAAATTTTCATTGGACTAACATGTTCCTTTCTACAATTTAAAGTAATAAAAAAACAGGTCGTCAAAATTTCTATATCAAAGTTTCCATGCTGCATCCCAAACACTTTTGGAGCTATCAATCATGTTCTTTTCTATAATTTTAAAGTCATCAGAAATCAAATAGGACTTTTCCATCCTAAACACGTTTAGAGCTACCGTGTTTCTGACTACACTTTGCCTGACAAAACTATTAGGATAAGTTTGAATGAGTGAAATTGAAATTTGCATTAAAATTAGAATTTCAATTTCAATTCCATGAGAATTGACATTAAATTACAATTTATATGATTGAAAAAACTATAAAATTGTAATTCAATCACAATTCCTATGTTGGTATAAAATAATATAATAAAAATAATTTTAATATATATTATTTATTTTATTAAAATATTAGTTTGACACAACCAATTAAGATAGTTCAAGGGTCAAGAGATTTTTTTTTGAAGTTTTAATTTTTATTAAAAACATATCAGTTCAACATGTTAACGTCATATATTAAAAAAATATTGTTCGACATTTTAACTTCCAAAATTCAAAAACAAAATATCGGTTTAACATGTTAATTAATTTCTTAATCAATATATATATTAGTTAAAAATGTTAATTTACTAAATTTTAAAAAAAAGAAAAAAAAAGACATTGGTTCGATATTTTAACATCCAAAATTCAGAAGAAAAAAATTGTCGATTGAAAACAATAATCATATTTTAAGTGATAAAATAATAAGTTATTTTGTTTGAGAAAATATAAAAAAAAATTTGGAATTACAATTCCGACCTAAAAAGACCTAAAAAGAGTGTAATTGATAACTATAAAATTACACTATATTGAATTTCATCCGAATTCTAATTTCAATTCTAATATTGAAGGGTCTACCAAACTTAACAGTTGGAATTGGACCGTCCATTTCCAATTCCAATTTTAATGGGTTAGAAAATACAAATAACTAATTATTAGCATTAATTAACTATTTAAAAATAACTTAACTAAGTTAAATTCTGTGCAGGTTAAAGAAAACCGGAAATAAAGCTAAACGGTTTTATCTCTGAACTGGTAATATCTCCACTTCGGTTTTATCTCAAGTCGGCTGCAAAATCGACTTTATATCAAAGGCATAACCGGTAGTATTTTAGAACATGTAGTATCTTAAGATCAGTTTTATGTCAACGCGTAACTGGTAGTATCTCCAAACTAGTAACATCTCGAAGTCGGTAGTATCTCATGCGTAGCCGATAATATCTCTAAACCGGTAATATCTTGAAGTCGGTAGTATCTCACGCGTAACCGGTAGTATCTCCAAATCGGTAATATCTCAAAGTTGGTAGTATCTCACGCGTAATCGATAATATCTCAATCGGTTTTATATGAAGCATAGCCGATAGTATGTATTCTAGCATTGTAATAAGCATATCCGACAATTGCATAGAGCTTCTTTTTTATCTCTAGACTGTCTTGTCATCATTTTAGTGCAAGTCTGATCAAGACTTTTTGGAAGAAGATGTCTGTCAGCCTAATTTAGACTGCCAAATCATTAGAAGAAAAAAATGTATGCTGATTTCTCCTTGAAAATCATTAAACCATTTAATGATTTCTTGGCTTATTATTATCAGGGTACTGACAAAATCAAAGAATATCTCATCTACTGTACTATTCTGAACTTCAACTAATCAAAGAGAAGAACAGTTGGTTTTGAAGCAGACATAGTCGTTGAAGTCAAATATATATCCGTTGATATATTTGCCTACTTAAGAAGACAGAAGTCATCTAAGCATATCACCTTTGACCGAACCTTCTTAACAAGATTTTTACGACATCTTGAATCTTTATTATCAAATCGCTCAACTTTTCGAAACTCACCAGTTCGAAAAGAGTGTGTTAGAAACTCAAGTGTATTACAATATTATCTATTATGTGTGAGTGGTGAGCATTGTAAGTTGAAAGAATTTGATTTTGTTCAATAGAGTGAGTTTGGTTGTTCGACTAAGTCTGTGAAAGTGTTGTAAACAGATCAACTATTCTAGTGAATATCTTTCTCAAAGGTTTGAGAAGAAGGGGTGACGTAGGAGCTTTATCTCCGAACATCCATAAATCTTGTGTTGTGTTTATTTTATTTTACTATCTTCTAAACAGACCATTTGTTGCTTCAAGTTGAAACAAACACTTCTACACTTGAACTTGGTTCAAGAGTTTGTCACAACTTGCAAAGAATAAAGATCGATATTAACCTCTAACAGGGTTACTATTAACCGACGTGTGTGTAAGCGTTCACCTTTGTGAGACCCCATTCTCCTTTGGCGATCCCGATCCTAACATAATGTCAATTCCAGGATTACCTAAGGAACTTTAAAAAATGTTCTACACTTTTAAAGGCTAACAAAATCTTTTGGGTTTTTAAAAAAAATTATACTTTTAAGGGCAAACAAAACTATTAGAGCTTTTAAAAAATGTTCTACACTTTTAATGGTTCACAAAATCATTGGGGGTTTTAAAAAATGCAACTACAATTTTAAAGGCTGACAAATTCACGAGGGTTTTAAAAAACAAAACTACGATTTTAAAGCCATCAAAAACCACATAGGGCATTGAGAATACCATATGCGTTTTCAAAATCTATGAACCACTTGGATTTATGAAATCTTCCATTTCATCACGTTCATCTTTTAACGATTAAACACCTAGACATTAGATGGCGCTCCAAGGCTAACTAATATAGGTTTAAAAGTTAGAAAAATATTGTTTTTTAATACTCGAACACCTCGACATTAGATGACTCCCAAGGATAGCTAATATAGGTCTAAGAGTTAGAAAAATATTGTCTTTTAATACTCAAATATTTCAACATTAGATGACGTTCTAGACTAGCTAATCTAGGTACGAAAGTAAAAAAAAAAAAGATTTTTGACGGCAAAAGTTACTTAATAGTTTAGCACATGAAACTGTTTTAAGATTGTTAGTATTCTTATCTTTAAATAAATAGAAAATATATATAATGACATTACAAATAAATGAAAAAAAAATAAAGAACGAATTCACCATAATATATTGTTGATTCGAGGCATTTATGCTTAACACATTTCCCTTAAAACAGTTCCATCGTCTCTCCTTGTGTCGAAGCTTATCACAAATGGCTGTCTCTTAGGGTACAACGAATTTAGTAGTGATTCAGCATCGGAATCACTACATAGTGAACTTGACAAAGTACCTAAATTAATCACCGAGTTTCAACGGAAATACGATGAGTAAAGAACTCGAAGAACACTCGATTGAGTGAAGAACTCGAAAAAATCTCAATTGAGTAAATAACTCAAAGAACACTCGATTGAGTGAAGAACTCAAAGAACACTAAAAAAAACAAAGAAAAAACCTTTTGGATTTTAAAGAGATGATGAAATGAGTAAAGAAGAGATGTGAGATATATATAGAGTTTCAACATGAGGGATATTTATAACTAGAAATTAAACCATCAAAATAAATTCATTTATCAATCCAACGATTGTCATTCTTAGACTCTTGGCATTCGATCTTATACATTGGTATTCGATATTATCCACTAGTAATAAATTTCACTAAAAATTCACATTTGAATTTGGTATTAATTTATATTTATTTGAATTAAATTACATTTACTTTATTTATCCAAATTCACATTTTCATTTAATAAGTTTAAAATTCAAACACTTATATCATATATAATTTGTACCACGCAACAAACGCGAAGTATATAAATCAATACTCAAAAAAATCCAAAAAAATTACAACATGATTGTTATGTGTACATGAGTTATGCGTATTAAACACATAATTATGTTGTATTTTCTAATAACTTAAGGATGTTCAAACTTCATTCCTTAATTAGGTTATTTGAAAATATATGTTCATAATTTTGAATTTTAAGCATGCTTCCAAATTGTTAAAACACCTTATAATATGCTAACACAAAATATTATGAAAATGGTATCCTAAAAAAATAGGTATTTGATTTCCTAAATCAATTACCTCTTGATCAAAGCTTTGTGGACAGAAGGGGTTGTGTTACGTACAAGTTGCATGATGGGTCGTATTACATAAAAGTTTCATGCACGATATCTTAACATTCATAATTTTTTGACACAGTCCACAAAGGGAATTTCGAGGAGTATACGGATCATGTCGACAGAATGCAACACCATGTAAAGACAAGAGCAACGACCCATCTTCATTTGGGTCCATCTCATATTTTTTTCTTGATTGTTATTTGTCTCAATAACATTGAAAACCTTAACGTACCATAAGCTATATAGTGGTTCTTATTTAGATTTAAATATAATGAACCCTAGAATTTATGTTGACACATTTTGAACCTAGATTAAAGTCTTATTTCTAAAACTTTAAAGTCATGAAACCAAATAAAAGTTTTAAAATTTTCATTGGAGCTAACATGTTCCTTTCTGCAATTTAAAGTAATAAAAAAAATAGGACTTCAAAATTTTCATATCGAAGTTACCATGATGCATTCCAAACAGTTTTGGAACTACCATGTTCCTTTCTATAATTTTAAAGTCATCAGAAATCAAATAGGACTCTAAAATTTCCATATCGGTGCTACCTGTTCCATCCTAAACACTTTTAGAGCTGCCATGTTTCTAATTATACTTTTAATTTAACAAAAACCGTTAGGATACGTTTGGATGGGTGGAATTAGAATTGACATTAGAATTTTAATTTCAATTCCAATTTCAATTCAATTCATAAGACTCTAAAACTATAGAATTGTAATTCAATCCTATTGTTAGAATCTAAACCACAATAAACAAGGATAAAAAAACGATAAAGAAGAACGAACACCAAGATTACGTGGAAAACCCTTTACGGGTGAAAAACCACGGGCAGAAGAGAAGATTTCACTATAACGAAGATGGTACAGAATTTTGGTGGACAACGTAAAACTGTTCAAAAGAGAAAAGACGGCCGCAATCTCTATATATTGTCTAACCCTAGAATATGATATAAATTAAAAGGGGCAAACCCATTAAGACTACAGGTCCATATAGTGCGGGCAAAGCCCGCTGACCCAACAAGAATTCGGGCCACAAACTCTAACAATCTCCACCTTGAAACGAATTCCAATCTTTGATAGCATAACCGCAAAATCAAACCTCTTCCACCAAAGCCCCTAAGGGCATAACTCAGCAATGAAGACCAACCAGGTTCAAGCAATGCTCAAACTTGGTAATAGGAAGTGACTTGGTCATCATATCTGCAGGATTATTGTGTGTACTCACCTTGCTCACAACAATATCACCACGAGCAATCACATCACGCACAAAATGATACCGTACATCAATGTGCTTAGTCCTCTCGTGAAACATCTGATCCTTTGTCAGAAAAATAGCACTCTGGCTATCACAAAATATTGTAGAAATCTGCAAATCATTACTAAGTTCACCAAACAAGCCTTTCATCCAAATTGCTTCTTTGCAAGCTTCTGTAATCGCCATGTACTCTGCCTCTGTAGTAGACAAAGCAACTGTAGCCTGCAACATAGCCTTCCAACTAATAGCGCAACCACCAACACAAAAAATATAACCAGACAATGATCTTCTCTTATCAAGATCTCCAGCGTAATCTGAATCAACGTAACCGACAACTCCATCTCTACTTTTCCCAAACTGTAAACAAACATCAGTAGAACCACATAAGTATCTGAGAATCCACTGAACTGCTTTCCAATGTTCCTTACCAGGGTTTGCCATATATCTACTAACAACACTAACTGCATATGCTAAGTCAGGTCGTGAACAAACCATAGCATACATAAGGGAGCCAACAGCACTAGAGTATGGCACTCGCGACATATAATCATCATCACTATCTGACTGTGGTGACAAAGAAGACGAAAGTCTAAAATGAGCAGCTAGTGGAGTACTTACCGGCTTGGCACTTTGCATGTTAAACCTACTAAGGACTTTTTCGATGTACCTCTTTTGACTTATGTACAATTTACCAGCCGGTCGATCTCTAAGAATCTCCATTCCAAGCATCTTCTTTGCTGCACCTAAATCTTTCATCTCAAACTCGCTACTCAACTGTGCTTTCACCTTTCTGACCTCTCTCTGATCTTTAGCGGCAATTAGCATATCGTCAACATACAACAACAGGTAAACGAATGACCCATTATCACATACTTTAAAGTAGACACAACTATCGTAATTGCTCCTCCTGAAATCATGAGTGGTCATAAATGTATCAAATCTCTTGTACCATTGCCTCGGTGACTGTTTCAAACCATAAAGAGACTTTTTCAGCTGACATACATAGTCCTCCTTTCCTAAGGCTACGAATCCTTCTGGTTGCTGCATGTAGATGTCTTCCACAAGTTCTCCGTGTAAGAATGCAGTTTTTACATCTAACTGCTCAAGCTCAAGATCGTGGTATGCCACAATACCTAGTAAAGCCCGAATAGAACTATGTTTCACAACTGGAGAAAATACATCAGTAAAATCAACACCTGGAGTTTGACTATATCCTTTTGCAACAAGCCTGGCTTTATACCTGGCTTCTTCAACTCCCATCGTACCTTCCTTTCTCTTATACACCCATTTGCAGCGAACAGCCTTCTTGCTCTTTGGTAACTTCACTAGATCCCATGTAGCGTTCTTGTGAAGCGATTCTATCTCTTCCTGCATAGCGATCATCCACATACCAGAGTTTTCGCAGGTAATCGCCTCTGAATATGTCGCAGGTTCTTCTTCTGAATCAATCTCTTCAGCCACATTTAATGCATACGCAACTAAATCAGCCTCTGCATATCTCTGAGGGCGTCTAATTTCTCTACGAGGCCTATTTTTAGCAATTGAATATTGTGGAGGTGCTTCTGAGGAGCTAGCACCATCCATAGAAACTGGAATAGGCCCTGGAATTTGCTCTGGTGTAGGTTTCAACCCAATCTCAAGCTCCACCTCAATACTTGACTTCTGTTGATTTCCATTGGAGGGAGTTGAAGATGGAGACCCCTGAAGCATGCTAGTCTCATCAAATACAACATCTCTACTGATGACGACTTTACTAGTCTCAGGACACCATAACTTGTATCCCTTCACACCTTGCTTGAACCCTATGAACACACACTTCACCGAACGAGGCTCTAACTTCCCATTATCCACATGAGCATACGCAGGACATCCGAAAATTTTTAAATCAGAATAACTTGCAAGAGAACCAGTCCATACCTCTTGTGGAGTTTTCTTATCAATAGCAGTCGAAGGAGAGCGATTAACGAGATGACATGCATACGCAGCGGTCTCAGCCCAAAACGACATCGGTAGCCCAACATTAAGGCGCATACAACGCACCTTCTCCATCAAAGTCCTATTCATCCTCTCTGCAACTCCATTCTGTTGAGGATTATGTCGAACTGTATGATGCCTCACAATACCTTCAGTTCTACATAAAGTATTAAATTCATTAGAACAAAACTCCAAACCGTTATCAGTTCGGAGATGCTTCACTTGCCTCCCTGTCTGCTTCTCAATCATTAACTTCCACTCTTTAAAGGTAGAAAACACGTCACTCTTTTGTTTCAAAAAGAATGCCCAAACCTTCCTGGAGAAATCATCTATAATAGTCAACATATAGAACGCACCACCTTTAGATGGTACTCTAGAAGGCCCCCACAAATCAGAATGAATGTAGTCTAGTGTCCCCTTCGTATTATGAATACCTGCCGAGAACCTAACTCTTTTCTGCTTACCAAAAACGCAGTGTTCACAAAACTTCAACTTCGTAATACCCTGCACATCAAGAAGCCCTCTCTTGTTCAATTCGACCATGCCATTCTCACTCATGTGACCTAGACGCATGTGCCATAATCTTGTTGCATCAGAATCAGACAAAGACGAACTAGCAACAGCAACATCACCTGTAATCGTAGAGCCTTGCAGAACATATAAATTGGCAGTTTTCTTGAGTCCCTTCATCACAACAAGAGACCCCTTACTGACCTTCACAACTCCACCTTCACCAGTGTATTTGTACCCTTTAGAATCAAGAATACTCAATGAGATCAGATTTCTCTTCATGTCAGGAACGTGCCTTACATCACCAAGTGTTCGAATAGTGCCATCAAACATCTTAACTCTAACCGTACCAATACCAGCAATTCTGCAAGATGCATTATTACCCATCACAACGGTACCTCTAGAGACCACTTCATATGTAGAGAACCAGTCCCGATTAGGACACATATGAAACGTGCATCCAGAATCAAGAATCCATTCGTCGCTCTGTTTCGAATCAATATCAGACGTAACAAGAAGTTCTCCATCATTGTACTTTTCAGCAACATCAGCTTCGCCATATTTCTCTGGTTGATTGCTCTTATGATCCTCACCAGCCCTCTTATTTTTATTCTGTAACTTATAACACTCAACAACAATATGACCTTTCTTCTTGCAGTACCTACACGTCTTATCTCTGTTCTTGGATTTTGACCTGCCATGGTTATTGCTGCTAGAATACCTCTCCTGCTGTCTGCCTCGTGCAACAAGGCCTTCAGCCATATTATCTGAACCAACAAGTTTATGCATCTTCTCTTTCGAGAAGAGTGCATCATAAACCTCATCCAGAGTCAAAGTCTCACGACTATAGAGAATGGTATCTCTAAAATTAGCATACGAAGGAGGTAGTGAACACAATAATATGAGCCCTAAATCTTCTTCATCGTACTTAACCTCCATAGATTCCAAATCAGAGACTATTTCTTTAAAAACAGTTAAGTGATTTTCTAAAGACGTACCGTCAGACATACGTTGGGAATACAAGCGTTGCTTCAAGTGTAGCTTGTTAGTCAGCGTTTTCGTCATGCATAATTGCTCCAATCTTAGCCAGAGTGCAGCAGCTGTTTTTTCCTTCAAACAGTCTTGAAGAATTTGATTCGACAGATGCAGATAAATCTGCGATAGAGCCTTACGATCTGCTCGTTGCTTCTCTTCATCAGTCCACGAAGACGGCATCTTGTCAGCGCCATATAACGCATCTTCCAGATCCATCTGTGCCAAAATAGCTCGCATCTTCACTTGCCATAACGCAAATCTGGTGTTACGATCCAGCAGCGGAATGTCGTATTTCATCGTGGTCATGACCAAAAAATAAAACAAACAAATTTGGCTCTGATACCAATTTGTTAGAATCTAAACCACAATAAACAAGGATAAAAAAACGATAAAGAAGAACGAACACCAAGATTACGTGGAAAACCCTTTACGGGTGAAAAACCACGGGCAGAAGAGAAGATTTCACTATAACGAAGATGGTACAGAATTTTGGTGGACAACGTAAAACTGTTCAAAAGAGAAAAGACGGCCGCAATCTCTATATATTGTCTAACCCTAGAATATGATATAAATTAAAAGGGGCAAACCCATTAAGACTACAGGTCCATATAGTGCGGGCAAAGCCCGCTGACCCAACAAGAATTCGGGCCACAAACTCTAACACCTATATTTGTAAAAAATAATATAATAAAAATAATTTTAATATATATTATCTATTTTATTAAAATATTAGATGAGCACAGCCAATTAATTAAGATAGCTCAATTGTCAAGAGATGTTTTTTTTGTTTCGATTTTCATTAAAAATATCGGTTCAACATGTTACGTCATATATTAAAAAAATATATTGGTTCGACATATTAACTTCCTAAATTCAAAAACAAAATATTGATTCAACATTAAAATTTTTTAAATATATATATATATATATATATATATATATTAGTTCAAAATGTTAATTTACTAAATTTAAAATAAAAAAGACAACGGTTCGATATTTTAACATCCTAAATTCCAGAAAAAAAAAGTATCGATGGAAAATTTAATCGTGTTTTAATGATAAAATAATAAGTTAAAATTGTTTAAAAAACAATTAAAAAAAATGAAATTACAATTCCGACCTAAAAAAGTGGAATTGAGAACTATAAAATTATACTAGATTGAAATTCATTCCAATTCTAATAATTAATATTAAAGGGTCTACCAAATTCCAAAATTGAAATTGGACATGTAGACACCTAAATTTTATATTCTCAATTTAAATATAAAAAAATAATTCTGGACTAATTTAAAATAAAATAAAAGACGAAACAAATAAAAAATAGGTCAAATATTGATATATATTTGACATTAATTTAATATATATTTTTTACCTATAAAAGATAATAAAAATTAATAGTTAATAAATATAATAATAAGTCATAGAATAAAATAAAGGAAAAAGAGAAGAATAAAAAAAAAGAGAAGGGAAAAATTGAAGAAAAGAAAAGAAACAATCAAAAGATACAAAATTGATCCATTCATATTTTCATATATAGTTAATTATGAAATTTCAATATCTTCAATAATGATTGTTTAAATCATTCAAAATTAAAAGTTTAAAGTCAAAATTTTAAAGTAGAGACTGTCCATCTGCGGGCACAAAGGAGTAAGCGCGAAAGTCTTTTCTGAGTGTAATCAAACTCCGAACCGAAATAGAATCTTTAAAATGCGTTTAATTACGCAAATTTTTTCCCTAATTTTAGACCGTCGTTCTTACGGGCTTAGAGGAGTAAGCCCGAAAACCCTTTCTTAAGTGTAATCAAGCCCGAACCAAAACAGAATCTCTAAAATGTGTTTAATTATGCAAAACATTTTCCTAATTTTAGAAAAATTAGGTGGCGACTCTATAAATCTAAAAAATCATTTCCCGATTTATTTTAAATATTCAAAGATATTTTCTAAAATAAATTCGGAAATAAAAAGACGAATTAAAAATTTTAAAATAGAGAGCCAAGAGTAATCGAGGCGTTACAGATTCTTTGGCAACTCTGATGGGGACATTTGAGGCTTAGTTTGAAACAAATTTTTGGTTATTCAAAAATATTTTAAAGTTGTTTTACAATTAAAAAATAATAATTGATAAAATAGAAAAAAAACTTTTTAAAGATGGAACTATGTATCCACTTGATTCTTCCGTAATGAAAGATACGTAGGCAGTATGTTCTCAAGTTTTGTCGGATGTTTATAAACTCTCATCTTAAATAAATAATAATAAAATAATAAATTCCGAAACTTGTATAATTGATTGATGTGAATTTTTAAATAATAATAAAAGTTTATCTAATTGATTACATGAATCTTTAAATAATAATAAATTCTAAAATTTATCAAATTTATTAACATTAATTTTTAAATAATAATAAATTCTGAAAATTTTCTAATTAATTTAGGTGAATCTTTAACTAATAATAAAATTTGAAGTTTATCTAATTGATTTACGTAAATATCTAAATAATGAATCTTATCCAATTGATTTATGTGAATTTTTAAATAATAAAAAATTATGAAGCTTATCTAATTGATTTACGTGAATTTTTTAAATAAATAGAAACCTAAAATTATCTAATTGATTTACATGAGTCAAGATGTGTATCAGATGTATTAAATGATACACTGTACACCTCTATAAAAATACGTGCAACGATTCATCAAATGAAATGACAAACGGTTCTATATGAGCGATGTTGCGAGAGGAAAAAATTAAATTCATGGGATCGACCCCTCCCTTTGGCGATGAGCCGTCCAATAAGACGTAGGCATTGTGGAGTTGGGGAAAAATTCCCGATTGAGTTGATATTCTCTAGATTATGGCGGTGGTTTACTCACTCCACTCTCGGTGAATGATACTCTCTTATGATTCCCCTTAGCACAAAAACATGGTTATATTATCTAAGCCGGTTGTTTTTCGTGCTCAAACAACTAAAAATCGTCACTGCAACTCTTACGTGACTACTATATTTATAAATACATGTATCCATTATAGTCAAACTGAACACCTCTAAGTACATCTTGACTTTCAAAACAAAATAAAAAATAAACAATAAAGAATACCCTTATTCTTAAAATTTGGGACAATTTCCCATATCAAAAGAAGAATGGGAAAAGAGGTGTTCACTCATTTATGAACATGTGTTTGTACATTCATTACGTACATGTCATGCTTGACATTAATCCTCCTTTATCTACAAACTTTTAAACACGATTCTTCGAGAACGTGATCCAAAACTAAATTGATCATCAAGACAAGGTTATCTTCTAAAATGGTCAAAAAAAGTCATGATAACTCAAATGACTACTCTAATGGTTGTGTCAATAACAAAATTTGAGCGCACGACAAAAAAATAACATGTATTCTCAAAACCAAACAAACACGGTAAGAAAATAAAAGGCAAGAGGCATTTCCAATATGACACGCAGTTTATCACAAATACGACAACCACAAAGTATTGTCTAGGTTAAACAAAACCCTCTACTAAAACATGAGTGAGGGGCACCACAAATGATGAAATGTTCCCGGTCTAAAAAAAATATAGTCTTTTGTAAAAACAAATCTTTATCGTATTTTTGTATAAATTTTTTTATAAATTTTTTTGTGAAAATGGAACTATGTATCGACTTGATTCTTCTGTAATAGAAGATACATTGGCCGTTTGTTCTCAAGTCTAGTCGAATGTTTATAAAACTTTTATGTTTTATAAGAAAGAACGAGATTATGACCCCTCTACTATAAATAAAATAAAATAAGAATTTTAAGAAACAAGTAAGAATAGAGTCAAGATCATTATTTTAAAGTGATCGTCTTAAAAGAAACTAGATCGTTTCACCAAAATTCGATTAAGAGACTATTAGATATCTTTTTTGAAATAACATAAATATATATATATAAATGAAGTTACAAATAAATTAAATAAACTAGAATATACAAAGAACGAAATCGCTAGAATACAATGTTGATTCAAGACATGTGCTTAGCACATTTCCCTTAAAACAGTTCTACCGCTCCCTTTATATTGGAGCTTATCGCATATGGCTATCTCCTAGGGTACAACGAATCTAATAGTGATTCGGCACCAAAATCACTACGCAACGAACTTGACAAAGTATTTGAATCAATCACCGGGTTTCAACAGAAATACGAAGAGTCAAGAACTCGAAGAACACTCAGTTGAGTGGAAACTTGAAAACACTCAATTGAGTGAAGAACTCGAACAACACTCAAGAAAACAAAGAAAAAACCTTTCAAATTCTAGAGATATAATAAAATGAGTGAATACGAGATATGAGATATTTTTTAAGTGTTCCAACATGAAGAGGATATTTATAGTTGAAAATTAAACCATCACAATAAATTACTTATTAATCCAACGAATATCATTCCTAGACTCTTGACATTCTATCTTATCCATTGACATTCGATCTTATCCACTGTCATTAAATTTTACCAAAAATTCACATTTGAATTTGGTATGAATTTATATTTATTTGGTTACATTTATCCAAATTCACATTTTCATTTAATTAATGGAATTAGTTTAAAATTTCAACAAAGAAATCAGATTGAATTCCTTCTTGTGCTTAAGAAATATTTAAGAAAAGTTAATTCTCGAAGAAAATTTTGTGAAAAAAAAATTTAAGGCTGAACTGAAAGTCACAAATTTAGAAATATTTTAACTTGTCTAAAAACAAAGATATTTTAAAGCTCGAGACTTTAAAGTAGAAAAATGAAAAAAAATATAAAAAGAACAAAGTATTTTTATTGATTGAGATATGAAAATCACCACATTTTGCTCTCTCGGACTTTAGTCTTGATTGTTACGGAAAGAGCACAAGTTTACCAATTCTATCAAATATACCCTTAGACAATGAATCTCTATTCAAAGCCAAAAGTTGCAAAACATTTAAAAAATATAGTGTTTAAGTAAACATTCAAATAAATGTGGCTCGGAGTAAGGCCTATAATAAAAAAAAGGTCATCTACAAAGTTTTAATATTTTGATCAAACTCCTTTGAGTAATTAATATTTCAAAGTAATCATTTATACACAAGATTGAATTCAAAAGTGTTGATTTTGAAGTCGGGAAACAAAAAATCGACTTTTTTTTAGACGATCCAAAAAATTAATGTTCAAGACTAAACTCTGAAATTGTTTTAAATCCTAAAATTCCTAATAACTAAATCATAACTTGTTATAGGGGTCAATGTTTTATTCATACTTCCAAAACAAAATCGAAATAAGAAGCGATGATAAAATCCTATACAAGGGGTATTTTTTAAAAAAAATGCATCAATATTTTAAACCTTTTCGATAAAAGCGAAGGAAAAAAAGGGTTTTACTTTAAAATGTTAAAAAATAATAATAAATAAATGTATGAATAAAAAAATCAACGGGGGCAGTATATTGTCAACTCTCACTAAGAGTACAAAGTTGTCGTTATGAGAATCTTGACTTGAGGAAAAGTTAAGAAAATAAATCAATCGACTAAATGTTAACAAGGAATCTTGACCTCTGAAGAACGGTCAAGATTTGAACCTTTGATGTATAAAAAAGGACAAGGAATAAATAAACGTGAAAAGCGTTAAGAAATGAATATTAACTCATTAAAAGATAGTCAAGATTTGATTGACACAACAATCGTTAATTATAAAATATCTTGACAAAATTAAAACTATCAAGATTTGATTAACACAACAATCGTCCATTAGAAAATATCTTTACAAAACTAAAACTATCAAGATTTGATTGACACAACAATCGTCAATTAGGAAATATGTTGACAAAGCTAAAATTATCAAGATTTGATTGACAACAATCGTCAATTAGGGAATATCTTGACAAACAAAAACTATCAAGATTTTATTGACACAACAATCATCAATTAGGAAATATCTTGAACAAAAACTATCAAGGTTTGATTGACACAACAATCGTCAATTATGAAATATCTTGACAAAACTAAAACTAGCAAGGTTTGATTGACACAACAATCATCAATTAGAAAATATCTTGACAAAATTAAAATCATCAAAAATTGATTGACACAACAATCATCAATTAGGAAATATCTTGAAAAAATCAAAACGTCAAAATTTGATTAACAAAACAATCGTTAATTAGAAAATATCTTGATAAATCAAAGACTGTCGAGAATAGATTGATGTAACAATCGTCAATTAGGAAAAATCTTAAATTATCAAAAACAACCCGTCAAAAATAGATTGACGTAGAAAGCATCAATTAGGAAAAATATTGACTTATCAAACAATCATAAAAAATTCATTAACTTAAAAATGTTAATTAAAAAGACAAATAAGATAATTAATGTAAACAACGTTAATTAAAAATAAGAAGAGAACAAATATATCTCATGATAAAATATAATATCATTTTTTTTTGCAAGATTAAAGGTTAGTCCAAAATCAAGATGGCGTAGAAAGTTACCTTAAGCTCTAATGGAGTAAACAAAAATCCTAGAAACCTAAAATAGAGTAAAAAGGATACCATAAACTTTAAAGGAGTGAAATGATACCAAAAATCCTGAAAGAGTAAGAGGTTACCCCTTAATTCAAGCGAGAAAGATAAAGATATTTTAAAATCATGATATACAAGTCTTACGTCAGGTTTGTCAATTTTGATCTCTATCCTACTAACCATTTTAAAAGAAGTCCAGATAAATTAGGAATTGTTATGAAATATCTATTAGTCAAGCTTGAACATTCGTTTTCCAAAATAAAACCATGTTTCAAACTCTATTCAAGAGTAGGGCTGCAAATAAGTCAAGCTACTCGTGAGCCACTCGCGAGCCGCTCGGTCAAAGCTCGGCTTGAGCTTGACTTTGACCGAGCTCGAGCCGAGCTCGAGCCAGTTCGTTTAAAATTCGAGTCGAGTTCGAGCTCATATAATGCTTGCTCGATGACTTGTCGAGCTTTTTCGAGCCTAAGTATATAATATATAATTTTTTTATTATTTAATATTAAAACTCGAATAATATATATTTTCCCTCTCTTTCTCTTCAAAGCCCATATGAAGGCCCACAATCCATAAGTAAAACCCTAATTTCTAACATGTTTACGAACTCTTCTTTCATTCTCATCTAACCTAACCTAATATTCTTCTTTCATTCTTCCTTATCACCGTTCTTTCACACTTAATCTTTTCTTCATTCATTTTTCACTATTTCTTTAGCTCTTAATCTCTTATTCTTTAGTCTTCACTTAAATAATTAAATTTATTTTCACTTTTATGATAACTATTGTTTTTGCTTTTTATTTTATTGTTTTTGCTTTTTAGTTAACTTTGATTTTTTTTACAGCAACAAAGAAAGGAAAAAACTATTTTATTGGTGAAGTGATAAAGTAAGTCTTGTTCATCTTTTTTTCATGTATTAAAAGAAATTTATGCTTATATATTGGATGAATATATAGAATAACACTAACTGATTATAAAAAAAAGACGGGAATAATTTATTTTTTTAATAAATTATATATAATAAAAGTATATTATATATAATATTGAAAAAGATAAAAAAAAAAAGGGTCAATATATTATATATAATAAAATTAATATTAAGATATAATAATTAGTTTAGTATAAAAAAACAAAAATGGTTAATATTTTATTTATAATAAAAGTATATTATACTTTATATTGAAAAAAAGAGAAAAAAAAGTTAATATATTATATATAATAAAAATAAATATTATGGATATAATAATTAGTATATTATAATATATAATTATTTACGAATAAAAATAGTTAATATATTATATATAAAAAATGTTTATTATATATAAAATTGAAAAAGATAAAAAAATGTTAATATATTTTATATAATAAAAGTATAATATATATAATATTTAAAGAGAAAAAAAAAGTTAATATATTTATTATATATAATATGGAGAGAAAAAAAGGATATATATAATATGTTTAGATAAAAAAATAATTTATAAGATTAATAATATATATTATAATATATATATAAAAAAAATTGTTGTTATAAGTTAGATTTTTCCTATAATGTTTGAATCTTGTTATACTTGCACTCAAATAATTCAAATATATATTATAATATCTAATAATAAGAAGACTAAAGTAAGTTTTCATTATTAAATTCTTATATTACATACTATATTTTATCACTTATTTACTTAATTTTTCACTTTTTTTTTAGAAAGAGAAGACATATCAAGAAATTTTGTTGTCTGGTATGTACCTCTAAAAGTAAGTTAAATTTTAGTTATTTATTTTGAAAATTATTTTTTATATTAATTATTTTTAAGATTAAACATTTCATATTATTGAATGCAAAGTAGTTGTACGTATGCTATGATAGAAGAACATGAGTTAAAATGATTAATATAGTGAATGTTCAAACAATTTGTTTTGTACTTTAATTTTTGAATTTATGTTTTAGAATTTAATTAGGAATGGTGATTTAATGTTTTGGATTATTATGTTTTAGAATTTTGAATAGTTATGATTGTTTCATATTTTAATTTTGAAATATAATGTTTTAAATTATTAATAAGTATAAAAGTTTGATATTTTAATTTTATAAATAAATTTGGTTCGAGCTCGAGTTTGAGCTTGAAAATTAAATTTTTGTTCAAGTTTTTGAGTCGAGCCGAGCTTGTAGGTAATATAGTCGAGTCAAATTCGAGCTCAAATTTATAAGCTCGTTCGAGCTCGAGTTCAAGTCGAGCTCGAGCTTCAGCAAGCTTTAAATCGGGTCGGCTCATTTGCAGCCCTATTCAAGAGAGGCATTCTGTAGACACCTAAATTTTATGTTCCCAATTTAAATATAAATAAAATAATTTTAGGCTATTTTAAAATAAAATAAAATAAAAGACTACCCATATAAAAAGTAAGCCAAATATGATATAGTTTTTACACTAATTTAATTTATATTTATTTTACCTGTAAAAGATAAATAAAAATTAATATTATAATAATAATAAGTCAAAGGAAGAAGAATAAAAGATGATAAAATAAAAGGAGAAGAGAAGGGAGGAGGAGAAGAGGAAAAATCGAAAGAAAGAAAGGAAAGGAAATAAAACGAAAGAAAAAAAAATCATAGAAAAAACACAGAAAAAAAAAGTACAAAATCGATCGGATCAAATCAAATCTTCATGTACAATTATGAAATTTCAATATCTTCAATGTTTAAATCATCCAAAATTAAAAGGGTAAAACAATAAAATTTTAAAATTGACCAAAAATTTTAAGTTGGGACCGTCGTTTTGACGAGCACGAAAGAGTAAGTTCGAAAGCCCTTCCCTAGTGTAATAGAGTCCCAAACTGAAACAGATCTCTTAAATGTGTTTAATTATGCAAAACATTTTCCTAATTTTAGAAAAATTAGGTGGAGACTCTATATATCTATAAAGTCAATTCCCGATTTATTTAAAATATTAAAAGATAATTTCTAAAATAAAATCGGAAATAAAAATATGAATTAAAACTTTTATAATGCAGAGACGAGAGTGATCGAGGGATTATAAGATCCTCTAATTCTAATTTCAATGCCAATTCCAAAGTTACCAAACACACCTAGAGATTTTAAAAAATATTCTAAACTTTTAAAAGGCTAACAAAATCATTAGGGTTTTAAAAAAAATACTTTTAAGGGCTAACAAAACTATTAGGGCTTGTAAAAAATGTTCTACACTTTAATGAGATCACAAAATCATTAGGACTTTTATAAAATTCAACTACAATTTTAAAAGCCGACAAATTCATGAGGGCTTTTAAAAAACAAAACTACGATTTTAAAGCCATCCAAAACCACATAGGGCATTGAGAATATCAAATACATTTTAAAAAATCTAAGAACCACTTGGATTTGTGAATTCTTTTATTTCACCACGTTCGTCTTTTAACGATTAAATACCTAGACATTAGATGATGCTCCAAGGCTAACTTATATAGGTCTAAAAGACTAAAAGTTAGAAAATGTCTTTGTTTAATACTTGAACACTTCAACATTAGAAGACATCCAAGGCTAGCTAATATAGGTTTAAAAGTTAGAAAAATATTGTCTTTTAACACTCAAATATCTCAACATTAGATGACGTTCCAAGGCTAGCTAATCTAGGTACGAAAGTAAAAAAAGATGAAAAAAAATAAATTTGGAAGCAGGGTTTAGTCCCACTAAAATAGGCAGGTCTTAACTCCGGTGTTATTCATTTGAACTACAACCCCTTGATCCTCAACAATTAATAGAGGTGTGTGACAGTCTCAATAGTTGTCGTGAAGCAAAGACAAATAAACAAAAAAAATACCAAAAATATTTATTCTCTCTTTCATTCCACCCTCCATACATCCATTTTACATTTTCACTCGTCACATTAAAAAACAAAAATAAAATAAAAAAACAAAATTATATGTGAGATAAGTCTTAATTAAGGTTCATCCCGAGCAAAGGGAGACATAAGTCTTATCAAAGTCAAGTACTCCAATGAGTAGAGACCATCTTCGGTGATGGACAATTAGGGTGCTTATTAGATGAGTTAAGTAATGGAGCTTCTTCCCTTGTCGTAACCGAACACTTATCCAATTCTCTCACATTTTCTTAGTTTTAGGATTAAAATTTGAATTAAGTAGCTACTCTACACGTGTGGATCGACTCTTTCAAACTCATAGGAAAATGATGAGGAAAATAATTCTCTTAAAACTTATTCACATACTCCTAAATTTTCATCTCATATTTACAATGTCAATGAGACACGCTTTGAAAAAAAAGGATCGCCCCAAGTGAAGTAAAAGAGCAGGTCGAAATGGCATTTAAAAAAATGTTCTCATTTCGAGAATGTCTCACAGAACAAAGATGTTTTTCCGATCTAACATCCAACATAATCATAATACTGACATTGTGAATGATTTTTAACCGTCTATTTTAGTTGTTAAATGTTCTTCGGGTTTTTTTTAGCCACGTAGCTTACGGAAAATATTAAGAATAAAAATTCATCTTATAAGTCTCGTTCTTTAGTCATTTCGATCAATGTTTTCCAATAATCACCAACTATCACCGACCTAACCAATTAAATTTCGGTCAAATTCTAAAAATTACATGTTATAATTATCACCATCGCAGTCATTTTTTAAAATTAATAAAGTAAAAAGTGAAATGAATTTGTTTTCATTTAATGCGAAAAAATTGATTGAATTAGATGAAACTCATGTATAGGTAAAAACTTGATAAAAAGTAATTTTGATAAATATTTAGATTAAGATATATAAAAAAAAATTATCAACTTTTTATTATGAAACATGAGTGGTTTTTTTATTGTTGAAAAAAAAAATGGTAGAAAATAAGCTTAATTCTATTACAACATTATTAGGGAATTGACTAGGGCTGCTAATGAGCCGAGTTCACTTCAGTTCGAGCTCGACTCGATTTAGTATTTATTAGTTCGACTTGAACTCGAGCTCGAATGAGTTTATAAATTTAAGCTCGAACTCGACTCGACTATTTACCTACAAGCTCGGCTCGACTCGAAAAGTTTGAACAAAAATTAAATTTTCAAACTCGAGTTCGAATTCCATCCAAATTTATTTTCAAAATTAAAATATAAACTTTTATACCCATTCAACATTTAAAACATGATACTTCAAAATGAACATATAAAACAATCATAAATATTTAAAATTTCAATACATGATAATCTAAAACATTAAATAACTGATACTAATAAAATTCTAAAATATAAAATTCTAAAATTAAAATACAAAATTATATAAATTGTTTAAACATGCAATATATTAATCTTTTTAACTCATGTTCTTCAATCATAGCACATGTATAATTACATAATATATTAACTATTTTAATTTCTTTAAAAATTAAATATAATATACTAATTATTATATCTCTAATATTTAATTTTATATATATAATATATTAACATTTATTTTTATCTCAATCAATATTATATATAATATACTTTTATTATATATAATATATTAACATTTTTTTATATCACTTTTAATATTATATAGAGCATTCACCTTTTTCTATAAACTAATTATTATATTCCTAATATATACTTTTATTATATATAATATTCACCTTTTTTTTTATTTTTGAGTATTATATATAATATATTATTATTATATATAATAGATAAACTATTTTTATTTTTTTCAATATTAAATATAATAAACTAATTATTATATTCCTAATATTTACTTTTATTATATATAATATATTAACTTTTTTTTCTCTTTTTCAATATTATATATAATATACTAATTATAATTATATATTTAATATTATTAATATTGTTGGTCAGTTTTTTTTTTATCAATAATTAATCATTTCTAGATAGAAATTGAAAATGAGTGTTTTTCTATATTTAACACATATAAGTTTTTCCTAATACATGAAAAAATGATGAACAAGACTTACTGATGAGTTAACTAATAAAATAGTTTTTTTTCTTGAATGAATCAGAGGCGAAGAATGAAAAAGGAATAGATGAATAGTAAAAAAAATTGTGACGACCGAAGAAAAAAGATAAAGAGTGAAAGAAATTGTGAGAAATGAAAGAAATATTGAAAAAATGAGTGAATGAAATGTTAAATAAGGAAGAAGAACAAAGTCACACTTAAATTAGATGAAGAGTTAGAAATTAGGGGTTTATTTTAGAGATTGTGAGCTTTTATATGAGTTTTGAAGAAAAAAATAAAGAAGAAAAAAATTTTATTTAAATTTTGAGTTTTAATACTAAATAAACATAAATATATTATACATTATTAGGCTTGAAATAATTCGACAAATCATCGAGCAAACATTATATGAGGTCGAGCTCAAATATTAAACGAGTGGGGTTGAGTTAATATTTGAGTTGAGTTCGGATTGAATTCGGTCAAAGTCGAGCCGAACTTTGATTAATGCTTGAATATTAAACGAGTCGGTTTGAACTCGATCAAAGTCAAGCTAAGCTTTGAAACCGAACAACTTGCGAACGACTAGACTCATTTGCCGACCAACTGAAGGTGACTATACTAAATTATGTTCTTCCATACAAAGGAAAAATATACCTCACGACATCCTTATATCAGTTTTTCCATAAAACCATTTTAGAGAAATTCTTACAGAATATTCGAAATATTAAATAACAAAAATGAGAATTAAAGTATTATTAATATATGTTTGGTTAAACTCTATTAATAAAAGAAATACCAAACTATCTAAATTACATAAACGAAGAATTACAATATTTAAATTTAGAATGTTTTATTGATTCTACAACTTCTTTTGAACTTAAATATTTCTTGATCATCTACCCTATCTACCCCTTGATCTTCAACTGCTAGGTTTAAGTCAACATGAAAGACAACCTTGGAATTCCTCTGCATGAACATGAAATTGAGCTAGTTAGAATATAGAACACTTTCCATAGTGTGGACAAAACTCAAAAGTAAGAAGAGAAAGAACCTGGATTGGCTATCTTCGTTGTATTATGGAAGAAATTAAAGTATTTTGTTTCCTCTACATTAACATGAAACTCGTTAGAATACAGAACACTAAGAAATTCACAAAGTGACACAGATTGAGAAAGAATCTACCCTCGTGATCAAGAAGAAGTATATAAACCATCATAGACATTACTGATACACTGTATTTGTATTCTCTCCTGCAGCAAAAATGGATTTCATCTTCGTATCCAAAACTCTTTTCAAGGCCGAAATTCTCACCTTTCATCTTCTACTCTTATAACTCTCCAACAAAAAAAAAATGGATTTCAAGGACGAGATTCTCACATTTTATCTTCTAATCAGAACTCACTCTGCGCAATCTTGATCATCTGTAATGTTTATTTATAGATTTTAGAAATGAGAAGACGGCGGCTATAGAAGATGCTGATAGGTTAAAGTTTAGGGTTACTTATGGGCCGAGCCCAATTTTAACCTAGTTAGTAGGGCAAGTAGTACAAAGTATATTGAAGTCCCTAGATAAATTTACACTTAATAATTCTAACAACTATTTGTTAATGGATTAATATTCACCTCAAACTTATAATAAAACATAATATAAAATCAAAATTGTTAGGTCTTTTTTTATTATTAATTTAGACTTTACAATTTTATTAGATACAAAAAATACAAATGCAAATCTTTATAATTTTTTTACTTTGGTTAACAGGGAAATAAACAAATCCACTTGAATTTGTGTATTTCAATGCAAAACATAAACTCATCTATATTAAAAAAAACATCTCCAATTTTAAAATCATTCATCACACTAAGTTAAAATATCACCCAGACTAAGTTAAAATCACAGTCAACAAATTGAAGCCTTTCAAAACATGTTTTCATGATATTATGTTTAACTATCACCCAAAGACAACATAAAAGAATGTGATTATTCAAAGTGAATCATCAATTCAATTAGTCATTTTAATTTGAATCACCTCGATTAAAAAACTTTAAAACTAAAATGAATATTAAATCAAATATCTCGTCATTATTTTTCTTTCGATTTAATCGTAGATAAATTTTAAAGATCTCTTTTAAACGTCATCTTCAACCCAACACGATTCCCAAAAATTTAAATTGTTTTCTAAATCATTTGTCTTTTTCAACTCTTAATAATGCAAGTTTGTTTAAAAAATTGTAAAGAAATTTATAGAGTTGTTGTCATAAAAATTCAAATGACTTATTTGTATGAATATAATTCATATTATTCTATTTTATTAAATTATATTGTTAATATTATTGTAACCATACAATTCGTAAATTTAATTATAAAGAATTATAATACATTAAATATCATAATGGAGAATAATCTCCTAAAATTCAATATGTAATTATAGAGGTTTCAATAAAAACTTAATTTGTACATGTTATCAAATAAAATAATTTATACATTAAGGTGTTTTTACATTGTATTTATTAAATAAAATTAATATTAAATGACTTCAAAGACTCTCCTTTGATCATTAAGGTGTATCGTACAGTAATGACTTCGAAGACTCCCAGACTCCCCTTTGTTCATTATATGGAATAACATTGGGTGACTCTCGCACTAGTCTTCGAAGTCATTATTGCACAATATATAACCAAAAGTAGGTATTGAAAAGGTAGTAACAAACAAAATGTGGATTTATGTAGAGGTTTTTGTTCTTGTGGAAAATGAAATTTGTATCATTTTCCATGTTCACATATTGTGGCATGCAAGGGTGAATCCATTAATTTTTTTTCCTGGGTTATAAAGATTATATGTATTACACTATTACGGGTATTAAGTGAACATATCAATCGTTTCACGAATATCCTTACTAAAATAAAATAAATATACGAAAATTTAAAATTAATAAGATCACTCGATTTAAAAAACAAATTTAAACATTTAAACTTAATTCGTTATCTCATTTTTTATCATCTCTTCTAACCTAGAGGCAACAAGAGGTGAATATCCCCAGGCCTCCCTGAGTTCCTGGGTTCGAACCCGTCAGACGACAAGTTATATGCGAATTAGTCGTACTCTTAAGGAGCAGCGGAACCAAGCGTTCTAAAAAAATAATATGAAAGTCTATTTAGTGGATTTCATTATAGTTTGGTAAAAATATAGAAAAAAAATATAAAAATACAACAAAAACACAAAATTGTTGTCAAAAACATATTAGTAGACATTCGAGAAAACGATTATGTAATATTAATGTCTATAAACCGTTTTGAAAGAATAAATAAAATATCAATTTATTTATTTAAATAACCGAACCAAATTAATATAATTATTTTAACTTACTTTTGAATATTAATTTATATTTTTTTATAAATTTTTGAAATAGTTTAAATTAAAAAAATATAAAAGACTAATTTACCCTTATATTTATATATTTTAATGTTTATTTTATAAGTAAATTGTATTATTAATTATATTAAAATTAATAAAAAATAATATATATATATATATATAATTATCATATAAATGTAATTTTAAAATAAATAATTTTATTAATTCCTTATACTTTAAATTATATAATTATATAAATAAATCTTATTTATATATTAATTAAAATTAATGTATTATTATAAATATTTATATTAGAAAATATTATTTATATAAAATAAAATATTATTAATTATTATTAAAGAATGATATAATTATGAATTAAATATAAGTTTAATTTATGATAATATCACTATTTATATTTATATAATTAAAGGTTTTATTATCTAACACGAACGAACAGATACTTAATTATATATATATATATATATATATATATATATATATATACCCTGACCACCTACCACAGCACATTTCATCGCTGTTGTTTGACATGCAATCAAGATTGGAAACACCTACCGCAGCACATTTCATCGATGTTATTTGACATGCAATCAAGATTGGAAACAATATATTGAATTATGTCACAATCTATCGCTTAGTAAAATATGGAACGCTTAGTAAAATATGGAAGTTCGAGTTTAATTTAATTCATAATCAAGCATATTGAACATTTTCACTAACAAATAATTGAGAGATATATGGTGTTCTCATTGCTATGAAAACATGAGAAAAACAAACAAACGTGGTGAGAGAGGTCAAAGCTCACGTCATATTCGAACAGAAATGGATAATCCTAAAAAAATGATAGTTTGTGGATGATGCAGATAAGAAGGACACACGGTTCGCAATGTCTTGAACATGTTCGTCATTAATATTTAATTATATATATATATATATTTAATTTTAATTATTTAGTTTATAAATTTTAATTTTAAATATATATAAGATATTATAAAATTAATATTTTAATAAGTTAAAAAGGAAAAGTGGAGTGTTGTGAGAAGATGGAATGAAAGTGGGGTATATTGGAAAAATGAACATGGAAGTGGGGTAGAATTCAAAAGGAGTTTTTTCACCTCCTCTCTATCGTAAAAATAAATTCATAAAATAAAATATTTTTATTTTTTTCATGAACTTAATCTCACTTCAGTCCTAACGTAAATCTAAAACCACACGTTTGTTGAATAACTTAACTAAACCGGACTAATTACACTTTCTAATATTATGCATATTTTTTGACAATGTTTTTTAATGTTTTTTTTGTTACAGCTGATTTTGAATAAAATTATAGCCTGGAATTGGATGTAGTTAATGTTTATTTTAGATTGCAGTTAATTTTGAGCATTTATTTTTATTAAAATTTTAATATATTAATTTTTTTTGTTGTGATTCATCAATATTAATGTTTCTTTTTATCCCATCATATAAAAACAAAAGTAAAATAATTTTGTTTTCATACTATTCCATAACAAAAATATTATTATGGGTTTGCTGTATAAAACAAAAAATGGTGTGATACTAAACTTGACTCATAATAGATAAGAAAATTAGAAATAGTCTTTAACTTATATTATTCTCTCCGTACCTAATTTAATATCTTTTTTAAAAAGCAATGCTCTCTCATATAAATTCAAAGTGTCATAGTACTTTATTATTATTATTTAATATTCATATTGCGAAAACATATTTATTTATTTTTTTTTCTCAAAAAATCTCATTGACGCCTAGTATGGGAGAATGTTAAACGTTTAGTAATTTCTCCTCCAACCAAGATAAGAGATCTGATTGAGGTGACTAATCCAATACGAATTGTATGTACATCTAGTTGTACAAATTGCACAATGTCATAAATGAATATTCCAAACATCCACCATATTTCGATAAGGTACAAATACTTAAAATTTGATATATTTTTTTATATTTTTCAGACCTTCTATCGATACTAAGTAGCATTTGTATAGAATCTGATCTAAGCGTTGGTTAGGGAAGCATCTCGTAGTAAGAGGAGTAACTATGTCTTAGTTAAACTTGAAGATGGAAGGAACTCACCTAATCGATTTTTTAACTAATCAAAACGAATCAAACAAACTCACATCAACAATTTAAATGTGAAAACTGGTTTGTTTACACCCTTAATTTTAATAATTTGTTGAAATTTAGTTCAAGACAAGATAATAATTTGATAAAATTTATATAACTCAAATCAAATAGGCCTTGGAAGAAAAATCGAATAATTTTTAAAGTTGGAGGAAATATTTTAAACATAAATGATAAAGTTTAAAAAGATATTTTAAAATTAGTAATTAAGATTATGTTTTCAAAATTATTTGATGAATTTCAAACAAATTCAAATTAAATGTACAAATAAATTCCTAATTAAATTGATTAATCTTACATCATATATATATATAGAAACAACTAGAATTATAATTTTGTTTAAACCAAAAATGTTATTAAATTTATTATTGTATAATTAAAAGGAAAAAAACTTATTTAGAGTATGAATTTGTACAACTAACTAACTCAATTAAATCGTATGAACTAATAAAAGTTCATTTAAATTTATTTAGTAAAAAAAATTAGTTCATTAGCCTATATCAATAAATATATCAATAAAATATATTATTATTTTTAAATTTATATATTTATTAATTAAATATTCATTTTTTCTCTCTCTTTCTTTTTATTAATTAATTAGTTAATTAATTAATTTCTCTTTCTTATTTTTTATTTATTTATCTCTTTTTATTTATTTTTCTTTATAATACTTTTGTAATATTATTATTTTTTATTTTTTTAATATAAAAAATGAAATTAATAATCTTTTTATTAAATTTTTTAAATGGGTATATTTGTGTTGTTAAATTTAATTATTTTGTGTTGAATGGTATTTTGTTTAGAGCTGAAAATGAGACGAGCTGTTCGTGAGCTGCTCGCGAGAAGCTCGGTCAAAGCTCGACTCGAGCTCGGTCAAACTCGAGCTTGAGCATGCTCGAGCTCGACTCGTTATATAATCGAGCCGAGTTCGAGTAGTTATATACTCGACTCGACTACTCGACGAGCTACTCGAATATATATAATTTATATTAATATATTTTATATTTAATTTATATTTTATATTTTATATATATTTTTTAATTTATATTTTATATTTTATATTTTATATTTTATATTTTATATTTTATATTTTATATTTTATATTTTATATTTTATATTTTATATTTTATATTTTATATTTTATATTTTATATTTTATATTTTATATTTTATAATATAAAAAATTGTAATACTTTAATTAAATATAAAATATGAGTATTAAAATATAAAATATAAATTTATACCCTAAATGGCTAAATCCCTAACGCACTCTCCCTCTTCATTCTTCTCCAGTTCTCCTCCAAAGTCCAAAATCTCTAACCCTAACCTTTCTCCTCCAAAATCCCTAACCTCTTCTCCTCCATAATTCATTCGGACAGCCGCCAACAAAGAACTAGGTTTTCATCAAACGAGAAAGCAAACGTCACCAAGGAGCTCAATGCAAAGCACCGAAAGGTTTTCATCGTTTTCTCCTTTTTTATTTTCATTTCAATTTCTTCTTTATTCTCTTTCGATCTTGCATAGATTCGATATGTTATACTTCTGATTTTGTTGTGATCTTTTGATATATTGAAAGTGTGAAACTATTTAGTTGATATGTTTTAATTTTGTATGTTTCGAGTCGAGTTCGAGCTCGAGCTCGAGCTATAAATCGAACTAATCGAGTCGAGCTCGAGCCGAGCTCTTGAGCTCGGTAAAATTCAAGCTAATTGAGTCGAGTTCGAGTCGAGCTCGAGTACTTGTTTTGAGTTCGAGTTCGAGCTCGAGCTTTAATTTTGATACTCGATCGAGCTCGAGCTCGAGTTCGAGCCGTTGAAATTTTTTCGAGCTCGAGCTCGAGTAGACCTCTACTCGAGCTCGACTCGACTCGTTTTCAGCCCTAATTTTGTTGTGTTGTTGAATGGATAAGTTATTGTAATATTTAAGTAGTAACTTCTTAAAGAGATCAAATAATTCTAAAATAATCAATGTTGATGGAAGAACGCAAAAATATATAGTAAAAAAAATAAATTTAAAATTATCAAATACCAAATACTAACTTATGAATAGAAGGATGGAATAAAAATAAATAAATGGAGAAAAATTAATTAATTAATTAATAAAAAAAGTAGCCAGAAAAATTGATTAATTAATTAATAAAAAAATTATAAAGAGAAATAAATTAATAAATAGATAAATCAAAAAAATATAACTCTTTTTACTCACAAATCAATTTTTGATAATATATATATATATATATATATATATATATATATATATATATATATAAACTTTTATTAGTTAATGAGTACACACGTCTAAATGAGTTTTTTCCTAATTAAAAAGTAATATAGAAACTCGATAAATTAATACTCGATTATTTAATAAACTCTCTAAGATAATATTTTTGGTCGGTTTCAATTCGGAAATAGGATATTAAATTAATAATTCGCTAAAATTATAAGATAATACATTTTTGATAATTTCTTTAGGCCCCATATAAAATATAAATTAATAATTCCTTATATATAGCATATTACATGAATGATTTATGAAGGTTTCTTGAAAAATGACTCAATTGTCTTTTGTTTTTTTTATTGAAATCAATTTTCCTTTGAATGTCATCTCTAATTTTCCTTAACATGGTAAGAACATTTGGTGTTGTTTTCTCATAGCTCAACAAGAAATTGTTCAATGTGATTGTCGTTTATTAGCTTTGTTTCGCGAACGAGGCTCCATTGTAGAACTTTCATCATCTTCTTCATCGATATCATCTTTATTAATTATAATAACGTTTTTAATAATTTCTTCACCGGTCAACAACTGTGCAACTACATTTTCTTCTAGGTAAGTCAGAACATCTTCGACATCCATTGCATTGCGATAACCCAACTCTTTGATCAAATTTTGGAGTTCTTGAGTGCTTTCACCACCTTCATCTGAGTTCTCAAAAGTCACGTTATTTGTTGATCGAAGTTTACAATGACGAAAGTAGTTCGATATTATCGCTTGACTCACTTGCAAACCATAGTTACTATGAACCCATTCTTGCAATTGCTTTTGAGTGAGACTTGAATTATCCTTGTTGTGCTTGCATAATGCTCTTCGAATCTCGTATGTTATTGTTGTTTTTTTCACACTTTTAAGATGGGAAGCCATATTGTGTGTATGCTTTGTTTGTGTTAACCTTCAGTATTTTGATCTTGTTTATATAGAAAATATTTTAATGTCCATAAAGTAATACATTGAACACAATAAGCATAATAAGGCGGGAGATTGAAAGTTTCTTTCAAATTGGGCCATTCATTTGATATACATTACATGCATTGTATACAATAATTAAGTGAAAACTTAAAGTTGTTTGTAAACTAAATATTTTACTATAAATTAATAAAATATTAATTATTATATAAATTAATAATTATTAATTTATCGATTAATTAATAACTCTTTTAATTAATAAATTTTGGTCGTCCCAAGTGTATTATTTTATAGAGTTTCTACTTTATATCGTTATTTCATTTAAATCAATATTGGAATGAAATATTTTAAAAAATAATAATTTTAATTTAAAAAAAAAATTGTTTTTAAAATTAATATTATTTTCAAATAAAGTCACTTTTCCAAAGTAAAACAAACTATTAAAAATACATTTAAATATCAGAACATAAAACAACATGTGAAATGCACATCACTTTCAAGCGCGCTTCACATGAAAATCATATTAAATTGTAAATCGTTTTTTATTTAACAATTTATTTGAAAATGAATATAATTTTTTTATAAATAGTAATATTAATTATTATTTCTATTTAAGAATAATAACATAATATTTTGTATAAAAATATAAAATTATTATAATTAATAATTTTAAACACAATGATATAATAATTATATTTTTATTTTTTATTTTTATTAATTTCATTATAATTCAACCACTTATTATTTTAATTAAATAATAATAATATAATATTTTGTATAAATATATTAATTCAATGTTTGTTTAGTGTGAAATAAAGAAGACAAAAACAAATTGTATTAAATATATTAATTTTATTTGAAATATAATAATTTTAATGTTTGTACAACTCTTAACTACTCTTAACTAAGAGTTGATATATACAAATATTTGGATAATTTAAGTATATTCTCTCTACTATTGTTCAATTGCGATTTCAGAATCCTATAAATTTATTTTATCTGTAGCGTGTTCAGTGCTGACGATGCCTTCAAGACAAAAAATATATATAAGAGTGTCAATAAAGAAGTGAAAATGAAGAATATATGTTTAACACTTACATTGTCAAGAGTGTCGTCATAGTCTCATTATGTGGCATCTCCTATATAAGTTTTCAGATGCCTCATACAATAAACCCCACAACATATAGTGTTTGAAACATCTTGCCACGACATTTTGATTCACACTATTATGAATTTCTTGACTTTAATAGCTATTGGAGAACATATATCACCAAAAAAAACTAACAAAAAGATCTATTTATTGCTTTATATGAGTATACTTTTTTGACATCTCAATCTCATGTGGAAATGACATTGTTGGATTAAGTTAAATAAAGAAAAGAGTATATTAATTAAGAAAGAAATAATTAATTAACTTAATAGAATAAGAACGACATAATTTTAATGATGTGATTAAATAAAACTAATTTGTGACTTGAACAAAACTAAGTTGGGTAATTTATTTTTGTGCAAGTATATATATAAAGAATTATGTTACTTCAGACGTGGTCTGAAGCAATCGCATATATATGTCGTCTAATTACTTCAGACGTGGTCTGAGTAATGCGCGAGTAGACGTCGTCTAATTACTTCAGATGTGGTCCGAGTTATGCACGAGTAGACGTCGTCTAATTACTTTAGGCATGGTTTGAGTAATGCGCGAGTAGACGTCGTCTAATTACTTCAGACATGGTCTAAGTAATGTGTGAGTAGACGTCGTCTAATTACTTCAAACGTGGTCTGAGTAATGCGAGAGTAGACATCGTCTAATTACTTCAGACGTGGTCTGAATAATACGCGAGTAGACATCGTCTAATTACTTCAGACACGATCTGAAGAAGAGCGCGAGCAGACGTTGTCTATCTTCATCAGACATGGTCTAAGTAATGCGCGAGCAGACGTCGTCTATCTTCATCAAACGTGGTCTGAATAAGAGCGCGAGTTGATGTTGTCTATCTTCATCAGACATGGTCGGAAGAAGAGCATTTGATGCCTTTCTTCAGCAGCCGTTTGAAAGAAGCATCCGTCTACTCATCTAGTTTATCTGTAGTGTTCGTTATCACCAGTCTGACAAGCCAACTGACCTTATCAAATGAACGACTGGCATGTATGCCTTTATTCAAATTGTCCATAATGTGTTGTACATTCTGATACAAGAAGATATCATAGAATATTTGGTGCACTATCAGTCCGGTACGGCCACGATCCTAATGCTCATGCTCTGTTGTACGTTTGTACTATTGGCGGTCGTCCAACGGACACATGACATGTGTCCACAAAGAAGATTCGACCATTGGTGTACTTTAAGTATAAATAGATACCTAAGGACAACGGACGAACTGCTGGACTAACTTGATAACTTGCTTTCTTACACGCTCACTGAATTCTTACTTGCAAAAAGCTCTGTACGAAGTTGTATTCACTCTCCATATGATCATTCCGTAAATCATATATTGTTCTTTTTGTGTGAAATATCAGTATTGTAAGTTGAACAGAAGTTGTTCTGTTCAATAGAGAGTTAGCTAGAAGTTCAGAAGTAGGCAGTTATTAAGTCTTGTGTTTTCTGATTGGGTTTGTGCAGTCACTGTACTAAATCAAAGTCTTTTAGTGAATATCCTTCCCGTTAAAGAAGAAGGGGCGACATGATGTAGGAGTTTTATCTCCAAACATCCATTAAACTCTTTATGTTCTTTACTTTCTTTTGCTTGCATTCATCTGTTTGATGCTTCAAATCCAACAAACTATTCCGCACTTGAACTTGTTCAAGAGTTTGTGAAGATCTGTAAAAAGTATAAACATATTTTTACTTCTAATAGAGTTAAAATCGAATTGAAGTCATAAACTATAAACAATAGACAAACTCCCGTCTCTATTGTCAACACCGATCATAACAAATGGTATCAGAGTGAGGTTTCTATTCTCAAGCATCATCAGACTTCTTAATCATGTCTACCATCATCAACAAACTCCCAATGTTCTCTAGGGAAAACTATGACAACTGGAAGCTGAGGATACGACCGCATTTGGCTGCACTCGATGATGACATGTGGTATGTCATCACCGATGGTCCAATAAAGATTATGAAGGTCAACTCCACTGTCAATCCTGATGGCACTCCTATGATGAAGGAAAACCAAAGTCTAAGTGGACCATCGATGATAAGAGGAAGAACAACCTTGATAACATGACAATTGACTTTCGATACAAGACACTGGACAATATCATGTTCAGTAAGATCACCAACTCCACTTCTGCCAAAGAAATTTTGGAGATGTTGGTTCAACTATGCGTGGGCAATGAGAAAACAAACTCATGGTTTCCACGCAGCAGTTGGACAACATTAAGATGCGCTTTGGAGAGAAGATAGCTGAATTTGATGAAAGATTCAGTAAGATCATCGTCGATCTCTCCAAACTGGGCAAGATCTACAACAATAGAGAGGTTGCAATCAATGTCATGCGTGCTCTACCCAAAGAGTGGGACATAAAGACGATGGCTATGAGAGAGTCCAAGGACCTCAACAAGATGGAATTTCACAATTTGTTTGCCGATCTGAAGGCCTACGAGTTTGAGATAAACTCAAATAATAAAGAGGAGCCATCCACATCTTCCATCACTACCAAGGCGCTGGTGACTGTTGAGGAGCCACCAACCGCTACAATTGTTGTGAAGGTTGTTGCTGAACAAATTAGCAACGCTGCCAAGGCTCTCTTCGTGAAGAAATTCGGCAAATTCATGAAGAAGAGCAATCCTAATTCAAGCTCTTCAAATAATAACAATAATGATAAGAGTAATTATAATGCTAACTTGAATTGTTTTAACTATGGTAAACTAGGACACTTCAAGGATGAATACAGGAAGCCAGAGCGTGATAATAAACGCAAAGATGATAAGAAGAACAAGGAGCAGAAGATTCTAATTGTTGTTGTAAGCAAAACAGGCTAGGCCGATAGCGATTCGGACGATTCCTCATCCAGCAACAGTGATAATGAAGTTGTCACTTGCTTCATGGTAGATGATTCTGATGTATTTGACTTCTCCTCAGAAGAGTTCATAAGAGATGACTTAATTGCTGCACTCAATGACATGGTCATTGAGTACAAGAAGTTGTCAAATTCTCTCAATGAGATGAGATTAAAAAATAAAACTTTTAACATCTCTTCATCTCAAACTTCTGAACCAAAAGATTTTGAAAATAAAAAGGCTAAGCTCTCATATAAGAATGAGAAGATCAAGAAAAATGTTCAAACACTTTCTTCTGAGAACCAACATTTGACTTATGTGGTCAGTTCCTGGACGAGGTCTGGAGATGCAGCCAGACAGTAGATTAGTCTTCTGAGGCATGTCGGGTGCAAATCCGGTTAAGGATTTGACAATGCCAGCCCAAACAAGTCATCTAAAAAGTTAAACCCAATGAAAGATAAGCTTAAGGAAATAAGCTTTGTCAAAGTAAGTTTAACTGATAAAGGATCTGATCCAAGCTCTGAGGACTTAACATTAAAGGATGAGATCATTTATGTAAAGTCAACTGAAAGCTAGCTGAAGCCCAAGAAAGGAGCATTCTGTAGACATTCATTTTTTACTCCCGTTTTATATAGTTTATAAATAACTATTTTTTAAATAATTGAATTTTCAAGAAAATTTAATTTTGAATTTCAATAAAGTTAAGGTGATAATTGAACTAAGTTATAGAAAAAAAAGAGTTTTGTCATACTTAATATATTTAAGGAGTTTTATCATTTAATACCACTTTAAATAATAAAATGAAATTTTAAAAGAGAGAAAATATTTTCTTTTTTATTTAACAACTTTTGGACATTTTTGTTTAAATAGTTTGTTTAATCGAGTTTTGATTAAATAAATTATTATGTAAAAGAGTTTTAATTAATTAAATCGCCTTAAACATTGGATAAAATAAAAATAGTAAAGTTTTGACATACAAACGTTTTTATTTTCATATTAACGAATTCTTTCAATTTATTTTGCTGAATTTGTTAAGTAGATTAGGTTAATTTAGTTAAATATTTTTTTTGGGTATATGACTAAGTATCCATTTTGAACTAAGTTTACTCATTAAATGTTTGTTTTAATTTTAATTAAGAATAAATATGATTATTTTTTTTTAAAAATGAATAGTAATTTTTTATCTTTTAATCATTTTGTTTTTTCCTTTTCTCGTTTTAGTTTTATTAAAATTTTGTATGCAAAGGGAAGAGAGTCGTTGGGTACAAAATCAAAAGGGAAATAGAAAGATACAACCGTGCCATTTTGGAGAACCATTGAAGGCAAAGTCAAAGGGGAAAGAGAAGGATCCAACCCATTTTGGAGAACCATTGAAGGCAAAGTAAAAAGGGAAAGAGAAGGATCCAACGTGGCGTTTTGGAGAACCATTGAAGGCAAAGTCAAAAGGGAAAGGGAAGGATCCAACTGTGCGTGAGTTGAAGAGGGAGCTTGAAGACTTGGTGACCAAGTATTACATCATTTTTTAAATAGATCTTAAATTCCATTGGATAACACTTGACATTTAATGATATATCAAGTGGAGATTGTAACATTTTTAAATATTTGTACATGTTTAAATGTAAGTCTTTTTTCCAACCGCCTTTAGGATTTCTTCCATGAGTTCTCTATAAAAACACACCCTTGTGCACTTTCAAAAAAACACATGTGTTTATTCTAATGTCCCTAGGCTGCCCAACCTCTTCCACAACCAATCCCACAAGTAAAAGAGCAACCCTTTTTTTAAGCTCTTTTGCCCATTATTTTGAATTTTAATTTTAATTTGCATGTTTCATTAAACTTTATGTTTTACATGTTTCTTTAGACTTTTTATTTTGATTAACTTTTGATTTTTTAATGTTTATATATATATATATATATAAATAATAATAATTATATAACTTGACATGTAAATAAGATAAAACATAAAAAAAAATAAAAGTTAATTAAGGAAGTAATATTTTTTTATGAAAATTAAAATTTATCATTTAATTAAGGACCATTTGGTCATAATTTTTTACATTTAATTATTATTTTTTGTTTTAGGCTTCTAAAAATCCTAAAACTAACTCTTATATATATATAATATTTATATACTTACTTGATTATAAATTAATATTTTAATTCACGCCTATTAATATTCTAATTGTGTTTAGCATGATTAAAAAATGTCTCATATGATTATTAGTCCTATGATTTAATATATTACTGTATATAATATAATCTTAATATATTAATGTATATAATTTTTGAAATAATTGAATTTTGAAGAAAAATTAATTACGAATTTGAATAAAGTTAATGTGATAATTGACCTAAGTTTTAGAAACACATGGATTTTGTCATACTTAATATATTTGAGTACTTTTATCATTAAATACCACCTTAAATAATAAAATGAACTTTTAAAAGAGGAAAAAATATTTTCTTTTATATTTAACAATTTTTGGACATTTTTGTTTAAATAATTTGTTTAATCGAGTTTTGATTAAATAAATTATTATGTAAAAGAGTTTTAATTAATTAAATCACCTTAAACACATGATAAAACAAAATAATAAAGTTTTAACATAAAAAATCTTTTATTTTCATATTAACGAATTCTTTAAATTTATTTTGTTGAATTTATTAATTAGATTAGATTAATTTAGTTAAATAAAATCTTTTTTGGGTATAAGACTAAATGTCGCTTTTGAACTTATTCTACCCACTTGTTTTAATTTTAATTAAGAATAAATAGAATTATTTCTTTTTAAAATCGAATAATCATTTTTTTCATATAATCATTTTGATAGGATCGGCTTTATCGATAGAGACGGGGGTCTGGCTAAGGATGAAGACTTATGAAAAACAGTTTGAAAGAAATCCTATTAGGGATTTAATTCACTTTCTATTCTACGCAAACTTGTGTAAACACTTGAAACAGATTCAAGGCGGAATTGTTTACTTGGGTTTGAAGCACAAGATGAAATATGAAAAGATGACAGAAATGAAGAACACAACAGTTTGTTTATGAATGTTCGGAGAAACTCTCCTACGTCACCCCTTCTTCCAACCACCGGAAAAATTCACTATAAGATGATAAGAATCAAATACAGTTTACACACGCACTTAGCTTACTATTGAACATAACACTTTCTGTTGAAATACAAGATGAAGAATATCACTCAGCTAAAGGTGTTTTGATTCTAGCTCTCTCTCTCGATTCACACACAGTACAATCAGAAAGAAGCTTCACAGAATAAGTTCAATAAGCAAGATGATTGAGTAGTTTCTCTCTCTGCAAAATCAGATTGCTTGTTTTTTTTGTATTCGCTTGTTCGTAAGGCAGATTGTCCGTTGTCCTTAGAATGGATTAAATACTGAGCAGAAGCTAACGGTCGAATCTTCAAGAATGATACGTGACACTCTTCCATTGGAAAACCTCCATTGTACACAGCAGGTTCTGATCACAAGGATCGTGGCCGTACAGAACTGGTAGTGCGCTGAATATTCCATCAGGGATGTACCTGCAAAACGGGTAATGTGAGAAAAATTCTCTTAGGTGGCATTCCTTGATTGGATGCATATAGCCGTTGTACTAATCTTCACTAGAAAGTGGAGCAGGAGTAGGGTACAACTATAGCACGTGGGTAAGAGAAATGCTAGATTCAAGCGTACTGCTTAAACTGAGCATTAGACGTATTTCAGTTAGACGGATTGTGAAAATCAGTCTAATGAAATAAGTCATCTCCTTCTAATAGAAAAACGTTTATTAGACCGCCTGGTCTAATAGAATTAGACTTGCGTCTAATCATAATAACCATTAGACCGGTACGTCTAACTCCACTGAGTTAGACTGCACGTCTGATTCTGGTTCTATCTCTGACTTGTCTGAAGGAGTTAGACTCACGTCTAACTTTCATATCAATTAGACTACCCGTCTAATTATTCAATAACCATTAGACCGGCACGTCTAACTCCATTGAGTTAGACTGCACGTCTAATTCCGGTTCTACCTCAGACTTGTCTGAAGGAGTTAGACTCACGTATAACTTTCATATCAATTAGACTACACGTCTAATTATTCAATAACCATTAGACCGGTACGTCTAACTCCACTGAGTTAGACTGCACGTCTAATTCCAGTTCTACCTTAGACTTGTCTGAAGGAGTTAGACTCACTTCTAACTTTCATATCAATTAGACTGCCCGTCTAATTACAGAAATATTAGACTACACGTCTAACTCCGATGAGTTTGACTATACGTCTAATTCCGAATATATTAGACTTACGTCTAATTCCATGTATTCATTAGACCATCCATCTAATTATTTATATCTATTAGACTACACGTCTAACTCCGATGAGTTAGACTGTACGTCTAATTCCGAATATATTAGACTTACGTCTAATTCCGTGTATTCATTAGACCATCCGTCTAATTCTTTACAACTATTAGACTACACGTCTAACTCCGATGAGTTAGACTGTATGTCTAATTCTATTAGACTTGCGTCTAATTCCGTGTATTCATTAGACCTGCGTCTAATTCTTTACATCTATTAGACTACACGTCTAACTCCGATGAGTTAGACTGTACGTCTAATTCTATTAGACTTACGTCTAATTCCGTGTATTCATTAGACCATCCGTCTAATTCTTTACATCTATTAGATTACACGTCTAACTCCGATGAGTTAGACTGTACGTCTAATTCTATTAGACTTACGTCTAATTCCATGTATTCATTATACTTGCGTCTAATTCTTTACATCTATTAGACTACACGTCTAATTTACACGTCTATTAGACTGCGCGTCTAACTCCGATGAGTTAGACTGTGCGTCTAATTTTATGCAAATGAAAGTCAAAATCGGTTTAATGACCCTCATTAGATCCAAGTCTAATAACGTATTGTCTCAATACACCTGTATCAACACTTCAAAAGTTATATCATCATCAAAATATCAGAGGGTAAATTATTTCAATATTTAGTCAAAATAATTTGACCCAACAATTTCCCCCTTTTGATGAAAAAATTACAGACATGCATACCTATATCAAAACATGCATTCATCATTCAATCAAACAAACACCTTGTTCACTTACATTATTCATCCAAAAACTAGTATTCGCGAAACCATCATAAAACCATGTTCAATAAAGTTAAAATAGAGTAAAAGAAGAGAGATTATTGTTCTTCCCTTTTAACTCGAGGATCGGTTGGACTCATCTCTTGGCCATGAAGAATATTAATGAAATGATGATAGCCGCGACCACCACGACCACCTGCACTCGATCTTCCTCCACGTTCACCAACACTGGCACGTCCACCTTGATTAACATTGGATAGCCTACACCGGCCACCACCACTTCTACCTCCACGCTCAGCACCGCTTTGACTACCACCTCTCTTGGTTGGCCTAAGATTGTCATCAGAATTTGGAGCTCGTCTGGATCTTGTCCCGGTTGACACACCATCATTCCTTCTGCTTGACTCACCTTGAATTGTTCGAGGTTGAGCACCTTCAGCATTGCCTAAAGCATCCTCTTTTACTTGAAACTTCATAACAATTGTGTCAGCAAACTCCTGATGTTCATTGTCGTTCCTTCTCATGCAACCCTGCATTTCTACCATTTGATTCTTTACCAGACAGAATTCTTCCAAGGTTTCCTTGTGGCGTTCATCGTTGATTTGCCTTTCAATATCAAATAACTCGGTTTGACGATTGACAAGTTGCTTTTCAAACTTTGAGAAGTTCACGTTCGCGATATGAGTCTCATATGTGTTCTTCTTCAAGGTGTTATCCAGTTCAGTGAGGACCTTGAAAATATTGTGAAAATTCTCCCTTTCTTCTTCCCTTGAATTCATTGTCTGACACATAGTCTTCTGAATTGAGGAGAGAATAGACCTCATAGATCTTAGCACTTTATTTCCTCCAGCAGATGACTCTTCGTGAGAAGACACTTCTTCAGACTCTGCTGCCATACTTTGAATAGGCTCAAAGTTTGTATGAACCTGCAAGGATTGCTCCGGCTGATTCATTTCAGCATTCTTAGCAGCTTTTTCAAGTTTTTCTTCTTCAATTTCTATTTCTGCCCTCTCAAATCTTTCAAGCAAATTTCCAGAGTAGTGACGGGGATTGTTGATGTTTTCGTGAACACTTCCCACAACGCCATCGGGAAATAAGCGGGGCTTCACAAACGTTGGTTGTTGTTCCTGTTCCTCCTCAGATGATGAACTTTCTTCTTTGTTGTCTTTCTCTTTTGAGGGTTCCCCCTCAGTTCTTGCAGTTTCTGGCTGAGTGACCTCGTCAGTTTTTCTTGAACAACCTCTGTCATAACAGGGGTTAAAATCACTTCTTCTTCAATATGAGCTTTCAAAGCCTCCTCAGTCACGTCTTCTATGATGACTTCTTTATTATTTATCTCAAGAGCTTGTTCAGGCTCTTGAACATTCATATCTCCTTCTTCTTCATTCGGAAGTCCTTGGACAGGATGATTTAGAATGCGTCTCTCTTCGGCAGAAAGATTCCTGAATTCGATTAGGAGAGCAACATCTAGTTCATCATCATCATTATCAGCGTCTTGAATGTCCATAGCTTCTTCTTCGTTGAGAGGTTCTGCGCCAGAGCAATCGGCGCCATGAATGTATCTAGAAGCAGCATAGACATAGCTTTCCAGGATATCATTCAACTTTTTCAATACTTTTGCTTCAACATCAGCTCCTTTTGCATCAGGGTTGAAGTTAGCTTTTCTTGCTTCATAAATTGGAAAGAGAGCTTTTCCAAGAATACAAGCTTCCACGAGTTCTCTTTTATTCAGAGCTTCACCCACATCTGAAGTTCTAGCCCATTTCAAGACTTTCTTTTCGTTTTCCACCCTCTTCTTCCATTCTTTTGTTATGGCAGCGTTAGACAGAGAGTCGTTGTACTTGGAGGACAGCCTCTCCAAGGACCAGGAATCATAGATTTCCAATTTCTCAGTAGAAAGAGCTTTAACTTGATCCAGAATAAGATCAACGATACCTCTTGCTTTAAATACCTTCTCAGGAGCTTGAGTTGCAATGGATTTTCCTTTTCCAACAACCTCTACGGGTTTTGGAGCTGATCTAGGTTCACCAATCACAATTCCTCTTGTCCCTTTTCTGGATCGCAACAGTTCGAAGGCAGATTGAGGTTTCATACAGAGCTCAGCAGGAAGCTCTTTACAAACAATTTTCCTAACCACCAAGGAATCTTTGGGGGCAAGAATTTTGGGTTAACCAGCTACAAGGGTAAGAGCAACACCTTGTTCGGGTTATGATGACTCTGTAGCACCGACGGCTACATGATCAGATTGCATAACAAGAGACTCAGCTCTGTCAACAGTTTCATCATTTGGACCGGCTGACTCAACAACAGGCCCTTCAGCAGATTTTCTCAAAGGAGAGAAAACAGATTCAGCTTATTCTACTACGGGAACATCAAATTTTGGCACAACAGCCAAAGATTTAGAAGACTTTACCTTAGCAGATTTAGATGCGCGGGGCGCCTTTGTCTTCTTCTCCTTTAAGGCACAAGACCTCGAAGGTTTCCTCAAATAGGTTGAGGGAGTGGATAACGATGACATCGGGGTTGCGGCAAGTACGCCTAGACCTTGCTTTACCCTTGAATCAACAGATTCTGAGTCCTTCTGATTTGGGCTTTTCATATTGGAGGAACTGACCTCCGATTCGTTCACTGTTTTGGTTCTCTTTGCCCCTATTGACAGAACAGAAGCAGAAGGCTTTGATCGGGTGAAAGACTTTCCACCGGTCTGGTAACTAGAAGCACCAGATGCAGATTCAAGGTTGCTCTTCAACCTCGTCAGAGTGCTAGCCACCGTAAGAGCAATAAATACTCTTGGAGAGTTGATCTGCGCCGTTTCACCAATGGGAACTCCCAAATGCTTCAACAAATGACTCAGTTGAGCCGCATACGTTAAGCTCTCCTTGTTCGTCTGGCTGATAGAGTAACACATATTCTGAAAAAGGGTATGAGCCTAGTTTACCTGGATCCCTTTCGAAATAGCACACATATAGTCAAAGCGGTGTTGACTATAAAGATGGAAGGAACCAGCCTTCCCTTGCAGCGCCTTCGCCACCACGTCGTTTAGAAGAATGAAGTGGGGTTTGAATACCTTCTTGTATCCATTCACATGGATCATAGAGCCGTTTGCAGAGAAATTTATCTTCATTTCCTCCATGATTTCTTAAGAGAGCACCAAATCGAACAGATGACCCTCCGTCGGAAGTTTACAGAACTCCGCATAGACTGCTTCATCAAAAGAAATCTCCGTTCCGTTGACGGTTGCTACGATGGAATCATCCACCATAACTGCCGTCTTGAAGAACTCGCGAACTTCGTCTTCATAGAAGATGAACGGTCCGCCAAGATACTTCCTTAACCCAAAATATTCTAGGGTTTGGAACATCTTCACCACCTCCGGTTGATAAAAAGAATACACCGATGGAAAGTCCACCTGCAAAGTACAGTGACCGGGAGTGATTTTCTTCACCACTTTTGATAGAATGTGAATCGACAAGATATTTCAGAGAGATTTAGTGAGAGAAATGCAAGAAAGCTAGGGTTCTTAGAAATTTCGAGAGATTGAAAGTTTTCAAAATCATGCAGAAATGTCCTTATATAGATGAAAGAGGGAAATACAGAGTAACCGTCTATTCTAGGGGTATGGCCCATTAATAAATGTTAGACGTCCTTTTTCAAGAAATCATCATTAAAAATGAGGGTATATCAGTCATTTTCTCTAACTTGATAGACACGTGTCTTCATGTTATTAAGAGATGACTGTTCGATATTTTGAGCGGGAAAAGAAGATAGCTCTCAGCGTGGGACAACTGTCCTTGATCAGTCTAATCGACACGTAGTTAGACGTTTTTCTTACTCCACAAATCCAATATGACACAGCGTCTATTAGACGGATGAGTGTATTAGACGCATACGTCTAATTCTGTGTTTATAACAAATTCGTCTAACGTCTATTAGACGTGTACATCTAATTCCGCATAAACACCATGTGTTAGACGTGTGTTCATTAGACGTGAGCATCCTTTTGCTCATGACGTAAAAACGTCTAACGTCTATTAGACGTGTCCGTCTAATTGCGTAGGTATAACACCTCAACATATAGACTTAGATGTATGGATTGTGAGCAAAAATACGTCTAAGTACATACTATTTCTTTTAGACACCCTTGTCTAGTTAGACCGATTAAGGATATTCGTCTAGAGAATATCTTTAATTCCGCATAAATTTTTCTTCTCATAATAAATATGGACATTAGAATTTTATAAACACTTTTTGTGGTCCTAAGACCAAAAACATTTTTAACAGATAAAAACATTTATTCTTTCAGAATGGCAAGTGCCATGGTTGATCTTCCAAGCTGTGTACTCAGAAGAGTACTCTTCTAGCTTCCTTCCTGCTATCCTCCTGCATCACCTACAAAATAAACTATTTACACATTTTGGTACCCATACTTAATTGGGTCCTCGATCAATTAGTCCCTTAGGAATCCATATTTGAGTTATTCTAATGGACTTCCCATTTTGTGTTGTGATTAATGCATAAAATTTTGACTTAGTAGGTGACTTCCTACTAGCCACTGATCCTTTGACTTTTGAAGAAGATTTTTTTTAAAACTCCTTGACGTAGATTCAGGTTTTAAATTACCAGACTTATTAGCCTTTTCTAGCTTATTCTTAAGCCAGGTAACAGTCGGTGGAACATAATCTACTTCATTTTTGAAAGTAACTTCTTCATGAATAGGATCAGATTCAATGTCAGTCATACTTCCTTTGACAAAATTTATTGGCTTAAGTTTGTCATTTGGCTTTGACTTTTTGCAGGACAGGTTAGGATCATTGCTATCAAATCCCAATCCGTATCTAGATCCAGCAGGTTTCAACATGTTGATCTGATATTTGACAGCATCACCAGACCTTGTCCATGCACAGACAACATATTTAAGCCTTTTGTTTTCAGATGAAAGAGTTTGAATCTGTTACTTGAGTATCTCATTCTCAGATGAGATCTCTTCAATCTTCTTTTCAAAAATATGTGACTCTTCCTCTTTAGACAGATTTGGTTCATTTAAATCTGATGAAGATTTAGTTTCATTTAGAGATTCTGCTAACTTTCTGTACTCGATGACCATGTCATCTAGTGCAGCTACCAGTTGTTCCCTTGAATGCATATAGTTGTTGTACTAATCTTCACTAGAAAGTGGAGTAGGAGTAGGGTACAACTATAGCACGTGGGTAGGAGAAATGCTAGATTCAAGCGTACTGCTTAAACTGAGCATTAGACGTATTTCAGTTAGACGGATTGTGAAAATCAGTCTAATGAAATAAGTCATCTCCTTCTAACAGAAAATCGTCTATTAGACCGCCTGGTCTAATAGAATTAGACTTGCGTCTAATTATAATAACCATTAGACTGGTACGTCTAACGCCACTGAGTTAGACTGCACGTCTAATTCCGGTTCTACCTCAGACTTGTCTGAAGGAGTTAGACTCACGTCTAACTTTCATATCAATTAGACTACCTGTCTAATTATTTAATAACCATTAGACCGACACGTCTAACTCCACTAAGTTAGACTGCACGTCTAATTCCGGTTCTACCTCAGACTTGTCTGAAGGAGTTAGACTCACGTTTAACTTTCATATCAATTAGACTACCCGTCTAATTATTCAATAACAATTAGACCGGCACGTGTAACTCCACTGAGTTAGACTGCACGTCTAATTCCGGTTCTACCTCAGACTTGTCTGAAGGAGTTAGACTCACGTCTAACTTTCATATCAATTAGACTGCCCGTCTAATTACAGAAATATTAGACTACACGTCTAACTCCGATGAGTTAGACTGTACGTCTAATTCCGAATATATTAGACTTACGTCTAATTTCGTGTATTCATTAGACCATCCGTCTAATTCTTTACATCTATTAGACTACACGTCTAACTCCGACGAGTTAGACTGTACGTCTAATTCCAAATATATTAGACTTACGTCTAATTCCGTGTATTCATTAGACCATCCGTCTAATTCTTTACATCTATTAGACTACACGTCTAACTCTGATTAGTTAAACTGTACGTCTAATTCTATTAGACTTGCGTCTAATTCAGTGTATTCATTAGACCTGCGTCTAATTCTTTACATATATTAGACTACACGTCTAACTCCGATGAGTTAGACTGTACGTCTAATTCTATTAGACTTACGTCTAATTCCGTGTATTCATTAGACCATCCGTCTAATTCTTTACATCTATTAGACTACACGTCTAACTCCGATGAGTTAGACTGTACGTCTAATTCCGTGTATTCATTAGACTTGCGTCTAATTCTTTACATCTATTAGACTACACGTCTAATTTACACGTCTATTAGACTGCGCGCCTAACTCCGATGAGTTAGACTGTGCGTCTAATTTTATGCAAATGAAAGTCAAAATCGGTCTAATGACCCTCATTAGATCCAAGTCTAATAACGTATTGTCTCAATACACCTGTATCAACACTTCAAAAGTTATTTCATCATCAAAATATCAGAGGGTAAATTATTTCAATATTTAGTCAAAATAATTTGACCCAACACATTTTGTTTTTCCCTTTTATCATTTTAGTTTTAATAAAATTTTGTATGCAAATGGATGAGAGCTGTTAGGTACAAAATCAAAAAGGAAAGAGAAAGATCCAACCGTGCGATTTAGGAGAACCTTTGAAGTCAAAATCAAAAGGGAAAGAGAAGAATCCAATTATGCGATTTAGGAGAACCGTTGAAGTCAAAATCAAAAGGGAAAGAGAAGGATCCAACTATGCGTGAGTTGAAGAGGGAGCTTGAAGGCTCGGTGACCATGTATTACATCATTTTTTAATTAGATCTTAAATTACATTGGATAACACTTGACATTTAATGACATGTCAAGTGAATATTGCTCCATTTTTAAACATTTATACATGAATAATTGGATATATTTTTCCAACGTGTAAGGTTTTTAAATGGGTCGGATGCCCAACCGATCCCACAAGCAAAAGAGCAGCCCCTTTTATAAGCTCTTTTGCCCATTCTTTTGGATTTTAATTATAATTTGCATATTTCTTTAGACTTTCTGTGTTGCATGTTTCTTTAGACCCTTTGTTTTGGTTAGCTTTTGATTTTTGAATGCTTGTACGTATGCAAATAGTAATAATATAACATGGCATGTAAATAACATAAAATATAACAAAAAAAATCAAAATTAATTAAGCAAGTAATATTTTTTTATGAAAATTAAAATTTATCATTTCATCCATTTGGTCATGATTTTTTTTTCCATTTAATTATTTAATTTTTGTTTTAGGGCTCTAAAAATCTTAAAACTAACTTTATGTATAAAATGTATATTTCTATACTTGATTTAAATTAATGTTTTAATTTATGCTTATTAATATTCTAATTGTGATTAGCATGATTAAAAAATGTCTCACATGATTATTAGGCCTATGATTTAATATATTATTGTATATAATATAATCTTAATATAATAGGCGTTCCTTTAATTTTTTTTATAATCTTATTATTTTAATTAATTCATGTATATAATTATATGATCTTCATGTTTTGTTTAGTGATGGATGATTATGAATGATTAACATGAATATTATGTCTAAATAATATTTTCTTGAAAATTCATGGTGTATATGTTTTATATAATGATTTATGTTATTGTTTCAAACATACATCCTTAACATTAAGACTTAGTACGGTAGGATACAAAATTTCAAATGTTTAAGGTGTAAAGTGTAACAATATTTTTTCTAAAGGCTAAAATTGTTAAAGTAGAGACCTACGGGGCATTGTGGGATATAGTATTTTTTAGTCCTTTCCCACCGGACTCATAAAAAATCTCTAATTATGGCGTGAATTAGCCTCAATTATTTTCCTAATTTTAAAAATTAGGTGGCGACTCTCTAGTTTTGAGGTTATTCATAATTGAAAATTTTTAAAAGACCTATGTTAACCTCACATTAAAATCCCAATCTCAGAGGATACTGGACGGAAATGTTAGTTATGGGGTTGACTTTAAAGTCTATGTTTTTATCGCTTTAGTAGTTTAAACGGTGTAAGATCAAGATTAAAGTTGAACGGTTTTTATCGTGTACAAAACGAAACGCTATTGCGATCCGTTGGATGTCCCATAGGTTTTTGGGCATTTGAGGTAACGGGGTTAACGTCCCATTAGCTAATCATGTATGGTCTCGGGTGAGCGTTTCTCTTCTTACAACTGGCAATGCGGAGTGTTCCTAGAGAGTATATGAAAATCTAATGATGATCTAATGTATGAAATTCTGCTGCAACCGATTTCTTTAATTTCGGTCACAATAGATCATTATTTTATTATTATTAATAAAAGAGTTATTTGAAATCGAATTTTTAACCCCTTTTTTTCATTTTTCTTAATCAAATGAATACACAAAATATTTTTGAAAACATAATAAAAATTATGTTCATTTATATTATTTTATGTATTTTGGGATATTTTGGGATATTTATTTAATTGATTTGAACCTATAAATTACACATAATGTTGGGAAAAACTAAATCAGAGTTAAGAAAAGAGTTAATTAACCAAGAAGTAATTAACTTAGAACTCAAAAGATATGAAACATTAAGCAACATAATGTTGATGATAAGTGGAATTTTGATGATGTCTATCTTGATGATAATTGGAATTTTGATGATGTCTAGTTATGTATAAAGCTAGATATTCAATGAGAACAAATCTAAGTTGTCTATTTGTTTGTGTGCAGGTGCATCATACTACGCTGATTTAGACGCGGTCTAAGCAGGCTAAATAGACGTGATACATAGTTAGACGTTGACAGTCTAACAGACACGTAGTTAGACATTGACGTCTAACTCCTTCAAACAAGTCTGAAGTGATACGTAGTTAGACGTTTCCAGTCTAACAGATATGTAGTTAGACGGTGCAAGTCTAATAGACATGTAGTTAGACAATGACGTCTAACTCCTTCAGACAAGTTTAAAGTGATACGTAGTTAGACAATGGCGTCTAATTCCTTCAGACAAGTCTGAAGTGATACGTAGTTAGACGTTGTCAGTCTAACAGATACATAGTTAGACGGTTCAAGTCTAATAGACACGTAGTTAGACGTTCTCAGTCTAATAGATACGTAGTTAGACGTTGCAAGTCTAACAGACACGTAGTTAGACATTGGCATCTAACTCCTTTAGACAAGTCTGAAGTGATATGTAGTTAGACATTGCTAGTCTAACAGACATGTAGTTAGACGTTGGCGTCTAACTCCTTTACACAAATCTTAAGGGATGCGTAGTTAGACGTTGAAGTCTCACAGATACGCTATTAGACGTTGACGTCTAACTCCCTTAGACTTGGAAGTCTAATGGAGCACGTCTAATGCCTCGCTTCAGCGGCCGTCTGAAGTTAGCATACGTCTACCAACAATCAACTAGCTGTCAGCTACTCTGCTCTACTCTTTCCTGTGCAGCCTGACATGCCAGCTGTATCAAATGAAAGAACGCCACATACACAAATGTTCTTCTAACAGTTTGTCCAGTACAAGACAAGATCAAAAGAATATTTGGCGCACTACCCGTTCTGTATGGCCACGATCCATGTGCTTTGAGTCTACAGTACTCTTGTACTATGAGTGGCCTTCCAATGGATGCATGCCACATGTCCAAGAAGAAGATTCGACCGTTGGTGTCCTTCCTACTTATATTTGCTTAAGGACAACGGACGAATCACTGACCGAATAACCGAATCATGGAATTACCTATCCTTACCTTACACACTCGCTCTCTTGGTTATTCGAATTACAATCTTTGTATTACTCTTGTGTGAAATAATCAAACTATTGTCTAGTTGTGAGAATTGTATTGATCATGTTATAAAGTTGAACAGAGGTTGTTCTGTTCAACTGAGTGTTAGCTAATCCAGTAATCTGTATTTGATTCAAAGAACTTTAGTGAAATCCTTCCGGTTGTGGAAGAAGGGGTGACGTATGAGAGTTTGCTCCGAACATCCATTAACAACTCTCGTTTTCTTTACTCTCTTTCATTCATCTTTCCTTGGTTCAAAGCTTCAAATCCGACGAACACTTCCGCACTTGAATCTGTTTCAAGAGTTTAAAGGATTTGTGAAGAATAAAAACAAATATTAATCCCTCACAGGATTATTATCGAAGCGTTTGTCATTAGTTGTTAACAATAGTTAGACCCTAGTCTCTATTGCTAACACTAATCCTAACGAGTGGTATCAGAGACTCATTTTCTATTCTAAAGCCTCAAAAGAACCCAAATCATGTCTAAAGATGCCAGTTCCTCCAAGATTCCCATGTTCTCGAAAGAAAACTACATGGTATGGAAGAAAAGAGTTTGTTCTCATCTTGCTTCTATACACGATGACATGTGGAGTATTATCACCTAAGGACCTATCAAGATTGAGAAAGACAAATCTGAATGGACAAGTAATGATAAGAAGAAGAACAACCTCGACAACTTGGCCATGGACATCTTGTATAGATCTCTTGACAACAACATGTTCAACTACATCATAACCTGTGAGTCTGCCAAATAAATTTTGGACAGACTCACTCAACTCTACGAAGGCAACGATCAAACCAAAGAGAATAAGATTACGGTTGCCACTCAGCAGTTCGACAACTTTAAGATGCATCCTAGAGAGACGGTGTCTAATTTCGATGAAAGATTCAGCCAGGTCATCACTACTTTGTCTACCTTGGGCAAGACTTACAGCAACAGAGAGGTTGCAATCAAAGTCATGCGTGCTCTTCTCAGGGAATATGACATTAAGACTATGGCGATGAGGGAGTCCAAAGACCTCAATAAGATGGAGCTTTTCGTCTTGCTTGCCGATTTAAAGGCCTATGAGTTCGAGATGAACTATTGAAATGAAGAAGAGCACCCCACATCCAACATCATAGCCAAGGGTTTGGTGACTGCTGAGGAGTCACCAATTTCCACCGAAGTAAAGACGGCTGCTCAACAACTCAGCAGCGACGCGATGGCTCTTCTCGTGAAGAAATTCAGGAAATTCATGAAGAAGAGCAACTTTAACACAAGATCTTCAAATAATACTAATGATGATAAATATAAATTTAAGGCTAATGTTAAATACTTTAAGTGTAGTATTTTAGGTCATTACAAATCGGAGTGATGAAAGACGAAACGTGATGAGTAGAAGAAAGACAACGAAAAGAGTTGAAGACCCTCTTGCAGCTGACAACAAGGCCAAGTAGGTGCAAAACGACTCATATTACTCATCATCTAGTGATAGTGATGATGAAGAGGTTGCTTGTTTCATGACAAGAGAAGATGAAGAATCTAAGGAATCAGAGGTAAATGATTTCTCTTCAGAAGAATTCTCACGAGATGAATTAGTGGTTGCACTAAATGAAATGGTCTCGGAGTACAAAAAGTTATCAAAATCTCAAAATGAAAAGGGTTCAAAATCTGAAGATGATGAACCTATTTTCTCTCAAACCTCCGAACCAATTTTTTTGAAAACAACATAGATGAGCTCTCATCTGAGAATGAGATGCTTAAATAAAAGATTCAAACTCTTTCTTCTAAAAACAAACGTTTAACTTATATTGTCAATTCTTGGACAAAGTCTGGAGAAGCTATCAAGTATCAGATTAGTCTATTGAGGCCTACCGGATGCAAATTCGGTCTAGGATTTGATAGCGATGACTCAGACAAGTCCTTTACAAAGTTAAACTCAGCAACAGACAAGCTTAAGTCCATAAGCTTTGTCAAAGGGAGTATAACTGATACATGACCTAATCCAAGCTGTGATGATCTAACTTTAAAGGATGAGATTACCCATGTTCCGTCAACTATAAGTTGGCTGAAGATTAAGTTAGAAGCAGCCAACAAGTATGGAAACCAAAACCTGACAGTAAGTCAAGGAGTTTTAAACAAAAACCATCCTCTAAAGTTAAAAGATGAGCTACTTGCAGGAAGACATCTGCTAAGACTAAATCATACGCACTTATCACTACACAACAAGAGAAATCCATCAGAATTACTCAAATATAGATTCCTAAGGGACTGATTGATCGAGGACCCAAGTGAATGTGTGTACCAAAAGCTGTAAATACATTTTTGTGTAGGTGATACAGGGTAGCTGCATGAAAAAGACTTGGAGCACATTCTTTTGAGAACATGCTCCAGCAGATCAACAAAGTGGCACTACTGCCACTCCCACAGACTAAGTGTTTCTTTCCTAAAAATATTTTTGGTCTTGAGGACGTCAAATCATTTGTTTATTTTGTAAATATGAATAAATTGAGGGGAACATAATTCTCTTCTTTGTCTCATGTTCCAACAGATGCACGCTAACAAAAGCCTTAATTGGCCTATTAGACGAGGACGGCTAATAGAAAAATAAGTACTTAAACGTATATTTTTTTACATAGACTGGGCTTATGAGTTGAAATGTCTTGGTTTAAAACCTATGCGGTTAGACGTCGAAGTCTAATAGATGTCTAGGCATCTATAAGACAAGCGTAGTTAGACACTTACGTCTAACCAAACACACGTTTAATGCGTTGTGTCTAAGCGTAATTAGACGTCCGAAGTCTAATAGACTATTGGATGTCTATAAGACAAATGTGATTAGACATCAACGTCTAATAGATGCCCATCCAACATAACACCAGACTATAGAAGCAAGTTAAGACGTCTAACTACGTGTGCAGTTAGACGTTTCATTTTCAGATCAATTGAGGACAGCTGTTAATTATTTATGCATATCATCAAATGTTCCCGCTCAAACATTAAAACAGTCATTTTCGAATAACGTGAAGACACGTGTCTTTCAAGTTAAAGGAAAATGACTAATATACCCTTAAATATGTAGATATTTTTGATAAAGGTTTAACTAATGATGGCTTTCTTTGGAAAATGTTTTCAACCTTAATTAGTGGGCCCTATGTGTGTCAAAAGTGATGGTTGATCCATGTGACTCTTCGCATTCTACTTAAAGACATTTTGCATGTGATTGAGGCTTTTACACTCACAATCTTCTAAGAACCCTAACTTCTCTCTGCCTTCTCTCTAAGATATCTTGTTCATCTTCATCTTCCTTCATGAAATGACTAACAATAAACCTGTTTCTCTTGGTCACAACACCTTGAAGGTGGACTTTATCTCGGTGTACACTATTGATCAACAAGAGATCGTTGATATGTTTCGATCGTTGGAGTATTCTGGTCTCAGAAAATATCTTGGCGGACCGTTCATCTTCTACGAGATTGGAGTCCGGGAGTTCTTCTGGATGACAACCATGGTTGGACATTCTATTTCTACGATAGTGAACAAAACAACTATCTCTTTCAATGAATATGTTTTTGTTGGGTTTCTCGAACTTCTGTCAGAGAGTCACACTTTCAACAATGCGCTCCCAGCCGAATCTATCTCTAAAATGAAGGTCGTTTTCTCAAATAACGGTAATCCTATCAGAATAAACGTAGATAAGAAGGTATTGAAGCCGCACTTTATTCTCTTGAATGATATTGTAGCAAAGGCTCTTCAAGGCAAAGCAGGTTTGTTCAACCTGTATATCCAGGATCGCTTCAACGATATGATGGATATTTCTAAAGGTGTGCAAATCAACTGGGCATCTACACTATTTACTAATCACTTCTAGTTCGTTTACTCTAAAAATCAGCAATGTGTGGGCTTCTCTGCTCAACTCGACTGGTTCATGAAGCATTTGGGTGTGCATATGGGCGAGGGTGAGGCCATTCACCCTAGTCATATTTCACTACTTTTTCTATGAAGAGCACTCTTGCAAGATTGAATCTCTCAAAGGAAACACACTTTGACTCATCTAGTCAACAGACGGGTGGTAAGTCTGTCACTCGATCTAAGCAACAAACAACCTCTAATCTCTCTACGGGGGCTAAAAGAACTAGAACAATTATGGAATCTAAGGCTAGTTCTACTAGCCAAAAGAGTTCTCTGAAGAAGGATTATAGAGTGGTTGACTCCAGGGCAAGGCAAGGTTTTCCTCCCATTGCTGCAATCCTTATCTCATCACTTTCTCCCTCCCCCAGCCCGTTAAAGAAGCCGGCTAAGTCTTCAGTTCCTTCTGCTGATCAGATAAAGACGTCTAAGGCGTCTAAGCCATCCAAGAAGTCTACTAAGGTAACTTATTCCTCTCCTTTAGCTGAAGTGCCTATTATTGATGTTCCTGTGATGGAACGAGCTGAAGGGCTAATTGTTGAGTCAGTTGGTCCGAATAATGAATGTCTTGACAGGGTTTTGTAACATGTCCTCTCCGAAAAATCAGTAGATGTTGAGGCTACTGGTATTGCTGAATTTACAACTAAAACAGAGCAGGGTATTGCTCGAAATCCTGTCGCTGTTTCATTATCTAATGAAGCTCCCATTCCTCCGAATGTCGAGCCACCTATTAGTAAGACTACTGAAGTGAAAGCTGCTGATAAGGTAACAAGTGTAGTGTTTGAACTATCGGAAGGAGTCTTTACGAAGGCTCCTTCTCCATTTGAAGTTATGAGAGCCTCTAGGATGCTTCTTGCATTTATATTAGAGAACCCATTCCAACTCCCAAACCAGCTTCTATTCCTGGTAAAGCAAAAAGGATTGCTGAAGAATCTTAAGAGAAAGTTTCGGAATCTAGCTGCATTGTTAATCTAATAATGGAGCAAGCTGAAATAGATGCGGCCGAGAAGATTCATATTTTCGATACCTGGCTAAGTCAAAGAGTGGTTACTCAATATGATAATATTATCTCTAACGTAGAAATCGAGAAACAATGGAAGAAATTGGTTGAAATAGAAAAGATGGTTCTGAAATGAGCTAAGACAGTTGAGGTTTCTGAAGCCCTCAAACGAAGAGATTTAGTGGTGACAAACCTTACGGGCCACGCTCTTCGTCCCTTACTTAAGTAGCATAAAAGCAACTTAAATCCGCTTGATAGGGATGCTCCTGCAAAGGAGAACGCATTGAAGCGACTAGACCTGATCATGAACAACTATTGCTCGATAGTTTGTCAACATGTTTATGGAACTAGTTCATCATAGCCTTTTGAAGATGAGTCCATGGAAACCTATGAAAATGATCTGGATGTTTCTAAAGAAGATGAGCAGGCTGTTGCACATCTTATTGTGATGGCCAACTTATCTGTTGAAGAAAAGCGTCCAATGACCCAACTCAATGTTGAACAGACTCCTGTCTTAGTTCAACCAGAAACATTCGTGGAAGTCGAGGCTGCTATTGTTGAAGATGTCCAGATGCTCTCTCAACAGAAGAAAATATCTGAAGTAGCTCCATCCAATCTTGTAGCAGAAAAATCCCTTCTGGTTGAGAAAATCTCTCCCGAGATAGATGATCAGCCCATTGTTTCATAAGTTGAGGGGGAACCCGCAAAGGAAATAGAACCTGAGAAGATTCCCTCTACTGAGAGGGAACTTTATGATAAAGAGGTGTCCTCTTCATCCTCTGAAAAAGCTAACAAAGAAGAAAGTATAATTCCTCCCCCTCGATCTTCCCCGATCAAGTCTCGGGCTTATATTGTTGAAAATGTTTCTGTTTAGCCTCTTCATTCTGAAGACATCTCAGAGGGCATTCATCAGATTTGTGTCAATATTCTAAACAATCAAGATCAATCAAAAGATGACTCAAGAGTTCCTTCTTCTTCTCTTAAAGAAAAAGAACTAGAGAATTCTATCTAGATCAATATGCGTGTGAGCCCAATTTGAACTGCTCCAACTTGTTCTCAATCTGTTTCATCTACTGCTCACTCTTATAGAGAAGCTTCTCCTCGTGGAGCAAACTTCTGTAATTCAATGTTGGATGCGATGCAATCCTTACAATAGAATATGCTGGACATGCAGTCCAGATTAGCTAATCTTGAGAAGGGCCAATTTCAAGCAAGCAAGAAGTGTCTTCCATTCTTGCTACTCAAAAAGAATTGGAGAAGACTATGAAGAGAAACACATATGAAGTCAACATTGCAAAAATTACGTACAAGAAATTTTAGAATAACTTCTTCAGTCGTCAGTCGGAGCAATATGGAGAAAGCAAAGCGCTCACCTTGAAGTTTCATCAAAATGTTATGACAACAATGGATTTTGTTCGAGACCAGATGATAGAGATTACCAACGCTATGAGTAGAGACGAAGCAGAACATATGGAACAAGCTGACTCTTATGCAAGGTCAATTCAAGCTATGGAAGAGGCTGAAGCTGCTGCCAAGGAAAAAGCCTAGATTGAAGCAGATAATGTTAAAAAGGGGGAAGATAGTTCAAGAGGTGGTATCTCAAGAGGTGGGGCTACTAGAGGTACCCGATCAAAGAGAAATGAGGTTGCTGAAGAAGAAGGTTTCAGACCAATAAAAAGAGGTGGAGGTCGTGGAGGCGACAGAGGTGGTGGAAGTGGATGATGCGCTACCATCACTCGATTCTAGGACCTTCTAACGGGGAACCCTCTAATTGAAGGCTATATCGATCCCAATGTAAAAAGGGAAGCATCATAAATCTCTTTCTTTGCTTTTTATGCCTTAAACTTATGTTTGAATATTCTTGTGGAATACTTTGATTTTTATCTAATTTGATGGATGTTTATCTTGCTTTATTAAGATTGCATAGTTTTAACATCATAAAAAAGGGGGAAATTGTTGGGAAAAACTAAATTAGAGTTAAGAAAAGAGTTAATTAACCAAGAAGTAATTAACTTAAAATTCAAAATATATAAAACATTAAGCAACAAAATGTTGATGATAAGTGGATTTTGATGATGTCTATCTTGATGATAATTGGAATTTTTATGATGTCTAGTTATGTATAAAGCTAGATATTCAATGAGAACAAAGCTAAGTTATCAATTTGTTTGTGTACAGGTGCATCAGACTATGCTGATTTTGACGCGATCTAAGTAGACTAAATAGACGAGTTACGTAGTTAGACGTTGGCAGTCTAACAGAGACGTAGTTAGACATTAACGTCTTACTTATTCAAACAAGTCTGAAGTGATACGTAGTTAGACATTGCCAGTCTAACAGATACGTAGTTAGACGGTACAAGTCTAACAGACACGTAGTTAGACGTTGGCGTCTAACTCCTTCAGATAAGTTTAAAGTGATACGTAGTTAGACATTATCAGTCTAACAGATACATAGTTAGACGTTGCAAGTCTAACAAACACGTAGTTAGACGTTGGCGTCTAACTCCTTCAGACAAGTCTGAAGTGATACGCAGTTAGACGTTGCTAGTCTAACAGACACGTAGTTAGACGTTGGCGTTTAACTCCTTCAGACAAGTCTAAAGGGATGCGTAGTTAAACGTTGCAGTCTAACATATATGCTATTAGACGTTGACGTCTAACTCCCTTAGACTTGATAGTCTAATGGAGCACGTCTAATGCCTCACTTCAGTAGCCATCAAAAATTAGCATAAATCTACCCACGATCAACTAGCTATATGCTACTCTGCTCTCCTCTTTCCTATGTAGCCTGACATACCAGCTAATTGTATCAAAATAAAGAATGCTATGTACGCAAATATCCTTCTAACGGTTTGTCCAGTACAAGACAAGATCAGAAAAATATTCGGCGCACTACCCGTTCTGTACGGCCACGATCCATGTGCTCAGAGTATATGGTACTCTTGTACTATGGGCGGCCTTCCAATGGATGTATGCCATGTGTCCATGAAGAAGATTCGACCGTTAGTGTCCTTCCTACTTTTAGTTGCTTAAGGACAATAGATGAATCGCTGACCGGATAACTGAATCATCGAATTACCTAACCTTACCTTACACACTCTCTATCTTGGTTATTCGAATTACAATCTTTGTATTACTCTTGTGTGAAAGAATCAAACTATTGTCTAGTTGTGGGAATTGTATTGATCATATTGTAAAATTGAACAGAGGCTGTTCTGTTCAACTGAGGGATAGCTAGTCCAATAATCTGTATTTGATTCAAAGAAGTTTAGTGAAATCCTTCCGGTTATGGAAGAAGGGGTGACGTAGAAGAGTTTTCTCTGAACATCCATAAACAACTACGGTGTTTTTTTTCTTTCTGTCATTCATATTTTCTTGGTTCAAAGCTTCAAATTCGACGAACACTTCCGCACTTGAATTTTTTTCAAGAGTTCAAAGGATTTTTGTGAAGAATAGAAACAAATATTAATCCCTCACAAGATTATTATCGAATCATTTGTCATTAGTTGTTAACAATATTTAGACCCTAGTCTCTATTTCTAGCTCCGATCCTAACACATAATTTATGTTTAAAATTATTATTAAATTATTTCAACCCTGTTTGGGTTTAATTTGGATAAAATAAATACAATATTTTAATCCAAGTTATTTTTGACTTATTTAATTAATTTTTCTAATTAGATTTAATTATTAAAATAACTAATCCTAATTTAATTTTGACCTCTTATTTGGATTATTTTGAATTAAAAAATAAAAATATTATTTTAAATTATAAATATTATTATAAATTGGGGGTGAATGCCCCCTCGAACAGAGTTTGAATAAAACAAACTTTGTTTTTGAAAAATGTGGGTCCGAGATTGAACATTTGAAATTTTACACCATCATATAAGGTAGAGGGATTAAAACTGGATGGCAACAAATGTTGTGAATGAATTATGATTCATATGTCGGATTGTTAACAACCTCAACAAATAGGACTTTCCTAGGGAATATTGATAATAATCACGTTATGTCCATCGAGAGGTGGAATTTTCGCTGGAGACTGGTTATAATAATGAGTTTTATGGACATCTCTCATAAGATAAGACTTATTTTGGGGAATGATGATAACAATCACTTTGAGGGGATATGTTATAACAATGGACTATATAAATGTCTATTGAAATTATACTTTATGAATCATAACAATGACCTATTGTTCCTATCAATAGATAGGGCTTTAGAGAGGTCTTATACAAATTGACATTCACATATGGCTGAAAAATCACAATTCAGATGGGTATTATTTATGAAAGCATATATTCTGATTGGCATCTTATCTCTTTCTGTTCTGACAAAGTGTCCTTCACAACTAGATGAAACATCGACCGATCGTGTTGAGGGGTCCTTTGGATTTAACATGGCAAAATGTCATTCACAACAAGACTAAAACCGTCAACTTTCAAGGAACTTCTACATTTTAGGGAATATTTCAACATAATCTATTTCACTTTTATTTTATGAAGTGACATTCACAGTTGGTTGAAATGTCGATTAGGCATTTTATTATTTCTTGTCACTAGGAAGGAATGCATGTTACTTTGTCATGCTTTTATGGTGCCTTACTTGTCTGTGGCGTGAGGAGCTATGATAAAAGCTACTTGGGGACGGACTATTCCCAATTCTATTTCAAATGATTTTTTGAAAACAGAAAAAAATTGAGTCAATTCACGAATCATGGTAACTCGGATTTGAAATGTGTTTGGGATTAAACTACGAGCATTCTTGCAATCGGTAGAGATTATCTCGCTTAAAGAGCTCGAGTTCCTTTTTCTTCTATGTTAAGATACATATGATAAATTCAATTTCGTGTAGACGATTATCCAAATTCTTAACTTACAAAGAACGTGACCGATACGTGATCCCGTTCAACTATAAATAATGATTTCAACACCTCAACTTAAACAAGAGCATTTATTATACATATATGTATATATATTTTTTTGAAGCCTTGATTCTAAATCTCTTTATTCTCATATACAAAGGGGAATGACACGTTTTTCTTAGTTTGCGGGTTTATCTTTACTTTTGGGGGTTTATTTCATTTCTTTTTTAAAAGCCTTTCATAGAGGGTTAATTTCCTAGATAATTGCATAGCATGAAAACGAGTTTATTAAGAATATCCATCGAATTATACCTTTGATTAATTGATTTATACACCAAATGGGATGACTTCTTATTCAGTACTCTTCATAGAATTTTTCTAGTCATAGATGTTAATTGCATCATTCCACAACTCTAGATAGCTTGCATAGGAATTGTGGTCAATAGGCATGTCTATGGCAACCACACTATCACGATAGGGAGGCATGCATTCTCGTCTAAACTATTTGAAAACTTTATTGGTGTAATAGAAAGTGACCCACTCAAGACCTATAAGCATAATTACGAGTTGATCGTCCATTTGATATTTTATCTTCTTAATGACATGCCATGTTAGGAGCTCGTGTATGGAATTATTGTCATGGATTGGTGCTTCTGGCATGGCACTCCTAATGCATCTACATTGAATAACAACACACATCTCACTATCGGGAACCGGGGGAGGTATGTGCTCTAGCTTTTCTAAGAGCCATATGTAGAGAAGAATTTGAGCCTCTCTCTTCATTAGATAATAAGTGAAGTAGGATTCATTCAGACCTAAAAAAATTTCAGCTAGCATAATTCTAGTAGGATCCAATTTACTTCCCTGAGGTGGTAAGATACTTGCAATATCTTTGAGGATGGTGCCAGTTTCCTGATGGGGCAAGGAGAAAGTGGGTCATTATGATCATCATTGTGAGTAGGGAGGTACTGAAATTTAGTTGAATCTCTCTGCCTTGAGTGGCCATCTTCACTAGCGTGGAAGATCCAAGTATGTTCTTGTCATGATTTTGTCCGTCGTGGTCTTAGTATAGCCAAATTAATTCATAAATAAGGCGTTTGAGAGACATAGACTCTATGAAAGGCTTGAGCTTAAGGATGCTCTTATTGTTATCATCATGATTCGTCTAAACTCTTCAATAGTTGCGAAGATTTGGTAATCTCCTATGATGAAGGCCATGTGTATTAGATCTCTTTTCCACTGCATTTTCATCATAAAGTTATGGTGGATTCGAAATTGAGTGTACTTGAGGGCTGCATTAAGTCTGTAGCCTCAGTAGTACCATTCCATCTCTTGTAAATGATGGCTAAAGGAACAAATCTTTATTCTCTATAAGGGCTATTCTACAATTGTATAATCACTTGACAAACATGTCGTTTGATTTTGATAAAGCAAACATGCTTGAAGTTTATTATATCTATTAGAGATGTATGTATGTATAATAAATAAGCACGTACATGTTGACTTGTCGAGGTTCTGTTGTTTAGGGACGTCAAACAAAAATTTGGGCAAAGTAGTTGGATTTTGTGTTCTAAGGTGTGGTCGAAGGTTGGTTGAGAATTTTCTCCACCGTCGTTAAGGTCGCATCCTGACGGATGTATCAAAGCCGAAGGGGGGGATCGATTTCAAATTCCTTGCTTTTCCTCACACAACATCTCGGTCACAGACCAGGATCATCGGTCTTCACGTAATTTATAGTACAGAGTTTTGATCTAGTACTTATTCACATAGTCCCGAGCGATGTACTCGTTTAATTAATGACAATTATTAGGATAAATCCTAGGTACCCTTTAGGGTGAAGAACCCTTTAAGGTGGACTATTCTAAAAGTTTGAAGTGTTATCAATGAAATTTTAGATAGCCAAAGTTTTATTTATAAATTAAATGTCCCTAGTAGAGACTCCTAAAAGATGTAACCATTGGGAAATCTCTAGTCTGTATCTTAGCATGTTTCAGATGACACGTGGCAATATGGGGGATCCGGTGGGGCTCGAGGTTCGATGACTTCAATCTTGATTTGCATGCCATTCATCTTTTTAAAATAAAATATTATTTTAAAAGTTTTAGATAGTACATGGTAACTTTTAAAATTAACTAGATAAAAATAATTAATTTTATTGAAATTTTAATAATATGGGATATTGTAATAATCAAATTATAATTTGATTTGAAATCCGGTATAAATTAATTAAACATAATTAATTTAAGAAAATATTATTTATTTGAAAATTGTGTCTGCAAATTGATTTGATAAAAAACAATAAAAAAATATATGTGTATAAACGTACTTTATACTAGAGTTTCCATAAGGGGTTTTTTATTTAATTACACTTGGGAAAGGGCTTGCGCACTATGTCCTCTATGCCCGTTTGAAAATGGTTTTATTTTAAAAAACTGGCTATCAAAAGATTATATATAACATTTATTTATTTTAATTAGTAGTCTGGGGTCCTAAACAAGGATAAGTTTAGATTACGTAAATAATTATACAAAGTTATTTAAAGGTGCGTATCTACGATTGCAGTTAACAAAGATTGAGTAAAAGACCTGAAAAATATTAGAAAATAATTTCCAAATAGAGCCTTGGTCAAAATATTTGTTTGAAAATATCCCGAAAATATCCTGAAATCAGTTTCCAACCTTTTAGGATTATTTGAAAATGGGATGGGTTCCATAATTACAAAAATAATTTTGAGTTTTGAAAAGTGGAATAAAAAAGACCTTAAGACCGAAGTCCTAAGGGTCAAATCCGTTTTTGTCGGTTGGGGACCGGATAGACTCGGTCTAGACCTAGGGAGCTCTCGATCATAGTTTAGGATACTCATTCGGAGGACCGGAGTCCATAGGTTAGGGTACCAAGGGATATCTATCCTTGAATGAAATTATCGGTCTAGGAATAAAAGCTTATCGGTCCTGGACTAGCCTAGGATTAGGTTTCTCGAGGTGTAGAAACCTCTCGGTCTGTGGCTAGCTCTGGGTTGAGATCCTCGGTCCTAAGACCTGGGAGTCTCGGTCCCTAGTCAATTTTCTTAGTCCTAGGTAAAAACCTTCGGTTAGATTTTTCGGTTCTAGTTCAATAACACCAGTCCTAGGGCTCGGTCCTAACTTAAGAACATTGGTCCTTAGTATCGGTCCTAGGTTGATTTTCTCGGTCCTTGGTCCTTCAGGACTCGGTCCAAGAATACCGAGTGTTATTCATTTGGTATAAAGTTTCAAATTTACAATTTTTGATATTGATCATGAAAACGTGAGCTGTAAATTGCTATCAACTTGGCCGGATGTAGGGATCATAACCCCTAATCCTAAAACCGATCAATCGAGTCCTAAGACGATTGATTTTTCGAAATGAATTCTATGAAAAAGATTTGGTTTGAATTAGGCCATATCATGGCCTAATTCTTGTTCCAACAGCTTCTAAATGATGTTTATAATCAAACATAACCAAAATATGAACATCAATCAAGCTCTGTAACAAATTTTAAAACTATAATTTAAATTTAAATGTTTTAGAAATTGCATTTCGATCAAACATGATCAATATGTATATTTTGTGATTTGATAATCTCATCCTAACATGTTTACAAACATGTTAGGCATCTATTTGAATCAAAATCCAAGCTCAAAAGTTCAAGAACATGAAATTCAAATTTTTCTGATTTTCAAATTATATTGGATTTTTTTATTGAGGTTGAATTGATGAAATCTCTTTCGACAGAAAGCTTGGAAATATTCTAAGGATCAATTTCAACAATAGAAAGTACAAAATTGATCCATAAATAAGTTCAACTCGATTGAAATTGAAAAAATTCAATTTTTAATGACAACTTCAATTACAGGTGGTCTGGAAGGTTACTTGTGATTGGAGAACACTTTTATTATCTTAAAGAAATTTTCAAAGCTCTGGATCAAAGCATAGTACACTGGAACAATTTCTTCAAAAAAAAACAGAGCTTGATGAAGATCTTCAACCAAGTTGTAGTTGTTGAATTTTGTTCGATGGATTAAAAGAATAACACCAAGGGAGTATTTATACCCAAGTTAGGTTGGTTTCGAAGTCAATTTTATATTGAATTTGGATAATGAAGTTCATCCCTTTGATTTCTATTATATCTTCGTAGGCCTAGTTTTAGGGTAGGTTTTGAATTCAAACCTTATGGGTAATGATGGCGAGGGAGAGATGTGCACATGGGTGAATTTTGGAGGGATAAGGATGAGAAATGGCGAAGATAGAATTTTTGGAAAGTCGTCGGCGTCGAGCGCAACTCTCAGGTGTTCGCGCTGTCTCAACGGAAAATACGATCAAAACGACGTCGTTTCATTAAATGAAATGCATCGTTGCAATCCGTTAGGCATTCGGGTGTTTAGAATAACGAGGTTGACGTCCCGTTAGTTAATCATGTGTGGTCTCGGGCACACATTGCTCTAGTTACAACTGGCTAAGCAACGTGTTCCTAGGCGCTGACTAAAATCCAGCACTGATCCAATGGATGAAATTCCTGCTACAGCCGATTTTTTTAATTTCGGTCACACTGTATTATCAGTTTTTATTTCTAATAAAAGGGTTATTTGAAATCAAATTTTTAACCATTTCTTTCAATTTTCCTTACCAAATTAATACACAAAAATATATTTGAAAACATAATAAAAATTATGTTCATTTATTTTGTTTTAGGATATTTTTGGGTATTTATTTAATTTATTTTAGACTATAAATTACACATGATTTATGTCTAAAATTATAATTAAATTATTTCAACCTTTTTTAGGTTTAATTTGGGTAAAATAAATATAATATTTTAATCCCAAGTTATTTTTGTCTTTTTAATTATTTTTTCTAACTAGGATTTAATTATTAAAATAATTAATTCTAATTTTATTTTCACCTCTTCTTTGGATTAAAAAATTATAAATATTATTTTAAATTATAAATATTATAATAATTTAAGGTATGTCAAATTTCATACTCACAATATTGTTATTATGATGGATTAGACCTGGCATATGTTTTATCACTTGAGTTAAACTTTAAGTGTTTTTAATAAAAATTAAATTAAATTAAATATTTTTAGTCTCATGTCATTTGAGATACCTAATTTATTTTCAGAAATATATACACAATAAAAAAATATAGTTTTGATGATTAAATATCTAGTTCAGGTATTTTCTAACCCAAACAATATTTTAGTGTTGGTCGATGGCTGGGTATGGAGAATTGTCCATGTGTGGGATTGATCGGGTTATATTTGATGATAACAATGAAGGATAAAGATGATTTTTCAATAGCTCTAATGAATTACATAATTTGATGGATGAGATGAAACATGTGTTATTAAAATATTATTAATAAATACTAACATGATTTTTCGTTGATATTAAACTGAAACGGTTGGTATTGAGTAATAACAATTTCTTTGAGCGATATATATATTCGTAGATAGAGCCTCCAAAAGGCATTGTTCAAACAAAAAATAATCATTTTGGGCGGTTATTTTTACTGAATACTAATCGTTTTGTGGACGGTTATTATAAAACAGTATCAATAAATTTAAAAGCCATTGCATATATCAACCCGACTCCACTGGTACTATTGATCATCTATATATTCCTGTTGTTATTAACCAATAACTGAGAGAATTATTCCTTGTATAATTCAATAGTCTAACTAGCTATATATACAATATTGTCTAATTAGGAAATGATAATAAATATATTATAATATATTACTAATATAATATATTCTGACACTTCTCCGTAGTCGAAGCAGGAGGTCCTCGAACATTATGACTGTCCCGAAAATCTTCAAATAATAGCAACAAAATATATTTTGTAAAGATTTCGACAATTTGATAACGTGATAGGACATGTAACACTCGAACTTGTCAACAATCCACCTTTTCACGAACAAAATGAATATCAATCTCAATATGTTTAGTAGGTTGATGATTAACCGAGTTTCTAATAAGATATACTACACTAATATTATCACGGTAATCTAAAGTACTTATCGATTATGTAGTGAAGTTCCAATAGGAGATTCCTTAACCAAACCACATTGACCACCCCTCTATGCTCAGCCTCTACACTAGAATGGGATGAGGTTGCCTGGCATTTAACAGACCAGGATTAAATTAATCCCTAAAAATACACAATAACCCGAAGTTGAGTATCTAGTTTCAGGGCATCCACCCCAATCATCATCGATATACGAAACCAGAGTCGACATAAATATATATAAATGTGGAGACTATAGTCAAGAGTACCCTAAGTGTAGCGCACTATGCGTTTCAATGCATGCACGTGAGCATCTTTTGGGTCATGCATGTATAAACTCACTTGTTGTACATCAAAAGTGATGTTCGGTCTCGTGAAAGTAAGATACTAAAGTGTTCCTACAAACCTCTTATAGAGAGACATATCTTCAAATGGAGTGCTAGATGTAGATCCTATTGAGTTATGGAGCCTACACTTATAATAAACTCTACATTGTTAATTAGAGTTTATCGGGTTTTCTTTTTGGTTTTGGGTTTGGGCCTGACCAAAGGTATTTAGGTTTATTACTTAAATGTTTACCCTATAAATATGTAATTATTAAGGGTTTACATTGTTAAGATTGAATTCTAGAGAGATAAAGTGTGAGGCAAAAACTCTATATTCCTTCTTCTTCTTCATAGTGAAATCTGGTGGTGGCTGAAGTGGATGTAGCTCAATTTGAGTGAACCACTATAAATCTGTGTCTTCTTGTGTTCTTCTTTCTTGCATTTTTATAGATTGTTTCAAGCTGGTCGGATTTGGGAGATACAAATCCTAACAACTGGTATCAGAGCAGCTAGGCTAGATCTGAGCATTGGAAATGATGGTAAGTGAGAATAGTATAGGACATGGGATTGGAAGATTTGATGGGACAGATTATGCCTTCTGGAGAATGCAGATTGATGATTATCTCTATGGAAAGAAGCTTCATGTTCCTTTGAGTGAGAAACCAGAGAAGATGGATGAAGTTAAATAGAAACTCCTTGATAGACAGGTTTTGGGAGTTGTCCGATTGATGCTATCCAAGACAGTTGCTCACAATGTAGCAAAGGAGAAGACCACCATGGATCTGATGAAAGCTCTTTCTGATATGTATGAGAAACCATCTTCTAACAACAAGGTACACTTAATGAAAAGACTCTTTTACTTAAGAATCGTTGATGGTACTTCTGTCACTACTCATTTGAATGAATTCAATACAATTGTGAATCAGTTGCTATCTGTTGAGATTGATTTGGGGGATGAAGTTAGTGCCCTGATTTTGTTAGCATCTCTACCAAATAGTTGGGAACCTATGAGGGCAGCAATTAGTAATTCAGTTGGAAATGCTAAACTAAAATTTGTTGAAATTAGAGATCGTATTTTTGCTGAAGAGGTTCGTAAAATTGATTCTGGTGAAACATTCAAAGGTTCTGCTCTGAATGTGGAAAACAGGGGAAGAGGTAATGATAGAAGTTTCAACCGAGGTAAGAGCAGATCAATGTCAAGGAGCAGGAGGAGTCAGTCCAAGCCTGGGCAGACATTTGAGTGCTGGAATTGTGGTAAACAGGGTCATTTAAAGAGGAACTGCAAAGCACCGAAGAAAATGGTGATGATAAAAATGATGCAGCCAATGCTGTTACAGAATGTGTCACTGATGCGTTACTTCTATCTGTTGATAGCCCGATAGATTCATGGGTTTTGGACTCAGGAGCGTCTTTCCACACCACTGCCCACAAAAAATTAATGGAGAATTATGTGGCTGGAAACTGTGGGAAAGTTTATCTCGCAGATGGTGAGCCACTAGATATTGTTGGCATGGGGGACATAAAATTGAAGATGGCAAATGGTTCTGTTTGAAAGATTAATAAGGTGAGACACATTCTAGGTTTAATGCGCAATTTGATCTCTGTTACACAACTTGATGAAGAAGGTCTCAATTTCAGTTGTGGAAATGGTGCGTGGAAGGTGACTAAAGGAGCAATAGTTGTTGCTCGAGGTTACAAAATTGAAACGTTATACACGACTTCAACTTGTAGAGAATCAGTTGTTGTTGTAGTTGATGACTCGAAGAACAGTGAGCTGTGGCATTGCAGGTTGGGCCATATGAGCGAAAAAAGGATGAAAATTCTTTTGAAGAATGGACAGATTCCAGAACTGAAGTCTGTTGAACATCAGTTATGTGAAACCTGCATTCTTGGAAAACAGAAACGGGTGAGTTTCTTAAAAATTGGGAAGGAGCTCAAGAAAGAAAGGCTAGAGTTAGTACACATTAATGTGTGGGCACCTGCACCTGTTTCTTCTATTGGCGGATCACAATACTACGTGACATTTATAGATGATTCGACAAGAAAGGTATGGATATATTTTATGAAGCACAAGTCTGAAGTATTTGCTATTTTCAAGAAATGGAAGGCTTTGGTTGAAAATGAAACAAATCAGAAAGTTAAGTGTTTGAGATCCGACAACGGAGGTGAATATATCAATTCAGATTTCAAAGAGTATTGTGATGTGAATGAGATCAGTATGGTGAAGATTATTCCCCGAACGCCTCAAGAGAATGGAGTAGCTGAACGACTGAATCGAACATTGAACGAGCGTGCTAGAAGCATGATATTGCATGCAGGGCTGCCTAAAACCTTCTGGGCAGAAGCTATTAATACTGCTGCATATTTGATAAACAGAGGACCCTCTGTTACTCTTTAATTCAAAATTCCTAAAGAAGACTGGAGCAATAAAAAGGTAAACCTTTCTTATTTGAAAGTGTTTGGTTGTTTATCATATGTTCATATTAATGAATGTGATAGGAGCAAGTTTGATCCAAAGTCTAATAAATGTTTTTTCATTGGTTATGGTGATATCGAGTTTGGTTATCGTTTCTGGGATAATAAAAATCGGAAGATCATTTGTAACAGAAATGTTATCTTCAATGAACAGGTTCTCTACAAAGATTGTGTTGGGAAGACATCGGATGGTGATTCCAAGTTGGAAGAGATTGGTACAGTCGATTTGAGAGATTTTTCAGCTGAATATATACCGACTGTCGAAGAAGAATAATGTGTTATTGAAGATGAAATTGTTGAGAATGTGGCCCTAGAGGTAAATCAGCAAACACCGGTTATATAGTTGAGAAGATCGTCAAGGAATCAAAAACCAGTTGAGAGGTGGTCTCCATCTCTGAACTATATCTTGTTGACATATAGAGGTGAACCTGAATGCTTTGAGGAAGCAATAAAATCTGATGAATCAGTTAAGTGGGAGTCTGAAATGAAAGATGAGATGGACTATTTGACGTTGAATCAGACTTGGGAGCTCATTGAGCTGCCAAAGGAAAAGAAAACACTTCACAACAAATGGATCTTCAGGATTAAAGAAGAACATGATAAAACCATGAGGAACAAGGCAAGGTTGGTTGTGAAAGGATTTCTACAGAAAGAAGATATTGACTACAATGAAATCTTCTCTCTAGTAGTTAAATTGATGACAATCAGAACTATTTTGAGTTTCCTTGTGAAAGAAGATCTTCATCTTCAATAAATGGATGTCAAAACTGCTTTTCTTCATGGTGATTTAGATGAAGAGATTTATATGCGACAACCTGAAGGATTTGAAATCAAAGGAAAAGATGAGCTTGTGTGTAAGTTTCAGAAGAGTCTGTATGGTTTGAAACAGGCTCCAAGGCAATGGTACAAGAAGTTCGATAGCTTCATGAAAAGTAACAATTTTTTGAGGTGTGAAGCTGATCATTGCTGCTATATCAAGAGGTTTGATAAATCGTACATTATTCTTCTTCTCTACGTTGATGACATGTTGATTGCTAGAGCAAGCTTGTATGAGGTTAACAAGCTCAAGAAAGAGTTGTCTGAAAAGTTTGTAATGAAGGATTTGGGTGCTGCTAAACAAATCCTTGGGATGAGAATTTTTAGGGATGAAGAAGTTCTCAAGATTTCACAAGAAGAATATGTGAAAAAAGTTCTTAGCAGGTTCAACTTGTATGATGCAAAACCAGTTACTACCCCCTTAGCTAGTCACTTCAGACTATCTAAAGATCAGTCGCTTTCAACAGAGGAGGAGAAAAATTACATGGCAACTGTTTTGTATGCCTCTGTCATTGGTTGTATTATGTATGCGATGGTTTGCACAAGACCAGACATAGCACATACAGTGGGAGTTGTTAGCAGATTCATGAGCAATCCGGGTAGACAACATTGGGAAACAGTAAAGTGGATACTACGATACTTAAGAGGAAGTACGGGTCTCGCTTTGTATTTTCGAAAGTCTAATATGGGTTTGGAAGGATATGTTGATGCTGACAATGGTGGTGATGTTGATAGTAGGAAGAGCACAACAAGGTATATTTATACTCTAGAGGTACTACAATCAGTTAGGTTTCAAAATTGCAGAAGATTGTTGCTCTTTCTAGTTGTGAGGCAGAGTATGTTGCTGTGACAGAAGCTGCTAAGGAAATGATGTGGTTACAACCCTTTTTGCGAGAATTGGGTCAAGACTACGAGGGAAGTGTGTTGCGATGCGACAGTCAGAGTGTCATTCATTTGGAAAAGAATCTGGTTTATCATGGCAGGACGAAGCATATACAGGTTTGTTATCATTTCATCTAGTCAACTTTAGAAGATGGAGTATTAGCTCTTGAGAAGTTTCCCGGGAGTGAGAATCCAACTGATATGTTGATGAAAGCTGTGACAAATGAGAAACTGAAGTTGTGTACAATTTCAGTTGGTCTTCTTCGTTAAAACACCGAATGGAAAGCCACTACCGATCGAGAGATGATGAAGTTAGTTTCCAAGTGGGAGATTGTTGAGTTATGGAGCCTACACTTATAATAAACTCTACATTGTTAATTAGAGTTTATTGGGTTTTCTTTTTGGTTTTGTGCTTGGGCCTGACCAAAGTTATTTAGGTTTATTACCTGAATGTTTACCCTATAAATATGTAATTATTAAGGGTTTACATTGTTAAGACTGAATTCTAGAGAGATAAAGTGTGAGGCAAAAACTCTGTATTCCTTCTTCTTCTTCATAGTGAAATCTGGTGGTGGCTGAAGTGGATGTAGATCAATTTGAGTGAACCACTATAAATCTGTGTCTTCTTGTATTTTTCTTTCTTACATTTTTACAGATTGTTTCAAGCTGGTCGGATTTGGGAGATACAAATCCTAACAGATCCAAGCGTTGATTTAGTATCATCATGAGTTAGTGATAGTTTACAAAAAGACAAGCGAACACGAAAAAAATATATGTTGCATACTTCTTTTATTACAAAGATAAACCATCGATGTGATGGGTAATGATGATACCCAAAATAGCTTAGTATGTCAAAGTCCTTCATAACAAATTTGAAGCTAATAAGGGTAATAATAGCTTTACGAAATCATATGAAGATGCAGATAATATGATGTCATCCTCGTACAATAGAAGATAAGCCATAGATGTACTTTTTTGATAAATAAAAAGAGAATGATCCGAAGAACTATGGGAGAACCTGATAACATAAATATAATTAGTGAATCTCTTGTACCATGCCCGTGGAACATGTTTAAGTCCATAAAGAGATTTCTTTAATAGATAAACATGATTCGATTTAGTCGGTCCCGAAACCTTATAGGATGATGCATAATTCGGGGACATGAAAGATATTTTTTTTTAGAAAATGGAGGATGAAAGAGATTCTAAATTTGTTTGACCATTACCAACATTTATACCACGTTTATTGCCTCGAATGAAATAAGGCATGAGAATACCTTGTGTGAATGTCATATGAGAGGTGCACTTGTGTCCAATTACCCGTTTGCATCTGGAGGATGAATATCGAAGGTGTGCATGATAGTCTCGATATATGAACATGATTCGATTTCATCGGATCCTGAAACCCTATAGGCTGATGCATAATTCGGGGACATGAAAGACATTTTTTTTAGAGAAAATGGAGGAAGAGATTCTAGATTTGTGTGACCATAACCATGAATTAGATTTGATTGACTATTACCAACATATATACCACATTTATTGTTTAGATTAAAATAACTATTACCAACATTTATACCACATTTATTGTTTAGATTAAAATAAGACGTGAGAATACCTTGCACGAATGTCATATGAGAGGGGGCACTTGTGTCCATGTACCACTTTGCATCCAGAGGAGTGATATCGAGGGTGTGCATGAAAGTCTCAATATCTTTTAGATTATATCTAGTAGATGAATAAGATTGTTGTTGAGGTTGTGGGATAATGAGACCATGTTATTGTTAATATTGGGGAGAAGGGGTACGATCCCACAAGTTTGATGGGTAAGGGCATAGTGAAACGATCCACTATATCTACGAAAGAAGAGCCACTACTATCCCCACGGATTGAACAATCTGCTGATAATTCGACCACTATTGTTGAAGACCGTTGTTGTGGATATCACTTCTTTCACCAGCATTACTTAAATCGTTCTTATTATCGCCACAAACTATAGGTTGGTTGCGCTGCCACCCGAATAGAAAATGATTCGGTTATCTAATATAGCTGATTTTCGGACCATGATAGCTTAAAATCAATACATGCGTTTATCAATGCACATAATAATGAAAACCTACTAGTTATCTCATATACTTAGTCTTCGAATCATAACAGTTTGAGATTAATACATCGTTTCATCCGTCTGAAAAATGATGCAAACCTTATGCAACGCTTTATAATATCTTGATACCCATACCTAGATGAGACACTTGTGTCACCAACCAACACATTGACCAATAAAGTCAATCCTAACATATTTCACGGATGAAGCAATGTAGATATCTTTCTATAAGGAATTACAGCCAAGATAGATGATGGTTTGTTTCTATAAGATAAATTTGACATCGGAAGGAATATAAGAATCACCTAATAAAGTTGTATACCTGTAATGTTAATTATTAATAACATTGTTTTTGTGAAAACTTAATTTTATAAGCTAATATATGTTATGAAGATATATATTCTAAAGAAAATTGATGTATATTCATTATACAAACGTTATCTAGAAAATAAATTAGAAAATCATAATTTGTTTTAATTAATAGATTTTTGGTTACTATAATTATTATTAATAATAAATGAAGATAAAAAAGTAACTAAAAAATTAGTTTTTAATTTTTAGAAAAAATGAATGGTTATATTTTATTAATAGTAATTAAATTAATTATAATTCAAACATATGATTTTAATTTTAACATAATTAATTATAATATACATACATTCTTAAATTAATTATGCAGGATAATTAATAAAAATGTACTATTCTGATTGATAACTAAGAAGAGATAATATATTTATTTATGTAAGTACATATATATTGTTTTATATATTATATTTTGATAATGATGTTAAGTTATCATTTTAAATGTGAATATATTCGTTTGTTGACAGAGTTGAGTCAAATATGAAGAAAAAATTATCTCTAGAAAGAAGACAAAAGGTCGTAAAAGTGGTAAAAAAGATGAAAGAGCGTGTTGGTGCAGTGGTTCGATGTTCGGACGCAGGGGTGGGAGACGAAAGGTCCCCAGTTCGAATTTCTTGTGTAGAAATTACGAGATAAATGGATAGTCAATGATTTCTTGGTAGATATCAGACTAATTGGACTTATTGAAATGACTTAGTCATTCATGTTGAAATCATTCTAATTTCTTGTATAAAAATTATGAGATGAATGAGGTCCATTAAATGATTTGAATCGTCGATGTTAGAATAATTCTAATTACTTGTGTAGAAATTATGAAATGAATTGGGGCACTTAACTGTTTCTTATATAGAAATTTAATTGGCTAAAATGACTTTGTCAATGATATTTTGAAGCATTTTAATTTAATTTATAAAAATTGTGTAATTAATTATTAGATTACATAGAATGGTTGTCATATGTGTTATAACTCATTATATTAATGTGTTCAAATAGACAACTATGTGAGTCAAAATTAACTTCGCAAGAATTATCTTGGTGAGAACGATTCACCTAGATTTGTTTTGAGCATTGTCGTATCACATGGATTATCGATCAAAACACGATAATGTAATTACTTGGATTAAGACATGGAGTACATTTATAGTTATATATTTATTAGTAAGTGATTGCTTATAAATATAACATGCATATTAGCTAATAATACGATAATTTGTGTTAATTCATAATAAGTATATATATATATTGTATATCGATTTTATTTTAATAGATAATACTAAAATTTTTCATAAAATTATATGTCTTTTAGTCTACAAAAGTTATATAAAAAGTTAAAAAGTTATCACTAATTAAGAAATTGACGAATTGATGACATGAATAATTGTTTATAATAATTAGGTAATTTGTATTTGATTAAAGATAAATTGTCAATATAATAATTTATCATTGATATAATTTTAAAATTATTTGTTTAATGATATATGAAGTAATTATAATATATATGACATATCATTTGTTTGATTATATTTTCTAAACTATTCGATTATATATTTTATATACATTGTTCAATTTCAATATAAAGACTTGTTTAATTTAATATTTTTGAAATCTTATAATGACAAGAAAAGTCGTTTTGGTTTGAGAAATAATGTGACAAACGTGCCGATATTTTGAGATGCAAACGTGCAACTAGAAATAAATGTTTAAACGGATTTGGTCAAAGATACTTGAAACATTATGATTTCTTTTGTAGAAATCATGTGATATGGTAAATATTTATTTGATTAAATATTATAATTTCTTTTACTTAAATTAAATGTTGTAATAAATATTTTAGTTGATTAAATATTGAAATTTCTTATGTAGAGATTATGTAAAGAATGATTTATATGAATAAAAATATCATACAAAAGACACGTATTTAATCAATTTGAGTACCAACTCAGCAAATATAAACAATATTTTCTTGTTATTTTTTTTTTGTAAAGTTGCGCAACTTTATTTTTTGTACCGTACATATTTCTATAACAATAAATTAATTTTTTTTATTTATCAAAATATACACAATAATTATTTTTGTTATTATCAATAAAAATATTTTATTACGTGTCTTTTGTATGATATTTTTATAATAAAAAATTACGATAAAAATGATTAAATTCACTAAGGATGTGAATTGCACTACACGAAATATCATGTTGTTATCAAATGTTATATTAATATTATTAAATGAAAGACTTTATGTCTACAAGTGAATATGTTTACAATTGGATGTGCAATCTACGTATGGAAATCATTTAAGAAAATTATGATTGATAGATTAAACGTTATAATCTATATTTTTGATTTATGTCGAAATATAAAATATTTTTATGAAAAATATGTAATCGTTTACACGAAGTCAGAATAGTTTAAAGATATTTTGTCTACTAGTTAGCCAAATAAATAATATTTTCATACAAAAATGTTTAATTGGTAAGCATGTACGAATGCTTCTTCTTAGAAGACGTTCCAAAATTATCTAAGAATGTACTAATGAAATTTTTTAATTATTGTGATAGTAATATAAAATTGGACAAGTTTAAAGTCAATGACAAGTCTAGGCATACATATCTTAGACATAATGTCATTAAACTATGCTCTCTAATGGAGTTATTAAATTTGACTATGTAAGTCAAAGATAACATTAATGATCCACTAACTAAATTATTGAATAGAGAGTTAGTTTGAAAGTCGTTTAAGACATTAGTCTACTATAAGTTGATAGGATCGACTTTATCAATAGAGACGGGGTCTGGCGATTGATGAAGGCTTATGAAAAACGGTTTGAAAGAAATCTTGTAAGGGATTCAATCCACTTTCTATTCTACGCAAACTCTTGTAAACACTTGAAACAGAATCAACTGCGGAAATATTTACTTAGGTTTGAAGCTTATGATCAAGAATGAGAAGATGACAGAAATGAACAACACATCAGTTTGTTTATGGATGTTTGGAGCAAACTCTCCTACGTCACCCCTTCTTCCAACCACCGGAAGGATTCATTATAATATGTTTTGAATCAAATATAGTTTGCATGAATAGCTCACTGTTGAACAGAATAGATTTTGTTCAACTTACAATATGATGAATATCACTCAGCTAAAACGATGCTTTGATTCTAACTCTCTCTTGATTAACACACAGTACAATCAGGAAAGCAACCAACAGTTTGAATGTTCAAGAGCTTGATTTCTCAATAATTCCAGAGATTCTTCTTAGAATGCAAGAAAGAAAGATCGAGAGTTTGTCTGTTGTCCTTAAGAATCTTTAAATATGAACAAGTACCAATGGTCGAATCTTCATAATAACACGTGGCGAGCTTCTATTGGAACGCCTCCATAGTACACAACAGACTTTGAATACAAGGATCATGGCCGTACACAACAGGTAGTGCGTCGAATATTCTTTAGAAATGTACCTGCAAAACAAGTAGTGGGAAGGATATTCACTTACGTGTCATTGGTTGATTGGTTGCATCTGGTTGTCGTACTGATCTTCACTAGAAAGTGGAGCAGGAGTAGCGTACAGCTAGAGCACGTGGGTAGGTTGGTGCTAGCTTCAAGCAACTGTTTAAGCATGGCATTATACGTATTTCAATTAGACGACCTCATCTAATGAAATCAAACGTCCCCGTCTAATAACAGAATCCATTAGACCACCTGGTCTAATGGAATTAGACTTCACGTCTAATTATAATCACTTCAGACTAATTTGAAGGAGTTAGACTGCACGTCTAACTTTCACCAGTTAGACTGCACGTCTAACTTTCTCTTTTCATTAGACTGCACGTCTAACTCCACGAGTTAGGTTGCACGTCAAGTTACGGTTCAACTTCAGACTAGTCTGAAAGAGTTAGACTCCACGTCTAACTTTCACAATCCATTAGACTTGCACATCTAACTCCACGAGTTAGACTGCACGTCTAATTATGAGTCCATTAGACTGCACGTCTAATTACGAGTTTATTAGACTACACGTCTAATTTCACTAGTTAGACTACACGTCTAACACCGCTTAGTTAGACTATACGTCTAACTTCGCTAGTTAGACTGCACGTCTAACTCCATACATCTAATACCAAATCGGTCTAATGAACCTCATTAGAACCAAGTCTAGTTAAATCTGATTTCGATACACCTGCATCAAAACAATTAGACGCATAGATTATCCATTCATCATTTCATCATCAAAATTCCAATAGTCAAACTATTTCAACACTTAGTCAAAATAATTTGACCCAACATAAGTTGTTATGAAGGAAAACCCAACATATGAAGTTTGGAGATCCCAAGGACTAGGTTCAATGGGACAACCAAATTGTATTGACTTTGAATATTATTGTTGGGGATTAATCTTTTAATAAATAATATATATTTTAACGAGGAAAATAATTTCGTTTTTAATGATTCTTTGTAAGTAAAGAGATCATTTATGTGAGGGAGAAGTGGGGTCATTTAGAAGAAGTTGCATGACTCTGTTGGGTCAAATTATTTTGACTAAGTGTTGAAATAATTTACCCACTGATATTTTGATGATGAAATAATTAATGAGTTTTGATACAGGTGTATTAAGATAACATGTTATTAGACTTGAATCTAATGAGGGTCATTAGACCGATTTTGATCTTCATTCCGTATAAAATTAGACGCAAGTCTAATAGAATTAGACGCACAGTCTAACTCAAAGGAGTTAGAAGTGCAGTCTAATAGATGTGTAAATTAGACGTAAGTCTAATGGAATTAGACGTGAGACTAATAGAATTATACGTACAGTCTAACTCATCGGAGTTAGACGTGTAAGTCTAATAGATGTGTAAAGAATTAGACGGATGGTCTAATGAATACACGGAATTAGACGTGAGTCTAATAGAATTAGACGTACAGTCTAACTCATCGGAGTTAGACACGTAAGTCTAATAGATGTGTAAAGAATTAGACGGATGGTCTAATTAATACACGGAATTAGACGTGAGTCTAATAGAATTAGACGTACAGTCTAACTCATCGGAGTTAGACGTGTAAGTCTAATAGACGTAAAGAATTAGACGGATGGTCTAATGAATACGCGGAATTAGACGTGAGTATAATAAAATTAGACGTACAGTCTAACTCATCGAAGTTAGACGTGTAAGTCTAATAGACGTAAAGAATTAGACGGATGCTCTAATGAATACGCGGAATTAGACGTGAGTCTAATAGAATTAGACGTACAGTCTAACTCATCGGAGTTAGACGTGTAAGTCTAATAGACGTAAAGAATTAGACGGATGGTCTAATGAATACGCGGAATTAGACGGATAGTCTAATTGGTGAAAGTTAGACGTGAGTCTAACTCCTTCAGACAAGTCTGAGGTAGAACCGGAATTAGACGTGGTAGTCTAACTCAGTGGAGTTAGACGTGTCGGTCTAATGGTTATTATAATTAGACGGGTTGTCTAATTAGTGAAAGTTAGACGTGAGTCTAACTCCTTCAGACAAGTTTGAGGTAGAACCGGAATTAGACGTGGTAGTCTAACTCAGTGGAGTTAGACGTGCCGGTCTAATGGTTATTATAATTAGACGGGTTGTCTAATTAGTGAAAGTTAGACGTGAGTATAACTCCTTCAGACAAGTCTGAGGTAGAACCGGAATTAGACGTGGCAGTCTAACTCAGTGGAGTTAGACGTGCCGGTCTAATGGTTATTATAATTAGACGGTTTGTCTAATTAGTGAAAGTTAGACGTGAGTCTAACTCCTTCAGACAAGTCTGAGGTAGAACCGGAATTAGACGAGGCAGTCTAACTTAGTGGAGTTAGACGTGCCGGTCTAATGGTTATTATAATTAGACGGGTTGTCTAATTAGTGAAAGTTAGACGTGAGTCTAACTCCTTCAGACAAGTCTGAGGTAGAACCGGAATTAAACATCGCAGTCTAACTCAGTGGAGTTAGACGTACTAGTCTAATGGTTATTGAAATTAGACGGGTTGTCTAATTAGTGAAAGTTAGACGCAAGTCTAACTCCTTCAGACAAGTCTGTGGTAGAACCGGAATTAGACGTGGCAGTCTAACTCAGTGGAGTTAGACGTACCCGTCTAATGGTTATTGAAATTAGACGCGAGTCTAATTATATTAGACCAGGCGGTCTAATAGACGTTTTTCATTAGAAGGAGTTGATTTATTTCATTATAATGATTTTCTCAAATCCGTCTAACTAAAATACGTTTAATGCTCTTTTCAAGCAGTACGCTTGAATCTAGCTTTTCTCCTATCCACGTGCTATAGTTGTACCCTACTCCTGCTCCACATTCTTGTGAAGATTAGTACAACAGCTATATGTATCCAATCAAGGAATGCCACGTAAGAGAATTCTTCTCACATTAGCCATTTTACAGGTACATCTCTGATGGAATATTCGGCGCACTACCAGTTTGGTACGGCCACGATCCTTGTGCTCAGAACCTGCTGTGTACAATGGAGGCTTTCCAATGGAAGAGTGCCACGTATCATTCTTGAAGATCCGACCGTTAGTCCCTGCTCAGTACTTAAGCAACCCTAAGGACAACGGACAATAGGCTTTAACCCATCTTACGAACAAGCATTCTGATTTTGCAGAGACAGACTACTCAATCATCTTGCTTACTGAATTTATTTTGTGAAGCTTCTTTCTGATTGTACTGTGTGTGAATCGAGATAGAGAGCTAGAATCAAAACACCATTAGTTGAGTGATATTCTTCATCTTCTTGTAATTGAACAGAAAGTATTTTGTTCAATAGTGAGCTAAGTATGTGTGTAAACTGTATTTGATTCTCATCATATAGTGAATCCTTCCGGTAGTTAGAAGAAGGGGTGACGTAGGAGAGTTTCTCCGAACATCCATAAACAAACTGTTGTGTTCTTCTTTTCTGTCATCTTTTCATATTTCATCTTGTGCTTCAAATCCAAGTAAACAATTCCGCCTTGAATCTGTGTCAAGTGTTTACACAAGTTTGCGTAGAATAGAAAGAGGTATTAATCCCTAACAGGATTTCTATCAAACCGTTTTTCATAAGCCTTCATCATTAGCCAGACCCCCCATCTCTATTGATAAAGCCGATCCTATCAATTGGTATTAGAGCTTTGTTTCTATTCTCAAGCATCAAGTACCCAAATCATGTCTTGCATCAATGAAATCCCTCTTTTGTCAAAGGACAACTATGATGTGTGGATGGTAAGAATGCAAGCTCACTTGGCTGCTATTGACTATGATATGTGGAGTGTCATCACCAATGGTCCCATAAAGATCTCAAAGCCAAGAAGTGAGTGGACCAATAAAGATAAATTGATCAACAACCTGGATAATGTTGCTAAGAACATTCTGTTCCAGTCTCTCAACACGAAGATGTTCTGTGAGATTAAGTCCTGTTCCAATGCAAAAGAAATATGGGATAAGTTCAGCTAGATCCATGGAGTGAGCCCTGAAGCAAAGAACAACCTGAACGCATTCATTTGTAGTCATAACAAATCCAGATAGGCTGACAGTGATACTAAGGAGTCTCCCACTGTAAAAGAGAATGAAGCTGTAACATGTCTGATGGCAGATGACCAATCTAAGGTACAAATAAATGAAGGACTGGAGGAATCTGTATGGTATCTTGATAGCGGATGTTCTAGGCATATGACTGAAAACAAACGGCTTTTCACTGATATATCAGACTACTCTGGACCTAAGATCACATTTGGTGACAACAAGAAGGGTAAGACCATGGGTAAGTGTAAGATTATCCATGGTAACCTAACCATTAATGATGTGCTGCTAGTTGACAACTTGTGTTATAATTTAATCAGTATCAGTCTACTATGTGATAATGGTTTGTCAGTAGATTTTCAAACTCATGCATGTTTAGTTAAAGACCAAGATGGAAACATTTTATTAACTGGAAGTAGAGTAGGAAACTCATATAAAATGAATTGGCAAAAAGAAACATCTGATCTTATGTGTATGATTGCCAAAAATGACCAAAAATGGTTATGGCATAAACGTTTGAACCACTTGAATTTTAAAACCATCAACAACATTTGTTCAAACAATTTAGTTATTGGTTTACCTAACCTTCAGTTCTCAAAGGACAAGATTTGCAGTGCTTGCCAATTAGGAAAACAGGGCAGATCATCGTTTAAAAGCAAAGGGAAATCACAATCCAGCCGTATCCTAGAACTTTTACATATGGATCTTTTTGGTCCAATTCCTGTAAAAAGTTTAGGAGAAATGAGATTTGCCTTAATTGTTATTGATGACTTTTCACGTTTTACATAGGTTGCATTTTTACCATCAAAAGATAAAACTGCTGAAAATTTGATTAGGATATTTAGAGGAATTCCGAATCAGAAATTTCTAAATATCACATGTATCAGAAGTGATCAGGGAACTGAATTCACTAACAGATATCTATCATCTTATCTTGAGGAGACTGGAATTAGGCACGAGTTGTCTAGTGCCAGAACTCCACAGCAAAACGACATTGCTAAGAGAAGAGTGAGAACTCTGAAGGAAGCATCGAGATCTATGCTTGTTGAATCAGATGTTCCTCAGAGGTTCTGGGCGGAAGCCATTAGTACTGCTTGTTATACTCAAAACCGGTCAATAATCAACAAACGTTTTGATAAAACTCCCTATGAACTGTATTATGGGAGAATTCCCACAGTTTCTTACTTTAAGATTTTTGGGTGTAAATGTTTTATCCATAACAATGAAAAGGTTTATTTGATTGATTAGGATATTTAGAGGAATTCAGAATCAGAAATCTCTAAATATCACATGTATCAGAAGTGATCAGGGAACTGAATTCACTAACTCATCAGTAAGCAAGGCTTACAGAGTATACAACAAAAGAACACAGACTGTTGAAGAATCCCTTCATATAATTTTTGATGAGCCTGTTGAGAGAAAATCCAAAGAACCCATTGATCTTGCTGACAGACTACAAGCGGTTAGTCTTGAGTCTGTAAGTGAAGAAGAAGAAACCTTGGACAAGCGGATGGCTTTATCTAATCCTGTGGCTGATCCGATTGAAGCTCAACCAGATGTACAAACTCATGTTCAAAAAAATGTTGAGAGTTTGGATGTCGCGGTGTCACCGGTTCAGATAACCAATCCCCTTGGTTCCAACTTCAGATGGAACAGAAATCATCCATTAGAACTGATAATTGGTAACCCTTTTTCTCCTCGAATGACAAGACATCAGTTGATGGATGAAATGGCCAATTCTGCATTTATTTCTCAAATTGAACCAAAGAAAATTGGTGAAGCTATAGTTGATCCAGATTGGATCAATGCTATGCAAGAGGAGTTAAACCAATTTGATAGAAATAAAGTATGGTATCTTACTCCTAGACCAACTGATAAGTCAGTTATAGGAACAAGATGGGTTTTTAGAAACAAGCTTAGTGAAGATGGCCTAGTCATTAGAAACAAAGCTCGTTTAGTTGCTCAAGGATACAGACAAGAGGAATGTATTAATTTTGATGAGTCTTTTGCACTGGTTGCAAGACTAGAGGCAATCAGAATCTTCCTAGCATATGCATCATTTAAGAACTTTAAAGTTTTTCAAATGGATGTGAAAAGTGCATTTTTAAATGGAAAATTAAATGAAGAAGTATATGTTGAGCAACCCCCTGATTTCGTAGATCATGTTTTACCTAATCATGTTTATAGGCTTAAGAAAGCATTGTCTGGTCTAAAACAAGCTCCTAGAGCTTTGTATGACACCTTAACAAATTTCTTATTTGATCATGATTTTGTTGTTGGAACAGTGGATAAAACCCTGTTTAGATTTGCTAAAGATTCCCATATATTACTTGTTTAGATATATGTTGAAGACATTATCTTTGGGTCAATTAACCCCAAACTGTGTGAGAAATTTGCCAAGCTGATGTAGGATAGGTTTGAAATGAGCATGATGGGAGAACTTACATTCCTCCTTGGGCTTCAAATCCGTCAGCTAGAAAATGGAACTCTCATCAACCAGGCCAAATACACCAAAGAATTGCTAAAAAAATTGGTTTAGAGAACTGTTCTGTAGCAGCTACTCCAATGAGCTCTTCAGCTAAATTGGACAAGGATGAAGGTGGCCAAAGTGTAGATGTTACAGCATATAGATGACTCATCGGTTCCTTGCTATATGTAACAGCTAGTAGGCCAGACATTCAATTTGTTGTTGGTGTCTGTGGCAGATTTCAGGCTGATCCTAAACTCTCTCATTTTACTACTGTTAAACGTATTCTTAAATACTTGAAGGGAACTCAAAATGTGGGTCGGTGGTATCCGAAGGATTCCAGTTTCAATTTAATTAGTTTCTCAGATGCAGATTTTGCAGGATGCAAAATTGATAGAAAAAGCACTAGTGGAACTTGTCAGTTCCTTGGAGATCGTCTAATCACATGGTTCAGCAAGAAGCAGACTTCTGTGGCAACTTCTACAGCTGAAGTAGAGTATCTTGCAGCTAGTAGTTGTTGCTCTCAAGTTTTGTGGATTCAACAACAGCTCAGAGACTATGGGATTGAGGCTGATGAATCAACACAAGTGTCATCGCAATATCCTACAATCTTGTTCTGCATTCTCGGACAAAGCATATTGAAATCAGGCATCATTTCATCCGAGAACACGTCAATCAGAAGCAAATCCGTCTTGAACATGTTCCTACAGATCAACAAACTACAGACATTTTCACGAAACCTCTGCCTGAAGCTAAGTTTTCTTATTTTAGAAACGTGCTAGGTCTTGTTGACCTTGATTGACGTAATTATGTGCATAAATTGAGGGGGAACGTATTGCTCAAAACGAAACTGAACAGATATGAAAGACGGAGGTCTTAACTTGTCCTAAGGATTCAAAGTTTGAGAAACATATCTACTTAGACGAACATCTCCCTTAGCAGTTTCATCTTTATATGAAATCATTGTCTTGGTTATTTTAACCTTCTTGGTTAGACGAATGCATCTATTAGACGGACACGTCTAATAGACGTTAGACGTTTTTACGTCATTAGCAAGATGATGCTCACTTTTAATCAGACATGCGTGTCTCACGTGCTGTTATAGCATAATTAGACGTACACGTCTAATAGACTGATTTTCAAAAAGAAGTTGAAAATGTGAAAAGGAGAATAAAACGTCTAACTACTAGTGTAATTAGACTCTTCATCTTCTGGCATTTAGGACAGCTGTCCTTTAATGATGTCTATTTAAGTTCTCTTTCCCGCCGAAAAATAAATCAGTCATTCCTCAAAAGAATTGAAGACACGTGTCTCGCAATATGCAAGAAATGACTAATACTTCTGACATCTTTTGCTTGTACACTTAGTATTAGACGTTCTATTTCATGCTAACATTAAATGCTGTTTATTGGGAACTGTCTTTTTAATTTCTTGACGGTAGGAGCAATCATTAGTATTCTTCGTCATAATTAAAACCCCGATATTAATAGGTTCATTCACTCTAAAAGATAGAAGATTCTTGAAATCCTTCTTTCTCTCTTTAGAAGTCGAATCCTGTAAATCTCTCAAACCCTTGTTCATCAAATCAAAATGTTGCCTTTCCGACCAAAATCGATTTAAGTGTACTTTCAATCCATTTCCACTCTTGAATCTCCGGGCATGCAAAGGATGTTCGATTCTCTAAAAGCTTCAGGGCTGAGAAGATTCCTCACCCCTCATGAAACCTATCATGAACAACTTGTCAACGAATTCTTCCAAACCGCTAGCTTCTATCAAGATAATGTTATTGCTGGTGTAGTAATGGGCCAGATGGTATGGCTCACAGAAGAATCTTTTGGTGAGTTTTTCCATCTCCCAATAGAAGGTATTGATGATTTCTCTACCACTCACCCTAACCTCATGATTTCGATAATAAAAGTCTTTTCCGATTCCCCTGAAGTTGATATTCATGGAAAGAAAAACCTTCTGAAGGTTGAATATTCTCTTCTAAGTGATATCATTTCTAAATCCCTTCTGTCTAAAGAAACCTCCTACAAGTATTGTACGAAGGTCTTTCAGATAATGGTGGTTATCACTAGGGGTGTTCCGGTGAACTGGACAAGCTTCCTCTTCGGGAATCTTGTCAGAATGGTTGTAGCTAGAAAGAAGATCTTCGGCTTTGACGGTCCTCTCAGTTCTTTTCTCTGTCATCGTCTGAACGAACCTGGTAAGAGTTTCCCCCTACCCTCTAAGATCCTGAACTACCAGAAAGTGGTAGATTATATTCAAAGGGTGGAAACGCTCAAGTCTAAGAAACAAAAAAGTGAAGACTCCAACTCCCCTCTAACTGCAGTCTTAGAGACATCTTAGGTTGAAGTCTATCCCGTCCAGAAGTTATGACCAGGAAGAAGAAGAAGAAGAAGACTAATGATTAAATATCTTTTTGTAGTTATTTTGAATGTTTTCATAATGTTTTTGGTAAACTGGTCATGGTTACATTGAACAATGTTTTAAGTGTTTCTTCTGAAAACACTCATTTGTGATTAACATGGATGTTTTTGAATGATTACTTGCATGTTGTCTGTTTGTTTATTTATTGGATGAATGCATGTCTTGTTATGTGTATGCAGGTTTGCAATTTCTTCATCAAAAAGGGGGAAATTGTTGGGTCAAATTATTTTGACTAAGTGTTGAAATAATTTACCCACTGATATTTTGATGATAAAATAATTTATGAGTTTTGATAAAGGTGTATTAAGACAACATGTTATTAGACTTGGATCTAATGAGGGTCATTAGACCGATTTTGATCTTCATTCCGTATAAAATTAGACGCAAGTCTAATAGAATTAGACGCAGAGTCTAACTCAAAGGAGTTAGAAGTGCAGTCTAATAGACGTGTAAATTAGACGTAAGTCTAATGGAATTAGACGTGAGTCTAATAGAATTAGACGTACAGTCTAACTCATCGGAGTTAGACGTGCAAGTCTAATAGATGTGTAAAGAATTAGACGGATGGTCTAATGAATACACAGAATTAGACGTACAGTCTAACTTATCGGAGTTAGACGAGTAAGTCTAATAGATGTGTAAAGAATTAGACGGATGGTCTAATGAATACACGGAATTAGACGTGAGTCTAATAGAATTAGACGTACAGTCTAACTCATCAGAGCTAGACATGTAAGTCTAATAGACGTAAAGAATTAGACGGATGGTCTAATGAATATACGGAATTAGACGTGAGTCTAATAGAATTAGACGTACAGTCTAACTCATTGGAGTTAGACGTGTAAGTCTAATAGACGTAAAGAATTAGACGAATGGTCTAATGAATACGCGGAATTAGACGGATAGTCTAATTGGTGCAAGTTAGACGTGAGTCTAACTCCTTCAGACAAGTCTGAGGTAGAACAGGAATTAGACGTGGCAGTCTAACTCAGTGGAGTTAGACGTGCCGGTCTAATGGTTATTATAATTAGACGGGTTGTCTAATTAGTGAAAGTTAGACGTGAGTCTAACTCCTTCAGACAAGTCTGAGGTAGAACCGGAATTAGACGTGGCAGTCTAACTCAGTGGAGTTAGACGTGTCGGTCTAATGGTTATTATAATTAGACGGGTTGTCTAATTAGTGAAAGTTAGACGCGAGTCTAACTCCTTCAGACAAGTCTGAGGTAGAACCGGAATTAGACGTGGCAGTCTAACTTAGTGGAGTTAGACGTGCCGGTCTAATGTTTATTATAATTAGACGGGTTGTCTAATTAGTGAAAGTTAGACGTGAGTCTAACTCCTTCAGACAAGTCTGAGGTAGAACCGGAATTAGACGTGGCAGTCTAACTCAGTGCAGTTAGACGTGCCGATCTAATGGTTATTATAATTAGACGGGTTGTCTAATTAGTGAAAGTTAGACGTGAGTCTAACTCCTTCAGACAAGTCTGAGGTAGAACCGGAATTAGACGTGGCAGTCTAACTCAGTGGAGTTAGACGTACTCGTCTAATGGTTATTGAAATTAGACGCGAGTTTAATTATATTAGACCAGGCGGTTTAATAGACGTTTTTCATTAGAAGGAGTTGACTTATTTCATTAGACTGATTTTCTCAAATCCGTCTAACTGAAATACGTCTAATGCTCTGTTCAAGCAGTACGCTTGAATCTAGATTTTCTCTTATCCACGTGCTATAGTTGTACCTTACTCCTGCTCCACGTTCTTGTGAAGATTAGTACAACAGCTATATGCATCCAATCAAGAAATGCCACGTAAGAGAATTCTTCTCACATTACCCATTTTGCAGGTACATCTCTAATGGAATATTCGGCGCACTACCAGTTCGGTACGGCCACGATCCTTGTGCTCAAAACCTGCTGTGTACAATGGAGGCTTTCCAATGGAAGAGTGTCACGTATCATTCTTGAAGATTCGTCCGTTAGTCCCTACTCAGTACTTAAGTAACCCTAAGGACAACGGACAACAGGCCTTAACCAATCTTACGAACAAGCATTCTGATTTTGCAGAGAGAGACTACTCAATCATCTTGCTTACTGAATTTATTTTGTGAAGCTTCTTTCTGATTGTACTGTGTGTGAATCGAGAGAGAGAGCTAGAATCAAAACACCATTAGCTGAGTGATATTCTTCATCTTCTTGTAATTGAACAGAAAGTGTTCTGTTCAATAGTGAGTTAAGTGTGTGTGTAAACTGTATTTGATTCTCATCATATAGTGAATCCTTTCGGTGGTTGGAAGAAGGGTGACGTAGGAGAGTTTCTCCGAACATCCATAAACAAACTGCTGTGTTCTTCTTTTCTGTCATATTTTCATATTTCATCTTGTGCTTCAAACCCAAGTAAACAATTCTGCCTTGAATCTGTGTCAAGTATTTACACAAGTTTGCGTAGAATAGAAAGAGATATTAATCCCTAACAGGATTTCTATCAAACCGTTTTTCATAAGCCTTCATCATTAGCCAGACCCCCGTCTCTATTGATAAAGCCGATCCTATCAGACTCAATTCTAGACCCTCTAATAGAACCAAACGCGTGTTTCATGGCCAAAATGGTCACAACCATGAAAACTTGACATTTATCTGGAAAATTTTTATGTGAAAGTGTGTAATCATTTACATAAAAGGCAGAATAATTGAAGGACATCAAGTCTACTAATATTTAGTATAATTATATACTTTCATAAGAGAAGGTTCAAAATGTTATACCTACCTATCCTATGTAGAATTCAATTGTTTAACATTTAACCGGATGAGTGTTTCAATTTCTATTAGTGTGAGTGATTTTTGGAATTAAGTTAATTCCAATAATGAATGAAAATAAGATTGTGAGTAAATAAAATTCACACTAAATTCAAAAGTGAATTAACGGTGAATGTAATCAAAATTATAATTAAATATTAATTGTTTAAAAAATATTTAATGCCTAAATAGAAAATTAAAGTATAATGTTAGGAAAAACATTCAACTTTAATTGACCTATCAAATAGTTAACGTATCAAATAGTTAACGTATGGACTTTTCAATTAGCTAACATTGGATTTCTGCACATTAATGTATAGGTAATGATGTTAATTAGTTATGGACTAATTGTCAAATGAACGAGAAATATTTATTACTAATAAACGTTTGGATAATTTTATTTGAAGGTTTAATTCTTAGCAAAATATATATATATATATATATATATATATATATATATATATATATATATATATATATATATATATATATATATATATATATATATATATATATATATATATATATATATATATATATATATATATATATATATATATATATATATATATATATATATATATATATATATATATATATCAATTCTTTATTCATTTCACCTTACCATATTCTTTATTCATTTGAACCCGGTGATAGTTTAGGTATATTGTCAAGTTCGATGCGTAATGATTGATGTGTATAATCACTACTGGACTCGTCATACCATGGGAGATAGTCATCTGCAATAAGTTTCAGTACAAACGGGAGACAATGAAACTGTTTTAAGAAAAATGTGTCTAACACATGCTTTAAATCAACGTTTAATTTATTTGTAACATTATATGTAAATATATATATTTTTTTTTTAATTAAAGCCAGATTTCTAACTATGATCATGTGTGGCCAAATTTTATTTATTTTGATCTTGATGTTCTTTGTTATGTCACGATGTAGAGGATTAGGAGGAGGAAGATGAATGCATTCTGCTTGGGTAGCCTTCTGCGCGGTCAATTAGTTCTGGTTTCATCTGTAGAGGAGGAGCATTTCGTTTTGGTTTCATCGGCAAGCTTCGGTCATTAACTCTTTATTTATTCCATGCTAGTGTGCGCATGTGTACTGTTGGATCCTATGAATAATGAAGCAGTCGTTATTTAATGCAATATATTTTTATTTATTTTAATATCTTCTATTTAATTTATTTATTCACTCATTTATTTATTTTGGGTTTTATTTACTTAAAATGTTCAGCATTTGATTAATTTGGGATTTAATACAACATTATTTTTCGAATTAATTATTTTATTTTCAATCTCAAGCAATGAACTCATTTATGAATTATAGAAAACTTTTTTGAGTAGGTTCAGAATTTTTAAAAGGTACAAATTTGGGGTGTAAAAAATAACTCTCTATATATCACGCCCTTTAGAATTAAGTTTTGAGAAAAACATTTGAATTTTGTAAAAAGCATATCCAAGTTTAAAAAATAGGCAACATGTTTTTAGCCCCCAATTCAGACTTATATGAAATTTAAAGACAAGTGTATAATGAAAAGATATAAAGATAAAAGTTGGAAATGTTCGTTGTCACAATTTACCCATATGACTTAGATGATCATATCTTATGGTAAAAAATCTTAAGAGAAGTGTCACTACAACAAAACCTACCGTCACATATAATTACCAACCCATAATAAGGCGTTTGCAAAATTGTGAAGGAAAAAAAGTTTTACCAACCTTTGAGTGTTTATGGCAACCTTTATTATTCTATTTATATTTTTTAAAAAATCATTCAAACAAAAATGAGATAATATTTTGTT